>NC_134573.1:175106852-175430602 GCF_050947875.1 Dermacentor variabilis
ACTACAATTCGTTAGATATTTCTAACGACTGATGTGTATACGTCTCCTGCTTGTGCAGCATTGCTGCCTGCAGTATTGTGTAAATAACGCACTCAATGTACGCATGAGTGCACCAGCGAGTGCGACTGCGCGTGCGCAGAAACTCCCGGCCGAGGCGTTGCTGCCGGCCCGCTGTTCTGCGTCGTGTCCAACAGTGCCACGCACGCGGCCCAGTTCCCACGTGACGTGTGCACGCATCTCATTTACTCGGACGTCCACTACCTGGTCGATGAGGGAAAGTTCGTGCCCGTCAACGGTGAGTGCGGCCTTTCTTTCACGCAAAAAAACGAAGTGCTTTGAACGTTTAATTTTGGCCAAAGGTAGACAGGCTGACTCATGCGTCACAGAAGTAATCAGTATAGGTTTTTTACAGGGGGCCCGACTCCCTGCATCCGAAAGTTCAGTAGTTAGAAAAGTACTACTACAGTTGGCACCGAAGAGGTAACGCAGTTGTGGAAGCACGACATGACATGTGGAAGCGCCCGAGGCGTAAATATTTCATTGATACCTTCATTGATACTTGTCAGTATAGCGCTTTCTCCCTTTGCTCCCTCCATTTTTTCATTTTATCCTCTGTTTGTCTGAAAGAGCAAGATTTAGATATCTAAGAAAATTCATCCTTTTCCAAGATGTATCTGCATATTCAGAGCACTGAAACAGCTGCAGGAGCCCCACAGGGTGGCTCACAGAAACGGCGATAATGCGAGAAACCCAAAAAGACATAGCCAAACAAAAGCTATTTGAAAGAAAAGACTGGTACCTACCAAGATGACAATTATATTCATATCGGTTAGCGTCTGTCTTGTTTTTCTTTAGATTCTTCCCAACCAAACGAGATTTCGTTGCTCGACTTCAAAAAAAATCTGGGTGCGCTTCTAACGCGGGAAAATCAGTCTGTTACCTATTATGTTGGAATACCCCCCACTTGCCTTTTAATGCGTACGGATTCCTTGGCGAGTACCCCGGCAATTTTGTTGCAAGATCGTGTCCATAACGTGAAAAGCGTGTCACCTTACTCATAGAGATACGTAGGGCTCCATGGCAAATACATGGGGAATCCTATAGCAGGGGTGGGCTAACTTGAAATTTAGGGGGGAGCCAACTTGAATTTTGTGGATGGTAAAACTTAAGTTTGGGGGTATACTTACGCATACCTAAACAACTCCAGTGGAGTTTCCGCCTAATTTGTTTTTATTTCCTTTATCGGCGGATGTCATCAGTCGAATCATTCGTAAAGTTTACTGGAGAAGTGGACGAGAAATCTTTCACGGACCCCTCATCAGGCCTCATTGCAAATTTTGGTTATACACTGGAAGTCCTAAACGGGATTTCTTTACCGAAACAATTTTACGTACCGGCTTATTATTGGAGGCGATAGAAAAAATTGAATTCCCTGTTACCATACCGCCAGAGACGAGTGCGACTGCTAGCAGAGACATTCTCCTCTCCCTCCGCATTTAGTAGCGTCAAACGCATTTACCTTGCGTCCTCGTACGACTTTCCTTCCCGCCTTTCTCTCACACCAAAGACGGAGGACTGCGTAGGGTTCACGCGACGAGCCTCGCCTGATCTTTCTTTCTTTCTTTTTTTTTTTCATTGTTTGCTGCACGGCGAATTTCTGTTGTCAGCGTTGCACGTTCCGCGTTGGACCATTTACCGAAATAACGTATCTTGCTGAGTGACGTTCCCGAGACCGCGCTTTACTTCATGGCGTTTGTACGTGTTACCTTGACTCCTTGGCTGGGAGCACCGAGTCCTCGAGAGGGAGGACGCGCGTCCTTCGGTTTGAAATTCCAGCCGTCTTTAGGGCGACATGCAACTCTTTGATACTTTGCAGACATGATAGTCAGCGCGTGTAGTACGCGTGAGGCTTCTCCGTTTAAAATGGGCAAACCTGAAGAGGGGCCCTTTAAACTGCTTCTTCACTGACTGGTGGAGGGTCCAGCGAATCACCACACGTCTGTTACAGTTGTGACGAAATATTTCTTCGATACTATAGCGTATCAATATTGGTTCACAAAACGGGTGCAGATTTTCTTTTTCTTTTTTTTTTCTTTTTTGATTCGCCCTTATACGAAGGCCAAATTAGCCAGGTACTAAAAATATTGGCAGTCTTTCTGACAGTACGTACCTAGCGTTTTATGCCCACATGAAGGTGGCGTGAAAGCGCAAAAGAAATAGACTTGTCGGGCTTGTAATACATGGAGCCTGTCGCTTGCCCATTCCGTCAGTGACTGAAACTAAATCATCCTTTAGCGTGAACGACACTTGGTGCACGACGATCGTCACTATAACGCCTCCTGCAGACCAGACGTTCTCGGCGCTGTTGCTGCTGACGAGCACCACACCGCAGCTAAAGATCTTGGTCAGCGTCGGGGGCCCCACCCTTGACGATATGGAGCGCTCGCCACCGCTCCTCACTCGCTTCGCCAGAAACGCCGCGGGCTGGCTGACGTCTCGCAGCATGGCAGGCCTGGCATTCATCGAGTACGCAGCCTCGACGACCCGCATCACGGAGTACGCCGCTCCTCTGCAGGCACGTATGACTTTTTTGGTGGGGTTCCCTTAGATGTGCCGTTTGGTGGCGGTGTTGGCGGTGCGGCTTTCTTAATGGTTGAACAATGCTGAAACACAGCGCGCAGCTCGTCTTCCAACCCACATTCGCACATGTGACTCCATGCTCTCCTCGAAACCAGAAGGTATCGATAGACTAGCCTACATAAACCGATGGCACGGCTACTACTGGTCCTCGCAAATACTTTTACAACCTGTAACCTGGCACTTTTTCTTCTTTTATTTTCTGCTTGAATCTTACGCCTACACAAAACTGAGAGGCGTCAGGATGATGCGCCAATTCGTCTGCCAGGACAAAGGCTCGACAAGGGTGCAGCAAACTTGTGGTCGTAAAATGTCACCTCTTTAACAACCGTCGTTAAGGGCGAACATGAAAATTGCCACAGATTCACATCCTCTTTAGATTAAGCTAGATTAAGCTGTTGAAGAGGTGACATACAGGTCTTAATTATAATAGCAAAATAAAACGAAATACACGACTGATCACATTCGACCTGTTTTCTGTTGTTGTTTTTTCCCCGCCTCTGGGCAAGTGCTAAACCCCTGCACCGGAAAGCTACGCTGATTCGATAAGATTCCCAACGCCCATGCCAGCAGCGTAAAGGCACACTCGCCTGGCTGCACCCCCGAGCCGATTGGGCGGAGAGCTGACGGTGCGTTCACTTTGCGCTGCCGTTTTAGCAGCCAAACGCACTCCGCGTCTTTCAAGACCCGCAAACTATGTGTGAAACTCTATGCCTCAGACTCTCCGCGCACGAGCGGCGCATGCGCCGTTAACGGCCGTACAGCACGGTCACGCGATGGCGCGAACGCGCCTCGAACCACCGCGTAATTGATGCTGCACTATAATTGCGTCTTTCGTAGCTGTAAGTAAATCAGTCAATCACTAAATAAATCTGTCGTCGAGGTATGGTGCGCAAGTGTTAATGTATGTCGCTAGGGTTTTTCGTTCACCACGAAACTGTGGCACAAAGGAAGGAAGAAAGGTTGGAGAGGTTATGCATTGTTCGAAAGCGACACCTCAGCACTTTTTCCAGTTCCCCGTTACATCTCTGATACGTATATTCGTGCCAGAGCCGATGTAAGCTGCCTCTTAACATTGAGTCATATGAGGCTGTGTGTGACCTGGATGAGACGTACCACCATTATAGGCGAGCATGAAGGCTTAATGAATTTATATTTTATTTCTGCTCTTCTGTTCAACAGTACCTGCATGAGAAGCTGTCTGAGATGGGCCAGAAGATTGTGTTTGGCGTTCTCATCGAGGACTGGAGCGCACCCCTACAAACAGTAGCCACCCATCTGACCAGCATTGCAGAGTAAGAAAGCAAAGGGACACTTTCGCGCATATCGCAGCGTCACGGTAGGAATGACACCAGGAAAGACCACAGGAACGAAACTGGAGCTAGTACGCCGTGTAAATAATCCCAGCAACAGCGGAGGCCAAAATCGAAGCCGCGACCTCGAACTTGGCAGTGCAACGCCCCTGGGCTACTGCGGCGGATTAAAGGGAAAAATAAATTGATCTGTATGAACACATTCCTCTTCCGCAATGCCACAAAAAATTCACACCACGTGGAAAGACTTCGTAAGCCAAAAAAAAAAAAAAGACGTAAGAACTAAAGACTGGTGGCGACGCCACCTTAATGTTCTCGCACCATCTCGCGTTGACGTAATAAATGTTGACGGTGTCTGCTCATGCCTAAATATATTTTCGTAGGTAAAGATGGACCGAACTGTATTGTAAAAGTACCATAGACTAAACTTAGCAAGTTTCGATAGCATTCACTGCACTCACAAAGGCCAAAATACGAAAAATACACTCAGATCCGTGGCGTCACGCTAACGCACTGGCTGTGGGGCTTTGGCTCGAACTTTCAAAAAGTGAGACTTTGACCTTCATTATCTCTTCTAAAAATCAAACTCTTGCCGTGAAATTAACGGCAGTAGAGTTTCTAAGGAATGCTTTAACGGTGTAAGCTGATTTGGCGTTTCTTTTGAGTGCCTCTTTAAGTTAAGAATAGAATGAGAACAAAAGTGAGTTTTCATGTTATTGTAGAGAAGTGAATAGACATTTCGGAGAATCTGGTAGCAAATCGTGCCTCACTGCGTTGGCAGTCCTTAGCAAGATCTCTCTGCTTCGTCTAGTAATCATGCTCTGCCTGCTCGACAGGCATGTGGACTACATGTTCCTGCAGACGCACTACGAGAAGGAGGGCGAGAGGTGCCGCGTGGCCTTGCCTTCTGTGTACGCCGCAACCAACAACAGGACGGGCACTGTTCCCATCGTGAGTGACGCAGTAGTCAGCCTGTATTCGTAGGTCAGCGTGCTCGCTCACGAGTAGACTGACTAGTACTATCTCCGCAATTATCTCCTAATCGCGTGAGACAGAGCGCTAGTGAGTGACTATGGGTTAGAGTAGAGAAGAGTACGCACAGCAGTGTCGGGGAGTTTGAGTGAAGGTAAGTATGAACAAGGTATGGGGGCCGGTTAACGTAACTACGCACTGTGATGTTGGCAGGACGTGAGTACGAACTCGAGTGACTGTCGGCGAGCGTAAGTGGACGCGTATGTGAGTGAATGCCGGTGAATGGGAGTGGACACGAGTACGGGCTTGAGTGGATGCTAGTAAGTGTAAACACAGGTGACCATGAGGGCGAGTGGTAGGCATGAGGCTACGAGATCGTGCTGTCCCTTGAGTGGGCTTAAATAGGAACGTGATACGTGAGTGTACATGAATGTCAGTCAGTACGCAGCCTGCGAAAACATTGGTAAGTGGGTATGAGCGAGCATCCGCGTATTCTGCAGACCTATGCGTGTTTCTCGTATAAAGCTTGTGTAACTTCGTGGCCACCACGTTGCACTCTTATCTGTCATGCCAGAGTTAAAAAGGTAGAGAAATGTGAAGGAAAGAGCGCGACCAAAATAATGCACAAAGCGTAGAAGGAAGCGCTGAATCTAAGAGAGGGACCACAGCTATAAATAAACTGGATTCATTTTTTTTTTCGTTATCTATAGTTTATCACTCTTCATCAGTTCATTATGAGTGTCTAACAGTAAGCGAACATTAGCATTGTAAAGCAATACGTGGCTGTACGAAGTTGCAGCTTTTCTTCAAATCCGCCTTGCTTATCTGGAAATCGTTTATTCTCTTGTGATTCCTATTTATAATTCTTTGATGAAAAGCATTTCGCCTCATAATACACGCAAGCGCGCTGCGTTCAGTGTAAATTGTACATTTTTATTTTATTCGCTACCTCTTAAAGAGCTCGCACAGAGCGTTAATTTATGTCATATTACTATCGCTAGGTTATGCATAACCTCAAAAAATATGAATACGGTTTCGTTAAAGGTTGTAGCTTGTCCCTTGACATTTCAGATTGTGTTGCCTTGTGTGTCGTCTTTTGTGCGGTCTTTTCTTCAATGTCCAAGTAAACCAACCCGCTACGCTTTCTTCTGCAGAAAAAGTAAGAGTCCTTAATCTGAGCGACATTGACTCACAAGAAGACGGATCCCCTCCCTTCTAACATCTGTATCAATTACAGTAGTGTATGTTACTTGGTCCTAATGCTAATAACTGCGGCAGCTGTCGCTCAGTACTTGACAATTTTCACGAGTCTGTGGAACTCATCTCACTGCCCCGATGTAAGCGAGGCACGCTACTCACCTTGGAGACGCGCACTTCCGTCCATAGCAGCGATTGCTTTTCAAGAGAATCGACAAATGTGCGTTATCAAGACAGCACCGGATGGACAGTTGTGGTGGGGTCAGAGTGGTGTATACAAAATTCAGTGGCGATTTAGCGATAGATGCGAGTGAAATGCGAGCAGAAACCAGCGCCAAACGACAGGACGAAGAGAAGGACACAGACCACAGCGCTGTGACCTGTGTCCTTCTCCTCGTCTAGCCGTTTTGCGTTGTTTTGTGCTCGTAATCACGAACCAAACAGCCCAAATGCGTACCCTTCAGGAGTGAAGTGCGTTAACATTACGTCGCACCTCTTTGAGGTCCCTGATCCATGGTCCAAACCACGTTCACCACATTGTAACGTTCCTTTGAATTTTGTGCACGTCCTTCTAAACTCTCCCATCCCTTCTTTACCTCTACCACGTAACCGGCTTCTCACACTTTCACACAGATCTTTTTCAACTTTGACATTCTAACGTATTAAAACATTCCAAGCCCATGTCATCATTGCATACAACGTGCAGAGCAAATGTACGAAGTGTGTGAGTAGCAGAGAGTAAATATGTGATAAGAGGGGACGACTAGATGCCAGGAGGAGAAAACGAAAGTGAAAATATAAAGATATGGGGAATACAAAGATACTTCTCATCAGCTACGCCTCCACGTTAAAGAAATGCACCGGTTTGTATTCACGAAAGTGATCTTTCTTCTTGTATTACATCTCTCTCTCTCTCTCTCTCTATTTCTCTCTCTCTTTCATTGTAACCTTGCGTTCACTCATTATGTGGTTATTGTTTCCCTAAAGAGTTTTCGTTGCCTATAATTCCTTCTTTGTATGCAGGAAGGAAAGCTTCTTCGCTTGCTCTGTTACTGTTGACAGTGTCCTTGCGGTTTATCGCGGTGTTGCTTCTTGTCTTCGCAGTCTCTCGTCATGAACTGGATAGATGCCATGCAAGCAAATAGGAGTAAGCAGGCTACCATGTGCTTCTCCATCAGCATGGCGGCCTTGCTCTACCGCTCGCACAAGGACTACAGCGCTCCATGCGATGACGTCAGTGCCGTCAACTACATGCAGGTAAATGACCGCATGTCGTGACCATCTTAATGAACAACGCCCTACTGAACACGCTGGGCTTTTGGTCGATAATCAAAGTAGGCGAAGAGCACTCTGACCTCACTATAACATTACTGTACGAGGTTGGCGCCTGGACATCGGTTTAGCTGTGTTGACGATGGAAGAGCAGCGGAGAAAGGATGGATGAGAGGAAACAAATGATGATTGAATGCGACGTCAACATCGTAACTCAAGGTTCGCTGTTAGGAACCCAGCTACGGCTCGTGCCTTCTTGTTTTTTTCTTCCTTTTTTCTTTAGCGTCGCCCAGCAGCTTGGCTATGCGCGTACGCGCTCAAGAGTTTCACTTAGGCCAAGCGCACGACGCATTCATGCTAAATAGAGGAAGGGAGGTTCTATGATTCCGCAGCTACCATTACAGCAAGAGAAGCGCCGCGAGCAAGAATAGTCAGTTTAAAATGGTGCGCAGGTACTTCCGTTGCTTGGGGTGTATTTTTTTCTTCTTTTTCATTTCTTTTACGCCGCACAAGTGCTGACTTTCGACAGCTCTCTTGACAGTGTACGTGCTTCGCAATGGAACGTTGTGGAAGAGGCTGCGGAGAAATGGGTTTTGATGAAGAGAAGAGCAGAGCCGACAGCGCTTGTTCTCATCGCAATTAGACACCTCCTTCACGAACACGAGGTGTTGAGAGCGTTCCCTGACATCACACATCTAAGCAGAAAAATACCTTCGAGGCAACAATGACACCAGCACTTAGAAGTCCGGTATTGGGTATTATTAAACGTATTCGGCTTCAGCACCTGTATTTGTTTACATTATCCCCAAGCTCTGCTCTCTGGATCATACTTTATTCCAAAAACCGACGGCGGCGTTGCAGATCTGCGAGCAGCCGCCGTGGCCTGCTGTAGTTGGCAGCACGGGCCAGGCTTCGTTGGCGTACATGGGGTCACAGGGCGAGCAGATTGAGAGTCACGAGACGGCTGACCTGCTCGCCGTCAAGGTGAGCACACTACACCGTGAACCTGCGAACATTTTGCTTGCACGAATACTAATGTACATATACGCGTTGACTACATGCATCGCATCAATCATGTCTATATATACTGCCGGCACAAAGTTCAAACACATCAGTAGAGCGCATATACTCGTACGGTTAGCCGGACCCAATCCTCTACGAACGTACCAATGTTATGATGCACGCAGTGCTTCACCAAATACCTCCTCGTCCTGTTTTCGTTTTCTATCAAAGAGATGCATGTACCAATACTCCAGCGTTCCAGGTTAACGCTACTGTATATGCTAACCCAAAGGGAGCATGTACAGTAACTCTATTCCAGGTTGGCGGTAAGCGGCTGTAACACTAATTCGTCAATAACCCCGATCGAGAAACGTTGTTTCCAAATGCAGTTATCTGTCAGCCATTTGTTAAAAGCTTACGTGCCCCCATATTCATCAAACGCGCATTGGTTTGAAGCTGTCCAACTCCACCGAATGAAGCAAATAGATGTTCCCCAGTATAGAAGGAAATATTGCGCTCAAATAATGCTCCACAATGGATCCTGGAGCTCCCAAAACAGACTGCTGGCACAAGTTATCAGGGGTGTTATGATAAAGCTCGTGTGACGAAGTAGCGCTTTACAACGCTTAACCTCCGCTGCCCTTCGCAACTCGACTCTCACCTCCCGTAACTATGCGTACAACACTGTTCCATTTACCTCACTCAGTCTCTCCGGCATGCCCACTGCTTCTGAGAATTAGTTTTCCCTGTCGGTTCCTATAAGTAAAGTGGGTCTTATAGCTTAGCGTGGACAGCTGGGCTATTTGGTTGTGAGTAGCCTTATGAAACATCTTTCCAGCGCACTAATAAGCACGGATGAGCAGAGAGGGACAATTAAGAGGAACGCCGGTCTTATAGCTTGCCCCGTACTTCACGGTCTAGCCCGACAGCGTGGTCTGCCGAACACTTGGCCGTCTGCTACCATCCACTATGCCTTTCCTCGACCCACGTCACGCAGGTTTCCCGCGCCGTGTCGCATCTACCCGGCGCGTGTGTGGCCGCGTTCGACGTGGACCGTGACGACTACGAGGGAGTGTGCGGCGAGCCGTTTGCACGCCTGCGCGCCGTCCGCCAGGCACAACAGGGTACGTCATTGTCTCCCGCCGCTGTCGGTCTGCTGGATCTCCACTGTGCGCTTAACAAAGGAGTGTAATATAAATTATATTGCTATATTAGGCTTACTTAATTGTAGGTAGGCAAATATGTTTATGATTGTCGCCTTGGCATGTCATAAAAGGCGTAAGGCAAAATGTGTGGCAATGCCGCCTTGAAGTGCTAGCTTCCCCTGGCGTCGCAGATTTGGCACATTAGGATAGTTAGCTATTTTTCACAATCATACGAAATGACGAAAAATTGAAGCCAGAGAAAGCGTAGGAGAAGTTAATCGTTATGTTTAATTGAAATGTAGAGGTATTATGAGGCAAAGGAAAATGAAAGCGGATAAGAAAGATGACTTGCCGCTGGTTGGGACCGAACCCACATCACATTACGCATGCGGTACTCAAGTCTACAGCGCGGTGCTCTACCACGGCGCCATACCTCCGACGAGCACGCGTAACGCAAAGTTGTGGGTTCGGTGACGAAGAAAGCAAGATACGACAGAAACCATCGTCGATGGTTAAGTCAATGCGAAGCATTTTTTCCTTGCACGTGGCACAAAGCCCGAACGAACGAACTTCCTCCCGGCGAAACGCCCGCTCGCAAGGGCCCCCACATGCGCGGTCCGTGACAGCGATTGGAACTAGAGGTGGTCGCAGACGCTACATGCCGCACCAATTTCGTCTTTGACAAGTCGCTTTTGAAAGTACGCGTCTGTGTCCCGCAAGTGGCAGTTCCCCAATCGGCGCCACTTGGTCCGGCGAACGACTAAATCTGACAAACAGCGTCACCCGCCCGCTAAACTTTGGTCTAATAGTCGCGAAATGATAGCACAGTTTTACTCTAAGAAAAGGGAGTTCCTCATATCCGTTTAACGGCAGTATTTGCTTTGTTAAAGTGCCTAATGTGTGAGGTCACGTGACCGAGTCCGCACTGACTCATGGCCGGGCTAGAGAAATAGAGCGCGCGTCTGCTCCTACAGCCCGGTCGTGGCTGCCTGCGCGGCCGAGCGCACATAAGGCCCGCGCGCCTCTGTTGGAGGCCATCTGCTGCGGGTGCCTCGAAGGGCGAGCGTGCAAGGGATAGGGCGATCCGAGACGTCTGGTGCGCTTCATGCCCTCCTAGTTGCCTCGTGTTGGAGGTCGTGTAATCTTAGTTTTGGAGAAGCGGCAAAGTTAAGATGGTGAAGCGAACGGCGGCACGAAATTTACGCTTTGTAACAAGCACGCGCGCTGCTCGCTGCCAGCGCGTCTCATCACACCGGCGTTATGAAAGCTAAGGAGCATTAGCGATCATCCAGTGAAATCTATTCATGTTTTCCTTTGCGCGCGTTGCAGGATGCCTGTTTATTTAGTAAGCGAATGTTCACTGCACTTTATACAGTCTCAAAGCTATGAACCTTATACTTCATGTAACAATAGTTGTTAGCGCCTTTGACCACTGTCTCCTTTGTGATTGTGCCTTCGCGCTACAATATGTCGTTAAGTAAGCACCAATTAGCTCAACAACATGTCATCATCCAGATTCGTACAATTTCCTAATAATTTGCTATCGCTATCAATGCTTCGCCTTTCTGCCGAATCTGCGACTTCTTGCTGAAATTAAAAAAAAAATTCCCCTTTGTTTTTCTTCCAGCTGATAAATCTAGAGCTGGCCAAGGTAAGAGGGCTTTTGCATGTGCTCCATAGTGTAGCAGGTCCATGAATGCGTTCAGAATCCTCTGCGAACTTTTTCTTTCTCTCCCTTTTTTTCTTTTCTTTTTTCTTCGCTTCCATCTGATAAAAAGCGGTTGTCGATAAAACAGTGACGTTGACCAAGTAGATGACTGCAGTCCACGAAACAATTTTGGCGTCACGCGAAGTTTACTTTGCCCACGTGGCATCAAAGTCCTGGTGAACGAGTCGCACCTGTGGTCCCACTTGGCACGGCGTGAAAAAAGCCTGAAAAAAAAAACAAATAGAAGCTACAACGGCACCTACAGACACGCTTGCCGTAATAAAAAAAAAAAAAAAATGCAACTGAGTTACACACCCTGCATTAAATAGAAGAAGATGTAACTAGCATTATGAAAAAATTAGTTAAGGTTACCGCGGTGAATGGTCACCATAACTTCTGGGCAGTGAGGCGCCCAGAGACCGAACGCATACTTAACCGCTATAAGATATGAGGACCCTTTATTTGCAGGGCGTTCTTTGTCCGAAGAGAAGGAGAGGGACGAAGAAGCCGAACCCGCCAAGCGATGCATGCCACGTGGAAAAGGTACGCACCCTCATGGCGCACGGCACAAGATGCGATTACGGCTTTCACCCTATGTATGCAAGAATTGCCCAGTAATGGTAATCTTCGCCGTAACATTTCGGCTTGCGAAACAGGCGCTACGCCGAAGCCCACAGGCAAGGCAACAGGCGGTGCTGCAAGTCCACGCGCATGCGCACTGACGCGTATTGTACAAAGCACCGCATTGGGATCATAAAGTACCGCACTGTTATTATACGATAACTCTGCCAGAATATGTTTGGTAACCTTTCCAGAATTAACGATATTTTGCAAACCTTGGCTTATCGTTGGCTTATCGTTGTCGTTAAAAGTTGGCTTATCGTGTCAGTAAACGCTTGATCCAACCACATGATTCGAAAAGACTTAATTATTTGCCGTCGAAAGCGGACAACGCCGACAATGCAAGGCGTTGTTGTTTGTTCGTTCATGTGTGCATCCTTTTAGCGGCAATCAGGTCCTTCAGCAACTACTAAAGATCAACAGTTATTTTTGAAGCGCAGTCTTCACCTGGCTGCAAATCAATCCGCGTGCATGGTAAAATAATAGTAATACTATTTCGCCTTCTGTGGAATCATCTCAGGGGCAATTTAAACACAATATTGCATTTCATAGCTTCACTTTTCTCACTTTGTCAATATTCATGGTGCTATAAGCATGCTGTATAACATAGTTGCGCTTCTTTCACTGGAAGCTTCATGCAGTGGCGTCTGTCCGAGGCCATGTATTCATACCGATCAAATCAGGAAGGCACCATGAGAACGCCCTCCCACCCCACCTAGACTACATACGATATGAACATCTCTGGCGCAGCCAAGCAACTGACGGGAAAGTGATTTCTCGCCCACCTTTTCGTACCCTCTTTCCCCAAAGCCCCTCCTTTCTGGCGTGTTCGATATATCGCGTGATACGGGAGGGCTTAGTTTGCAAAGCGCAAAAGGGATTGCGCTGCCCGCCTTTTAAGTGTGACCAAGAGCCTTCTGAGTACAGCCAAATGCCTGAATCGCCACAAATGGGGAATCGGCTTACGCTAACTCTATTCACTGTATGGGATATTGTATTGCGCACATAACCGCAGTGGTGGCATTGTGGCTTTGGAGTCGCAAGGCTAAGCCCGAGGTCGCGGGATCAAATCCCGCCTGCTGCGGCCGCATTTCGATGAGGCCGAAATGCGGCCGAAAATCAGTGCCTCGAATAAAAAAGAGTGAGAGTGAGAGCGATAAATAATTTGTTGTAGATGAATGAGTATTTCTACAGATTAGGCTGCTCTGCTTCTAGAAAAGATGTTTAGCTCCGATATTAATGCGATATGAACCAGTTACGAGCGTGAGTGAGCTAGGGACTCTTGGATGTGCTCTCGTACCCAGGCAGAGACGATGAGTCAGCACTCGTACGTACGCGTAACTACTGGACTGAGAGTGTAGTCACGATGATAAACCAAGAACGTTTTAATGACTGCTGTTTTTTTGAAGCTCAAAACATTTAACAGTACTTCGATCCTTTATTTATTTATGACGTAGTAGTTCTGCGGAAACCCGCAAGGTGGAGAGAAGTAATGAATAAAGGAAACGGGTGAATGTCTGATTTTCGCTTTATCCTTTATTTATTTTTTATGCGAATGGGGGGACTAACTTGGAGGCCGATAAGCTAATGTAAAAGATTATGCAGCTCCAACGCCTATCTTGGAATCTATGTGAGGGGACCCTTTCGTTCTTGTCGTTAGCTGCGCCTGCGGTGCAAAGAAAACTGATGCGCACGCATGTGCAACCGTGCTACGCAGTGGGACACTCGCGCCAATCATCTCAGAGAGATAGTTGGAACGGTGGAGGCGTATACGTACGGTTGCGCACGACCTAATGGTTAAATCATCGGGCTTGTGTGCTGGCGCACCGAAGTTCGATCCCACCGTCGGGCACGTAATTCATTTTTCTTCTTTTTTTTTCATTGTTAAGTGTGAGATACCCGGCAATACAGCAGTAGCTCCCAGCAGCCACGGTCAGGAAAGTCCGGCAGTGTTCGCAAAGAAAGCTTTGCATTAAAACTGCATGTAGCAAAGTGGGCAAACCTTCGTGTATATGTATAGCTCTGATAGCTCTCGCCTCTTACGCATCTCCAGGGGCTATCAGTCTCTTGCATATTCAGAAGAACCGATAGTTACGAGAGGCAGCGAAAACGACAGAGACAGATATTTAACGGCACTGAAAGCAATATTATCTACAGGCTGGTTGGCGTGATCGCACATAACCACCGTCACGGTCGATTTCACATTATTTACCCGCCGTGGTTGCTCAGTGGCTATGGTGTTGGGCTGCTGAGCACGAGGTCGCGGGATCGAATCCCGGCCACGGCGGCCGCATTTCGATGGGGGCGAAATGCGAAAACACCCGTGTGCTTAGATTTAGGTGCACGTTAAAGAAACCCAGATGGTCAAAATTTCCGGAGTCCTCCACTACGGCGTGCCTCATAATCAGAAAGTGGTTTTGGCACGTAAAACCCCAAATATTATTATTATTATTTCACATTACTTAGTCGGCAAGAGCTATTTGCTGTTGCGAGAAAATAGAAGCCGTGTATCGCTTCATCTGAGTATGCACACTCGACGACTTGTAGTATTCACTCATGCGCTGAGAGTAATAGATATCAGCCTAAGATATATATGACCATATGTAAATTATTACCAGCACTAACCTTCCATTTGCACTTTCCTCGAAAACGTTGCATTGCTGGCGAATAATAGTTCACCAAGAGACCGAAAAGAACGTTTTATTCATTAGAGAGTTTTAGGTTACGGGGCCGCAATGCTTGCGTCCCCTCAATTTACTCAGCGCGTCGTCCGCCATCGGGAAGGGGAATCCAGAAGGCGCTCAATGGTGACGTGACCACGTGTTTTAAAGGTGGCAGCGTCCACCCAGCAGGGCTGTAAACGGTCTATACTCGTTTCTTTCAAGTAGCGCGAAGCATATATTTGTCCCATTTACTGAGACAGCTCCCGCTTTGTGCTGATTCGAAAAACCGATCGTTTTTTTTTTTCTAGGATTAATATTTTTATGATATCCGAAATAGGATGTTACTTGTTTATGGCCTATTTCACCAATATACAGCAACTCGCGCGATAAAGTACAGCAAACAGAAACGATTCTGAACGTCCATAGCGCGTCGCAAGTTGTTGTTTTAGGTCATTTTGTAGCGAAGTTGGAGGTTGTCAAACTTAGTCACAAAAAGATGCCCCTTTCATACTAAAGAAAAGAATAATTTGAAAATTTATTCGAGAAAGTATTATAAAATTTACTTCCCGACACACCACATCATTTCATCTTTTTAGGGAAAAAATTAGAACGATAGCCCAAGTAGAACAATATATTACTCTTCCACACCACAAAGGGCACGAAAACTGTCTTGAGAAATCAAGGAAAAACATCCCATAGCTTCTTTATTGGGACAAAACTGATAAAATGTTATGAAAGTGAAGGGTCTTGGTATTTTGTAGAATGAATCTTAAGTAAATGAAAGGTCTTGGAAGGGCAAAAATGAGAAAAATGAAAATAAATTTTCGGGCCAATTTTCGGCCTTAAACCCTGAAACACTTTTTTGAACATAGTAAGAAAACGTTGCCGATCTGTTAACGAGGATGTGAGCAAAAGTTTTTTGCACTGCATGCAGCAGGGAAGTTACAGTCTTGTGTCAAAATCAGTGAAAAAGTCGCTTACTTTCACTTCCACATTGTCGTCAGGCAGTGTCATCGCAAGCAGGTGGACCCATTACAGCGATTTTCTAGCTGATTTTGTGATCGCGAGAACATTCTCAAAATCAATATAATCAAAATCAAAATCAATACCAAATCAATATCATCAAAATCAAAATCAATACCAAAATCAATATCAAAATTATTGTCCATTTGAGTTAAATGAATAAATGAATAAATAAATGTGTGTGTGTGTGTGTGTGTGTGTGTGTGTGTGTGTGTGTGTGTGTGTGTGTGTGTGTGTGTGTGTGTGTGTGTGTGTGCGTGTGCGTGTGTGTGTGTGTGTGTGTGTGTGTGTCGAAATCACGGAAACATCATTTTACATTTGCACCGCCAGTATGCACACACGACAGTTACGCGTTGCTGCGCCTCCTGCGCATGGCCTCCAAAATTAAAAGCGTAGCGTAGACACCGCGGCTGCCACGGGGTGCCACTACGAGCTCTCTCGCCGCCAGTACATTCAACCTTTGGGTACACAGTGTGCTATAGACTTTGGGCGGTGCCAGAAGCAGACGCCCCCTTGCGCCCCCTTGCCGTATCCCCTGCGTAGCTGTCAGCGCGCCTAGTTAGAAATGAAAGGAGAAAGAAAACCACTCATTAGTCCGATAACCCTATTTGTGCTTCAAGGATACGATTTCTTTTTCTTTTCTTTTTTCTTTGACGATTCTTGAGGCGACGTAATATTGTAGAGATGTTTTTCTATGATTAGTTTGAACAGTGTTTCAGAGTTTAATGGCGCATGCTTATGCAGAAATTGAATTGCTTTCTTTTCAGAGCACGAGCGCCCGCTGGTGTGCGTGCTGTCTGAACGGACGGAGAACGCGCGGACAGTCACGACCAGCTACTGCACACATGTGGTCTTCTCACTGCGGCAGTTTGGAAGCGCTGATCTTACTGTTCTTCCAAACGGTGAGCACCTCGAGGCGATCTCTTTCTTCAGTGAAGCCAGACACCTGTTGCAACGAAATCAATGCTAGACGGCTTACTCAGCTATTCACATGTTATTCAGCTACTGCAAAACACATTGCGCTCTAATGTGCGTCCCCTTCTATCTTCTAGTGCGGTTTGTGACAAATGTCCAGAGTGGTTTTTCCGAAAGCCATGATTTGGCCATCGTAACCGGTTAACTTAGATAAATTATTTGTTATAGGCATCCTTCTTGGCACAAAAGTAAAAAAAAAATGGATGCCAGAGTGTGCTCTCTGGTGTGTTGTTTTATCTATTTGTTGTTTGTGTGTTTGTGCTTTAGTCATAATGCAGTACCAACAAGCCCTATCGTGCAGTTTTGTGGTTATCTTGTATATAAAAGTTGATAACGCTTTAGGGGCTGATTGTTAAGCGACATGTTGTTACAGTGTATTTCACTTGTAATGAAAAAATAGAGCGAGAAACTGCACAGAAATATCCTATTGTGACTTTCATATACCAGGTGCTTTTTCTTTTAGCTGCAACCGTTATTTAAAAATTGCCTATGGCAGAAGCACAATTTTAGCCACTCAAATAAATTACTCGATGTGGCGGGCATTACTTCCGCGAGAAACCAAAATGGTCAAATGAATTATTAACATAATTACACCAAGTAACTTTTTAATTACTTTACAGCCCATCTTTTAATTTGCGAGTTGTAGTCTGTGAGTTAATTCTCAAGGCAGATCCGCTTGGAACGAATGCTCAAAACTTTTTTACACCTATTTATTTATTTATTTATTTATTTATTTAGTTATTTATTTATTTGCAGTACCTACAGCGCCCGTGTGTGGCATTGGTGTAGGGAATAATAACATTCAAATGCAAAGAAACACAGACACATAACAAAGCCCACATCGTTAACACGTCATTTGGAATTGTCTACAGAACAACTCTGAAATGTGGTTTAACACTAAGAAAAGGCAACAAAGGGTTTTTATAGATATTAATTTTCAAAAATACCGACGAAATGTATTGCCGTGCTTCAGTGCATAAAACAGCGCTTTCTTACAAAATTAGGCGGAACAACATTGCATTTTTTATCGCAAGTGTGACGGCGTATATCTCGAAACCGATGCAATCCTCAGAATTTGCACTACCGAGTCCAGCGACCATGGTGCGGGCACGAAGTCCAGAAATGTGGTTGCACAAAGTGTTGCTGCTTCGTGTCGCAGGTTACCTGGCCCAGCTACAGGAGAGCGGCGTTCGAGTACTGGTGGCGGTACATGAGCGACTGCTGCAACTTTCCTCGCTACGCGAAAGCGCCGAAGATACCGCGCGCCAGCTGCGAGAACGCAAACTGGACGGCCTGGCGCTACTCTACGTTAGTCGTTCCACTCGGCAGCTGCCTTCGCTGGAGCGAAAGATGAAGGTACGACGTCGTTGCCGCAAATATGATACAGCACGGATCAATTTAAGAGAAAAGTCAGTTGATGTACATGTAGTTGTGATTTGTCAGTTGTACACTGCGTGCCTTGCTTATATCAGCGATCCCTCTAATTACTACTACTACTACTACTACTACCACTACTACTACTACTACTACTACTACTACTACTACTACTACTACTACTACTACTACTACTACTACTACTATACAGCTGCTGCTAACGATTCCTCACCAAGATAGTGCGTGGTTAAGCAGTAGAAGCAAAAATAAATACCACGCCTATCAGGGAAGCCGGCGTAGCGCGTAGCAGCTATGGCGTTCAAATCGCGCGCACCTGAAATCGAAAGTGTGGATCAGGTGTTAATCCCATCCGCTTGGTGCGCTACGGTCGATTCGGCCGCTGTCTATGGGAGTGTCCCCTCTTGTTGAATGTCTTTCTCTATGGATGGTACGTGTCATCTGCCTGCGTGCCCAGTACTTCCAAGTCGGGAACGGCATGTGCTTCATAAACGTGACATTAGCGAGCGCAGAGTTTTCCTTTATAGACGAGCTGCGTACGTTTTTACAGCGAAGCTGTTTATGCGGACCCTGTGCCGTCGTTGTCGGACTTCGCTAAAAAGGGGCCGCGTGACCTAGCAGGAGAGGAATAGAAGAGCTCAACAGAGGGAAATGGGTCGGAGTGACCCCTTTTGCCTTTCCCCCTGTGAGAATGCTATCTTATACGCCAATCTTATACGGTTGTCACATGCTGCATTTTCGGCGATCGAGCCTGATCGGCATCGAATTTATCGACGATTGATTCCACGTCCTGTCGAGAAAGAAACAAATGCTTATGCTGGCGGCTTGCGGCCAACGAACAGACTTGCCCAGCGATTGAAACGCGTTACTAGGAGCGCGTGGCTGCCGGCATTTCTGCCAGCAAGTGCCGGCAGGCACGTCAATCGTCAAAGCGATTGCAGCGCTCACATCTCCAGTAGCGGCCGGGCTTCAACTGCGCCCAAGATACCATAGAGTTTCCTACAAAAAATTTTGTAGGAAACTCTATATATGGAGCTTTGGATTAGTGGTTCCGTACACTCCACACCAGCTACAACCATGGGAACACCACGAGCCTACCGCTAGTGTCAGCGAAAAAATAAAGTACGGCAAAACACGAACAGAAACCTCAAGCGCGCGCATAAAAAAAAGGCGCTCCTAAAGCATGCTCACCACGCGGAACACGTTAAAGCGAAAATGAGGTGAAGGAATGGGTGAAACAAAAGATTTATAATGCAGACTGCTTGCGAAGTTTGACTTGCATGGTGTAACACTCGGTGAAACTAATATTGGTGTCGCACGGCGCACTTCTGATCGCGATCAAGCTCGATCCGGATCGAATTTCTCGGTCGCGATTGGTTTCATTGCGCAAGCTGCGCGAGGGAGCCAATCGCGGTCGAGAATTTCGATCCGGATCTGCTTCGTCGCGATCGAAAGTGGCGGTGTGGCACCGGTATAACATAGCATGGCATAGCTTCGCTGACCGACCATCTTCACCATCTTCACGGACTGGAAGGAGCGGTGATTTTTTTGTACTGTTTTGCCCAATGCACTGACGTCGTCGCCATTGCCATCGTCATCTGTTCGCGCGCTTGCCAAGCTTTTCAACGTGTTAAAAGCGAAACCATGGCGAAACTATAAACAACTACATTGCAGCGCACTTGCGATTATTTGCTTAATGTAGCTACATGTTGCAGGTCGCTGAAACGGGAGCGACACAATAGCAGTAACTGGGCACTTCCCAAAGACAGGCCATTCACGCAAGTGTAGTGCGTGACACGGCTTTGTTGTCTGAAGTCACCGCGACTGCAGGTCAGGCGGCAGTAGTGCTATCGGGAAACCCGCTTCGACGAATGTACTACAAGTGCACGACCGTCTTGGGTGCATGCCTGCGATGGCTATGTTTTGTCGTGGCGCTGTCGTGTGCGCGGCAGTACAAAAGCGTTTGACAAGCTTTTCTACCGACAGCGAACCTTAGCGAAGTTTTCCTAGCTATACTTGAATGTGGCGCAAAATACATTTCGTAAAAAGGGACAGAAAAGAAGACAGTGAGGCGCCAATCACTAAATGTATTTCACGAAATCTATCCGCGTCACGTTCGAGGGCAATGTTCTGACTGGTGGTGTAGAAGTCGCGGGGCGCTGTTATCGTTGCTGGGTGTACGTCGGACACGCTTCCTAGCTCGCGCCTGCAGCGCTCGTGCTGAGTCAGTCATGCCTGGCTATACCGTTCTCGCGCCTTACGGTGCTCCACCTTCAAAATAACATCACTGATTTTCCCGTGGGAGGAGTAGGGGCCGTCGTGAAGTTCGGCTTGCTCTCCTGGAGTGGTGTGTTCGCTCGTACCAGGCTTTTCATATGTACACGCCCTTCGTGACTTTTCAATAGTATTTTTTAATGGTCCCCTTTGAGTTACATAAGCGCCCTTATGCAAAAACGTGCAAAAATTGGTAGGCGGGAGCCGCAGAGCTAGCAAAACGAAAGCAAAACAGGTACGACCGACCTTTAGACACAGAGTTATAACCTCAAGTACTCTCCTAAGGCCTGCCTACCTTCCCTCCTGGAGCATGTACTTGTAAAAATCCAATCTATCTACGCGATGCAAAAAGCACCCCGCAACTCCTACAACACCAGTCGAACCTTGCCCATTCAAGTATGCCTAGGAATCTTAAGCACCAACTTGCCCAAGAAGTTCTTTTGCAATATCTTAGCAAAGTGTTGCAGCTAGCTTCGTACTAGTACTATGGCAGGGAGGCAGCCTGCACCACTCAAATCGAGTTATTACCACTGTGCGCACATGTACTGCCTACCAAAACCTGCTTGGACATACAGCTTTATTCACTGCAGGAACTGCACGATGTGTACCAGAACAATGGCTTGTGTGTACTGCTCAGCCTTCAGGTTGTCGACTACGATAAGCCAACAGCTTATACAGGTGCCCTGCTGAACAGTCTGAACAAGTGAGTCTACTATGTGTAATGCTTTCGTGCTGCTTCTGTTGATGCTTTTACAGCTGAACCATGCACCGTGACAGTTAAACGCAATGAATGTTGGTCAATCGAGAGCACTCTCTCTCTCTCTCTCTCTCTCTCTCTCTCTCTCTCTGTCTGTCTGTCTGTGTGTGTGCGTGTGCGAACATAAAACCAGATGGACATGAAGGACAGCATGCCACTGCGTCCTTAGGTTCCCTGTACCCTCTGTGCTACCGCATTCCGAAACATAGTTCCCAAGAGACGGCAATATTGAAAGAGGTTTGCCTCCATGACGTCACAGTAATGAGCAAAATAGGCTGGCACATATATGAAAATTGTCCGAGTTGTATAGCACATCATTGTGACATCATGGAGGCAAACCTCTTTCAATATCGCCGTCTCTTGGGAACCATATTTTGAAACGCAGTAGCACAGAGGGAACAGGCACAGGCTGGCTCTGTGAGCGAATCTTGTATTGAATTCCTAGGTTGTCACCGGTCGAAAGGAACAGGTCGGTACCGTATAATGCAATGGTTCTTACCTACACAGTTTCAAAAAAAGTTGTTTGGGGCTATATCTTCGTTTTGTTGTTTTCTAGTATTGCCTTCTGTGTGATAGTGTTATACATGCCCAGCTCTTTAAAGAATCTGTTTTCTCTAGGTACGTCGATTTCCTTGTGGTGAACACACACTATAGTGGAGACTATGGCCCTTGCCGTGCCACACCTGCATCAACCTTTAACCAACCATTGTCCACATGTATACCACAGGTGCCTGTGGTAAGTGGCTGATATTCCTTGCTAATTTTTCTCATATATACATGTGTCATGTGCTGCTTAACAGCGCACATGACACATGTCATAACAGCAGCCAACTGCTGTTATGGGTTAAAGTGCTGTTAAATTTAAATTACTGTGCTGTTAAATTTAAATTACTGTCTAAGATATTTACAGGCATGGAGGCAGAATTTCACCCCATCTAGTGTACAAGATTTGCGTTGTTCCAGAACCGTGCACTAGAGTGGATGCACAATGTCACTGGAGGGTCTCCGTACATCTGCTTCTCTGTGGACATGCGGGCTTTTGCCTACCACATGTATGGACCCATGGTTATGGATCAAGTGTGCTACAGTGAGGAGCACCTGCATTATGAACAGGTCGGTGAAAAATTAATAGTTTTGCACAGAAAGCCGATATTTATATAGTCATAGCATATTGCACATCACTCATTTGCTTGTTAGTCTTGCATTTATAACAGATTGTCCTGGTCTCTTTGTTTAATGCAGTGATGTTCAGCAAACCTATTCCAAGGTCTAGTATTTATGTGTTAACTTTAGATATTTGACTGCAAATGTCACTAAAACACACTGATGAATTGAGCAAGAACAATATAAACAAAGGAAGTGCTAACATGTGTATCATTTTCCTTTGTTTCTTCTACATACATTATTAATAATTGTAGGGCACATATCTGCAGATGTAACAGCAAAGTAAGAGTGGCTTACTGTCAAAAAATCAGCTTGCTATGTCCAGCGGCAGGTAAGTCATGCTCTGATAGCTTTCTAATCGGCGCACTATTTGGGCCTAATGTTTTCAGGTTTGCAGCAAAGATGAATGGATATACAAGCAGGATGACTACACTATGACCAGTCTTGGCCAGCTGAGCAACATTCTTCATTCCTTTGAGACACCTTCAAGCCTCATGAACAAGGTAACTGCCACCCTACTCACATCTGCATCATTTTTTGGTGTTGCTAGCTTTCAACTCATCTTCAAGTAACGCTAGAATAGTATTTCTACTTAAAGGGACTGTCTACCGCTTGGAACTTGTCTTTTGTTGTGGTGGGAATGACAAGATTGAGTGTTGTATTGACGGAAACAACCATGCTTGTACCCCATAAACTAAAAAAATGTATCTTTAATTTGGCTTTGAAAGTGGTGCAAGAATGACACGTCCCATCCTACGGTGAAACAGTGCAACCAATCTGTGTACTGTCACATGAGCAAAAAGCCACACAGGGAAAGTTATTTTGCCTGGATACAATATAGTATAGCCTGAACTTATATTTTATGCGCTTATGCTAATGTATCTTTATGTGAGAGAGTAGTTTGTCTTGTCTTCAGCTAGCGCATGTTTAAAAGTGCCTTGTGCAAATGAACGGAGTCATAGTGAACAGAGTGGTGCACTGATGCATGGCCTCCAAGAGTACCATCGCGTCCAGTAATCGGTGTTATCGACAGCATCTGTGCACAGTGTTAAGAAAAGGCCGCGCAGATCAAAAGCTTCTGTTTTAAAATTAGTATTCACTTTTCAGAGAAGCCATTGCATGATTTTACACTTTAAATGGTAGGCTTTCTGTAGTGCTACAGAATAAAAGGTCCTTAAAAAATGATAGCCAGTCTCTTTAATTACAATGTGGTACCCTAAGACAGCGAATTGTACCCTGTATCAAACACAAGAACTCTGTGAATATTGATGTGGAATATATCACTCACACTAACGTGCATGGCATACCTAAAACACAAATTGTACACTCCAACAACAAAACAAAAAGATTGCCTATGTATGGTAGTATTGGCAACATCTCGCAGTTCCATAAACAGGACAGAAGTTAACTTAGTTTTGAACTGCTCACTAAACCCTGTCCTCTTTTCAAGTGCAGGTTCATGCCGTCATGCACATTTGGCTCTTTTGCTTAGCCTTTTTTCATGTCATGACAGACCAATACATAACAAATTATTAACAAAAAGCAACAGCTTTAAGGGGCCCTGAACCACCCCTCGGGCTTGCTGAAATAACAGTCTGCGTGTGGCAAATGCTGTAAACATCTCAGCCAAGTTTTGCTGTCATACGGGGTGCGTGGAGCTTGCAAGCAGATTGCAAAGTTACCTTTCTCTCAAGTGCCCTCTTTCCAACAGAAGCCTGTCTCCTTACTCTCCTAAGGAGGCAAGCTTACGCTTTCTTTTGTAATAAATTGGATGTACATATGCGACAGCTATTGGTAGCTGTGGTCGGCTGCTTGGTGTAGGTACCACGGAAGCCGCAGGGTGCTGCCACAAGTCCACTGGCTAAGTGCACTGTGGCTCGCTGAGGACGACCGCGTTTGGCTTATGTGTAGCGCGTAATAGGCACCAAAATCGGAAGTTGGGGTGTCTACGTTAACATCCAAAATTAAATTTGAACTGTGTGCCCCGGTGACATTTAGAAGGCAGATTGTTGTGAGCACACCCCACAGCGTCGTAGCCTTCACAGTGTAGGGCATTGAAGAAGGAACGAGAACACAGTGGAGGCTGTGTTTGATTGCCAATAGCTGTGCTTCTGCTGAAAGCATTGAAGTACTTTTTGTGGTAAAGCATTTCTGAAATAACCTATTTTCACTTCAAATGCCTTTCTCCAGTTCAATAAAAAGTGGTTCAGGGCTGCTTTAAGCAATTTCTTTGACTCTGAACTAGTTTACTGCAACAGCAGCAGTATCTCACTGTGTAGACCGCCATCTTGGTTGCATGCTTGTTCCTCAAAGAATAACACTTGCCTACTATGGGGGAATGGCCCAGAAGCTAGCAGTTATATAGAGTGGTTGGGGATGGGGAGTGGGGGAGGGGCCTTGAAGTTGAAGAATAATGTACCAATTTAGAGCACAAACATAATAAATGAAACATTTGAAATATTATATAAAAATAAAATGATAAATTGTCTGAGCTACTCTAATGCATAAAACTTCTTAGCTTTTTCATTGTGGTGCTGTCGTTGGCAGTGACCGACATCTATATGCCTTTGATGTTGTTTTCTTCCAGCTGCCTGTTTCTTGGTGCATCCACATTTATGAGCATATACAAAGTTTGAATCATGTCATTGTAATGTACATCTCATTTATGTCATCTACGCTGTCTTCATGACCATGACGATGAAGAACTGCACATTAATACACTGCTGTTTTCTTGCAAACAACTTCTATGCAATGTACACAACAGCCATGTCCGTTACACTATCACTTGTTGTGGCCTTCAATATGCAGACACCACCACTCTGAGAGTCATGCACAAATTATTAAGCTCTATCATTGCACAATAGTGAAGTGTTAGTACATTGCAAGCAACATACCGCTGGTGGACAAAGTTATTTTTCTTCCCCACATGGCAATGGTGAAGCTGAGGATGTGAGGTAGCCTAATGGCAACGCAAAAACATTGTTGACGATAATGGTCATAGTCAGCATAACAGAACTGATGGATGGACAGACAAAGAAACCCAGTTTTGAGCTTTTAATAGCTGTTGCAGTAAAATATGTTACCCTTTAGACTCGTGTAAGGGCCGGACTTTTTTTTTTTCACAATTTTGACGAGGTGTGGCTCTTACACGGGATGATGCAGCTGGTCACTATTGCACACTCCAAAATCCCTGGATGTACCATTGCATCAGAGGTCAATGTGCAGCTCTTGCCATCTAGTAGCGGCATGCGGAAGTATGCAATGTGTGAGAATTCGCCAATGAGTGTGCGTGGCTTCGGTGCATCGAACGTGATTGCTTCTCCGATGGAACTTTTTTCAAAATTTTGGGCTGCCAAGTAGGGGGTCCGGCTCTTACATGAGTCTGTATGGTATATGGGGGTTAGACAATCAAAATGCTGTATACATTGAAATCGCCATACCTTCTGTGGTTTGTTGTAAGCGATAACGTAGTGAAGAAAATTGCACTGTGCATGGAACACAGCTTTCAATATAAACATGTGGTCAGCACTGTGTGTATTCCAGCCTGCTCCCCATTCCATTCCTATGCTAGTGCACAGTGGAGTAACAGTTGCACGGATTGCTTCAAATTGGGTTGAGAGCAGTCCATTGCCCTATTCTCCAAAATAACATTTTAGTGGAAAATTGTGCCAAGCTTGCACCAAAGAAGCATAAGAGCTGCCTCACTAGTAAAACTGAAACCCCCTATTCTCTATCTCTGTTGGCCCTCTATTTCTCTCTGGTGATTGTTCCAATCTTTTGCTGCTGTGCGACCTTGTTTGTGCAGCTTGCGGTGCCAGTTTTGTATACTTCGTACTACTATAGTAGCATAGCGTGGAGATAGTTCAGGTAGGCTGCCAGAAAAAAAGGCGACTTCGGATAGTGTCCGGTTACCCATTATTAAGCATTGTTGTTGACAGTGACACTTCAGAGATGCCTTATAATTGCATACTAAGCTGGTGGCTGGAAGAAGAAGGAAGAAAAAGAGAGGAAAGGCAGGGAGGTTAGCAACTGCTGGCTAATAATTAGCTATTAGTGCGGATCGTCCATTTAATCGTGCGCAATCAGAAGAGCAGATTCCTTGATTGTAATTTAAGCAGCTTTCATGTAACTGGATACCCAGTTATGCAGGAAATAGCTTGCACGTTAGAAGTCAAGAAACCTTGTCAGAGCCAAGGTCGAACAGAAGTCCATGCAAGGTCACAGAATTTGTTGCCGATGCACCCCCCCCCCCCTGCACCAGCTCACACACCGCTACTGACTGGGCACCTTGCTTCACTTGCCAGTATGAATGTGCACACCATAAAGAGACGTGGTTCTGTTGCTCTAGATGCGCTACGTTGTGTGTAGGCCTCTATATGCAGACGCAACAATAGGCCCTCGAAAGTATCAGGTGGAAGAGGAGTGTAAGAGTGCAAACTCTCTGCAAAGGCTACAAGGGTATGCAATGTGAACTGAAGGGGGAGGCAGAAGGTGAAGCAACGGGACAACGAGACACGCACGGCCACGGGGAACGAGCAAGAAGACAAGCAATGCATGGCTTAATAACAGCGGTACACCAAGGGAACAGCCGCTGAACAGGCCGATGAAATCAAGTGGTGCCTATTGGAAGACCAGCACTCACAGGGCAGAGACATGTGCTTTCAAAAGTGCTTTGTCGAAGACGAATTTGGTGTGGCATTTAATGTCTGCGACAGTCTCTGGTTCCAATTGTACATCATCAGGATGTTGTGGCTCATGCATGTGGTGGTGCTCAAGCAAGCGTTTCCCCGGGAGGACGTGAGTTTGTTCAGTCTTTGTGCCACGTGCCAGGGAAAAATGCTTTGCATTCACTTAGACAATCATTGAGGATGGTTTCTGTCGTAATGTTTTTTTTATTTTGTTTTGTTTTCCTTGCTTGAAGCACAGCGTACATGCAAATGCCTTTTGCAGTGCAAAATGGTAGAAGCAGTTGTGCACCGTGTTACGTGCACAGAAAAAGGCTGTGTATTGAAAGTTTATGAAGCTAGCCTGGTAATTCTTATACAAAATGTCTCTCTCCCTCTCTTTTTTTTCATTTTGGTACATTTGTAGCAGGAAATGTTGGCTGGGCTTACAGACTAAGTCACAAAAGGTTTGACGGTATCTGTACCCGATAACTGCACTATGACAGAGGCAAAACGAAATGTTTGGATGCGACAAACATACAATGACACAACTATACTTGTAAAATATTATACCAACAGTCTAGTTACTAACACTAAAAAGCAATACTTTCCTGCATGGCATCAATATTCGAAGAAAAAGCAATAACAGCTACCACAACAAAAAACAATGCTGGTGGTTTAGAAGAGTATGCATTGTAAATTTGATCATTTGTGAACCATGGATAGTATGAGACCGTGGCGAAAACCGAGAACTAAGAGAGAGTGAATGTCAGCGACATTCACTCTCTCTGTTAAATGAGCAAGTTTCTTCAGCTACAGGATGCTTGTTATAATCCCTTGGTTGTAGCTCGTCATGGGTAAAAAGATCATACCGGTCGACAACAGGTATTATGTTTAGGTTTTTACAGATAGGGCTGGTGTGTGCATGTACGGAGCATTGACATCGAAACAGAAATGAAAGCCCATTTTAGTGAAAGGTTAGCAACCATTGTCTAATAATTTGTTATTAGTGTGCATATTTCATTCAACCTTGCACGATCGGAAGAGCAGATCCCGCGCTTGTAAATTGAACAACCTTTTTTTTTGTATTTGAACAATTTCTTTTTATTCCACCACCTTGATATGCATAGAGTCCGCTCTGCTATATTTGTTGACTGATTCATTGAATATTGAGATCATATGGTGTATAGATGTACGTTCGGCACTGTGCCAAAAGTGCTTATCACTGTGCCAAATCTAGCTTTTTGCCTGTGCCAAAATCTCACTGAGAGGTCAGATGGCTGTTCTGCCACTGCAGTGAATCAACCAGCTCCTCTGCTTGCTATATTGTTATAAGTGTGTCTGAATATGAGCTTGTTACGCATAATATGCAAATTAAGTTTATCACTGTTTGTCTAGGTGGTTGCTGCTTCACTGAATGTTCCGTCTATTTGTGTGGCTGCTTTCAACTATGACTATGAAGATTCCACAGGACGTTGCCATGGTACTCCTTATGCACGTATGAAGGCGCTAAGGCAGTGGCTAGGTGAGCACTTAACCTGCAAGTGTGAATCTGGTATTTTCAACTGTTTTTGTTTTTGTATTTCTGGTGCCAGAAATAACAGTATGTCAAAATTATGAGCTGTATAAATGTGTATTCGGATGGTCATTTTTGGGTGCTCTAGAGGGCTCTGAAAAGTGGCCACACATTCGGTGGGTAGAAGTCAGGTGCTTGGACTACATTCAGATGGTTCTTTCAGTGCATCAGTCTCTGACTTGGGTTGCTCCCAACCAATCCGACTTCGAAGTGAGAGCATTGGCGTGATCTGGCCGAGAGGAGTGTCATGTGACACTAACCGCCGTGATTTGCCGCGGTTGCCGACAAGTGACAGCGCCATCACACATTTTCACTGTTGGTAGTTTTGGAGTGTCGTCCGGGTTTGTTGGATTCTGTTCATGGCGTTTTCATGTATCACTGCAGTCAATTTACATCCAGCAAGGCATAATTGCAGCATGTCAAAATAAAGGCGGCTACTAAAGGCACAAAAATCATCAGTGATGCTTGTAAAGCTCCTTGCAACCGAGATGCTTCAAAGCTAGCAGCTCCAACGTCGCCATTTGTCAGTGTCGTGCACGGGTGTCTACACAGTGGATTTCTGCGCTGCCTGTGCAGTGGCGCCACCAGCACGCTGTCCCGGGATAGCTCGTGCATTTGGTTGGTACACTGCGTCTCCCGCTAAGGTTGTGTGCTGCGCTCAGATCTGCTGACTGAACCAGAAGACCAGAGTGGCCAACCGAATACACCATATAAATCCACTTTAAATCCATAAATTTGGGTCTGCTCTTCTTTTGGATCTGCATGCTCAACCATTGCTGTGAAAACAGTACCTTCAAAGGAAACAAGCTGGTCAAGTAATTTTCAGCAGTTAGAGAGTGACTTATATAATGAAGAAACATTTTCAGTGCATTAACATAGTCTTAATGCATTGCCTAGCTTGTACAACATCAGAGTTCCGTTGCACATCTTTAAGAACAGGTTTGTTAAGACTATGTACATAATTGCACATTTTTTTCTAGATGAAAGTAAAACTGCAAAGAAAGGCATGGCAAGAATTCCAAAAGGTAAGCTACTTGAAAGACTGCTGTGTTTTAGAACAATTAAGGCTAGTGTGCCAGGGAGTACAGTTTGTAACATAAAGTGAAAGAGTTTGGCTGTTTACAAGTTCTGGGCTAGTCTAAATAGTACTGCTTTATTTATTAGCAATGACATTGTGCCATTGCGGACGTGAAATCATGTGACTAATACCTTATTTACTTGCATAATGATCGCACTCACGTAGTAATTGCACCCCTGAATTTTCTCGTCAAAATTCTATTTTTTTCTTTCCCGTGTAATGACGCACCCCAAACTTGTCGCAGGGATATGTAGTGTGCCAAGTCAAGCTAATGATGATCGCGCTTACCATCTGTCAAATGCTACGCGAACGATTCTTGAAGACATACCAAGTGGTCTGCACACGCCCAACATTCTTAAGCAGATGCCCCATTTCATTTCTTTTATCACTTTCTGCACTTCCATGAAAAAAAAAAAGCTACAACCAAGCTTGCCTCGGCTTTATTATTTGTAGGCTTGATAATGGTTTTGGTCAACAACAACATAAAGGGTGCCCTTTGATTCCTCTCGTCTGCACTCGTGGGCAGGCAACAAATCGCGAGTGGCAACAATAGTGGCCACGTTTATACTGATATATTAGAAGTGGTACCCTATTCATACGCTGACGCTTGTAACGCAGCTAAGATATTCGCCCACCCTTAGCGGAAACGTGCCATATTAGGATAGCAGTGAAGACATATGTCGCAGTTTCCGCAGCACGCCAGCCATGTGTTGCTATGTCACTGGCAGCTAAGCGTGCCCATCTCTGTTTCTGTCCCCTCAAAGTGGACATGGCTACGTTATTGTCGCATACTTGCCGATATTAACAATATTATTCATTACTGATATGGAAGAAACTGTTTCAATGCACGTAATGTACTTACGAGAAGAAAAATAATCGCGTTTGGCTTGCTCCGCCAGCCACCATTTTTGTTTTGGTGTCCCGCACTGACAGCGGCAGCCGCCTGCTTGTCATGCCGCAGCAAATGCGGGACGAAAAAAGAAAATGTTTCTTTTCGTGGGAAATTTAACCTGCGTAATGATTGCACCCCTGAATTTGCGTCAATTTTTTTTTACAAAAAAATTGCAATCATTATGCCAGTAAATACGGTAATATGTCTTGTCTTTTTCAAGGCAACATATGCTCTATGTATGTGCTTTGAAGAAGCATTGAGGCTCGTGGAGCATGGTCGTGCAATTATTTTTTACATTGCTGCAAGCTGCTGTCACTGTGTGCTGTCCTTGTGCTATTATAATCCATCTCATGGCGAGGCAGTGCTTTCAACCATGTACTCTCAGTATGTTTCTGTATTGTCAGCACCACTGTCAATTGCTACGTAAAAGGGCAAAGTATGTCCGTGTTGCTCCGCATCTGATGCTATGCTTGCAAGGTGAAATCTTGTGCTTTGTCAGTATACTTTAAATTATTTGGAAAATTGTGTTCAAGCTTCTGTAGTTTCATCGAGGTCTTCTGTAAACCACTGAAGCTTCAAAGTTGGCCGCTGATCAAGGAACCAACAAAGCTTTTTAATGAGAAAATAAGTTCTGTGAATATACATAAGGTGGACAAATTTTCACGAAAGGGAAAATTCTGAAGGACTTGCTTGTTTTTTGTTTGTTTGTTTTTGATGATGGTCGTGCCTTTTTATTCTTGTGGTAGCTTCTAGCTGCCTTGGGTTGATGAACATTTTCCCTTACTGGAAACCTTTTCAGGATGTCAAATTGTTCTTCTGCTGTTACCTTGTGAAGCTTTTGCAATTAGTCATTGTAAACAATGCACACTTTGTTCATTTCACAAAGGTTTTACCGAGTCTTCCGAGACAGAAGGCGGCACAACAACAACAAGCAGCAGCCTTGAAGACTACCCTTCTGGTAAGTAAATAGCAGTGCCTCATTTATGAATGGCTCTGGGTTACCCTGTGCATGTCTGTATAGAATACTCATTCTACGGTTGCTGCCTTGGTACTAAAGGAGCAGCCTGGTAGGGGATGTGTGCTCTGCTAAAATTTCAAGCAAAAGATTGTGCAGTCCCAGAAACTCGAGAAGTGACATTTATATGAGCTATAGAAATTGGCTGTGTCCATCCTGAGGACTTTCTTGAAGGTTGCAGGAATTCCTTGTAGCTTAGGGAGTTGAGGGCCTGACCCACCAAAATCATCTGTACGTATTAAGGTGAAATAAACATTATTATTATTATTATTAAGTTACAGCAAATTTTTGCAGTAGTTGATGTAATGGAAACTGAGTAAATGAAGCCTGTATCTTTTTATTTTGGAGCTCAAAGTGCAGCGTGGCAATGCATCCTGGAATTTTGAAGTTACATAAGCTGTTGTGAAAGTAAGTGATGACGGTGATTCATAGGAGTTGCACCTCATTACTGGAACAAATTGCTTGCATTACAACAAAATAAGATATGCCGTGCCAACAAGCCCCTATAGCTATCCTCATCTACTACAGGGGCATATCAAATTTAGTGCTGCGATGGGACAAATGTCTGAACTGGTGGGGGGATTATGTGAGAAAATAGCATAAGGTATGTAGAATAGTACATATGTATTACCGGTATGTACCTTAGTTTGGCTAATAAAAAAAGGTGCAGAGACTTTCTGATTTGCCCTTGTATTTTGCACAGTAAAGGTGGTAAACTAAAGAGTGGCTCACAAATTATTTTTGTTCCTAATAGAAATTCAAGTTTCGCTAAGCTTAAAATTTTAGTGATCAGAAAGTCACACTACGAATTGTCATGGCTGTTTTTAATTTTACAGAGCGACCATTGGTGTGCGTGATCTCCAAGAATGTTGAGCACGAAGCTGCTGTTCCCCAGGGATACTGCACACATCTAGTCTTCTCTGGTGCACTTTTTAACCAAGCTACACAGACCATTGTTGTTCCAAGTGCGTGATCACTAGAAGCATTTTCTTCTCTATGATGTCTGAACTTCATGTTGAACTGCTGAGATGAAACCTAAAAATCTCAATTAACACGGCTGCTGAAACCTGTTCAGTTCATCTCCGTTACTGAACAATGAACTGCATTGTCTTTTGAATATTATGAACAAGTGCTTAAGTCTAGCACACACGTGTGTGAACAGACTGCATCAGTGCCTACTTTCATGGCTCACTCGTTGGTATGACATGGAAAGTGCTGGCTTGAGAGGCTAAACATAGCCATGCTTTCTGATAACCCTGGTTTGTAAGTCGTGAGATTTAACCATCTGTTTTGTGACCTATGCATCACATGGCCTGCCCAGATTAATTTTTTCCTCTTAATTTCAACTATATTTCACCCTACACTTGTTTGCTCTCTAATCTGCACCGTTGCCTTCTGAATGTTACATGTCATTTTTCGTTTCATCACTCCATCGGCCCTTAGGAATGAACAAATGAAATGAATCGATTTACTTCAACAATCTGCTAACAATAGGCAGGAATCAGTAAATTAATTTCTGTAGAACCCCTGTTATTTGTCGGGCATCTTTAATGCAAGCATGGCATGCCCCATAATCAAATCATTGTTTTGCCACGTAAAACCCCAGGATTTCTCTCTTTTTTTTTTCTTCTTGATGCAAGCATGTTTTCTGCTCCTAGGAGGAACTTGGCGCTGGAGGAAGTTACGCCGTGACATGGCACTCTTCCTTGGTTTCGATGATAACAGCCTCATTAGACACCTGATCAAGTATGGCTCCAAAGCAGGCCTGGACTTTGGCACACTGGCAGCCCAAGTGCTGAGAGAGCAGGGTTTCAATGGACTTGCTTTGCTGAATGTGAACAGAACCTCTCGGAGCATTGCCAAATTGTCAGACGCCCTTGCTGTAAGTATAGTTCTTGGATTTTATAAATTTTGACCATGTGATTCATTGTTTTGGCCAAAGATGCTGCTCATGTATGCAACCTAATCAGTAGTTAATTACACAATTGCACTGTGCCCTTGAAATATCTTGAAATATCGGTTAAGTCAATATTTTCCTGGCTTAGTGTCAACACTATGTATCTGTTATCTTGAAATGCTTTTGCTTTGTGCTTCGGGTATTCCAAAATCTCAACTGTGAAAATGTCGGGAAAAAGTCGCTACCCAAAAACTTCCATACTTTGTGTGCTGCTGTGACAGGAGTGTGAGTTTGTAGCAAATCCCATTTGATTCTACGCCACTCTTATTATCAGCCTGTCAAAGCCAACTGCAATCTCACTAATTATTAATAGACAGTTGTAGTTGAATGCCGCTTATGTTCCACTCCGCTCAGATTTAATGCACTGAAACACTGCAGGGAACTGTGCATATTTCACATTTGATAAGCACATCTTGCCTGAGATGCAAGCGAAATGTTATAGCTAGGCTGCAAAACTACCAAGAAGCCAAGCAGATGTGCTCTTGCGCACAAGCGCACTAGCGTTCTCGTTAATCACTTTTATGGAAATTGCAGTGTCATTATGACACGACAACCCATGTGACTGACGCCAGAAACCCAATGACCCATGAAAAGTCTTGTGTGCTTGCACCTAACGAAAGTGCCAAACAGGGTGCTTGTGTGTTCACACGTGTATCTGCTATGATATGTGTGCCTTTCGGAGCTAGTTTCAATTTTTTTGTAAGGGTTGGGTGCCAAGTCACACAGTATATCGCAATAGTGATCTACCGAACTGGTATATTGACCTCTTGCAGGAAATTTAGCGGCTACTGGTGCCTATATTGAATGGCTATATGCGGTCTGTGCGCTGCCAGGGCCTTATATTTTCATGAATTCGCTTACCTTGAAAAGTTTCCCAGTTTTTACAACTTCAAATATGCAGGGTTTTACTGTTGCTACATGAGATTATCTTCTTTTCTCTCTTTTAGTGCATATATTTAATATGTCCTGGACATAAATGATAGTACTATGTTCACATGTGTATTGTAGCTAAGGCATGACCAAATTAGGAGCAGCTTGAAGTCCCATCCTACCCACCCTACTCAAATACACATGAGATGTAAAGAAGCTCTCTTTTTACAGCCACTGAAGCAACTGATAAAGATAAGAAAATTTTCAAGAAAATTGAAGCTTTACTTTTGCAATGCTCAAACAGTAACAAATACAATCTTGTTTAAAAACCAACTGATAATGCATTTAAGGCAAAGAATTAGATTAAACCTGTGTTAATTGTACTTTACGTGAAACACCTCATTTACATAAGTTTCTTGGGAGCTTGATTCACAAAAAAAGGTGTTTTCTGGAACCATGTAGTGTTACTAGTATACATATTTTTTTCTGCGTCAGGCACTAATACAGATAAGACTATTTTAAAATTTTGCAATTTTTGTCATGTTTGTAGAATAAAATTAAGGAGTGAAGTGAAATATCTTTTCCAAAGGGCTACTGTGCATTATTTACAAGGGTTCACTCTTCCTTTAGGTGATTCATGAGTTATTTGGTAATGACCTGCAAGTTGTGGTTAGCCTGGATATTGTTGATGTTGCTGCACCTCCAACTCTGATGGCAGTCCGCCTTCGTGACATCTTCAGGTAATTTTGCGCCAGGTTACATATTATGCTTCGATTGTCTAATATGTTCATATCATGCAGGTTCAGCCATTTGGTAGTATTCCAGACCCACTACAGGCAATCACTTGGGTATTGTGAAGTGGCATTGACATCCACATTTGATATACCAAACCATTCTCCAACAGTTCCTGTGGTAAGGCAGAAATTGCTTCATAATTAATAACTATCTACCTACATGTGTGGCATATGTTAGCCAGACATTTTCAAGAATGCTGGCTTGCTGAAGCATGTTAGACGTTATGTCGAAGCACTGACAGCAGTTTTATGTCATTTCTAAATGTGGCCTAATTTTTAGGTGATATTCTTCCAGTTTCTTTTATTTACCCATTTCTTGGTTCCTTTTATTGACTCATAAGGATTATTTTGTTACCTTGTGAAACAGTTCTCAATCTTTTTCTCCTTGCAAATGTAGTTCAAATTGTGTCAAGCTGCCCACCAATTCCTGGGCTGTATTTATGTTAACCTTTTAATCACCGGACATATAAATACAGAAAAAATTAATTTTTTTACTATCTAAATTTGAAAAATACTGGAAATGAGCATAATGAATGAAAAGAACAAATATTTTACTGAAACTTTTTCAGCAATAGTGGGACAACACCAGACAGGAAACTGAAAGTGGGCTTCACCCCAAGCCACGCATGACTTTGGAATCTGTAAATACAGCTCTCATCATAAGGGAACCATAGGGGCACATTTCATTTGCTTTAAACCTTGTGTTTGACACGGCTGCAACCAGAGATTATGCGTCTCGCTCTGTTCCGACTGTGCTTTCAAAAAGAAGCGAGTTGTGTGCCAAGCTTCTTCTTCCTCATCCTGTGTTTCTGCGTTAAGCCAACAAATTATGCTTGCTTGCTGTCATTCAGTGCTGGCCAAAGACATCAAATTAACAGCTTCACACTAAATACCAAAACTGAGCAAGAAAAAAAGATTTCTGGTATGTTGCCTGTAGGCAACATTAGTCAATAAAGGGTTAATATAATGCAAGATTTTTATTTTAGGGAATTACTAAGTGACATCACGTGTGGAAGCATACTTTGATTTAATGCTAGGTTTCCCCTTGTTCTCCTTTTTTTGAATTGCAGCAAGCCCAGCCACTTAGTAACTAAGCTTTGTGGGAAAGGTACTGTGCTCTAGTTGTCTAATACAAAGGACTGAGGCACAGTTCATTACCATTCTGTTGTATATACACAAACATTAAACCTAGTCTAGCTTACTAAGAGTGTCTACTAGCAGAGAAAACTGACTCAAAGCTCGGTTCTCTTCATTGTTGTTTCTCACAAAACTATAACTCAGAAGATTTTGTAGCCTTTTCACAGATCTAGGCCCTTGTCATGTGTGTGTGGGTGTTTGGCATCACAGGTAGCTATTATTGGAATTAAAGGTAGCACTGCTGCTTGCTCTATATTTGTGCTCTCAGTAAAAGCTATCCATTTGCTAATGAAGTAGCATTATCTGCCTATCTAACTTGGAATGTTTTACTCAGGTGTATCGTTTTATAAACAAATTAGAAGGTGAATGAATGTGGGCTGCAGTCTGACATTTAAGGGTCTGAGATGGTCCTTGCTTTTCTGGTGTAGGACACTGCTCTGCGCTGGCTTGGACAAATGGGTACTGGCAAGCAGGCATGCTTCTCTGTGAACTTGGCCATTATTGAGTTTTCAGCCACAGGCGACTCGTACCTTTGCCAACAGAAGAACATTCTTAATTATGCCAAGGTAAGTATTTTGCTTGCATGTTTTTGTCCTGCGCTTGGTGCTTGACTATGCCTTACACTGCTTGGCTGTACCAGCAGCCATGACCACTTAATCAGCCATGGCAATGCGAGGTTGTTTCAGTAGATCAGTGTGAGGGAATTATGCGCAAAGGAGAAGTGGAAATGGAATGATAAGGAGCATGCATGCACATAATGCATTGACTGGCTGCACCTCATTTACTGCACAGTTATTTCCAACTCATTGAAAGTCTCTCCTGCATTGAGGTGCCAATAATTGTCAGTAATTCATGGAACCTATAAATTTCACAGTGTAACAGCTTTTGATCTTTCCAATGTGTTGTAAGTCATTTACGGTCTTGTTTATTTATATTGTCGTCATGTGAATGTAGATGCTGCATTAAGATGAAAGGGTTTCGGTGTTTCAAAATATACAAGTTTCAAAGATGGACTGGACTCTCTTACATAAATACTCATTAGCTGCTATGCCAAAAATTGTAACTGATGCAAGAATGCCTGTGTAAAGTGCATTGGATGCACGTTGAGGAACAGCTGGTGGCCAAAATTTATTCGAAGTTAATCCACTGCAGTGTACCTCATAATCAGATCATGGTTATGGCACATGAAGTTGTAAAACTTAATTTAAATTTAACAAATTATAGTGTCAGTTACTCACCTAGCAGCCTTTAGTCGGGAATGAAATCTCAGCTTCTTTTGCGAGAATGTGAGTGCGGGAAGAAGATGCGTTCTATTGTAACTTGTCTTGCAGGCTTGTGACACCAAAAACTGGGTTGAGGTGCGCCAACCTCGTGGTGCACTGTGCACTCTCCGGCAAAAGGGCAAGCTCTGGCAGGCGTACGAAACTGAAGATCAACTCTCTGCTAAGGTGAGAGCCTCTTGTTCTGTGTTCACTCTATAGAACACAAAAATGTTCACCTGCCAGCCACGCCATAGAACTTGAAACTATACAGCGAAAGTGCTGCAGCAGAGGGACTGCAACTAAGGCTTACTCAATTTAAGCATGCATCCTGGAAATGGCAGTGACTGCTTCATGAGTAGATCAATGAACTGTAGTCACTGTAAGCGGTTGCCATTGGCTTATGAATGCTGCATTTTATTGGCCTGTAGCACCTACATCTGAGCAGGCATTTTTGAACATCTTGGCATGAAGTCTGCCTATTTCGAGCTGTTCTTCGACTTTTATATTTACTCCTGATATACCAACGTACTTATTGTGCTTAGCTGTGGTTCATGAATTGTAAGAAGGACACCATCTTCCAGGGACTCTATTTCATCTCTGAAAACACCACGTGGCGAGCAGCTATGACATCTGGTGAACTGAATTCTTGTTTGATGCGGAAACAGTCTATTGCTAATATTCAGCTTCAGTCAAAGCACATTTGAAGCAGATTAAAGTGTGAAAAAAAATTTTTGACCCATATAACCCCCCCCCCCCCTTTCTTTTTTATTTTTCACAGGTTAGCAAAGCCTTCGATCGCAACACAGGAGCATGTATTGCATTGTTTAATGTGGACTATGAAAACTACAACAGTGCATGCTTCCAGAAGTTCGGCCGAATGACTTCAGTTGTGCAGAGTAAGTCTGTCAAAAACTTTCATACAGCCGCCTGCATTTTTGTTATCCCAACTTCAAAAGACTCTGTGCATATTACTGATTTTCTTTCACTCAAATATTGTTGCAAAGTAGGGTTTCTTGGTACTTATCATTCAATCAAAAATCCAGTATCATTTTTGTTGTTCGTATGGACTTTCAGTTAACAGCCAACAAAACCAGTCCACTTCAAAGCTTTGTTTCTGCGATTGCGAGCTATGCCTATAAAGGCAGGCTGTTTTCTTTGTCTTTCGTTTTCTTTTCTTTGTCATCGTAATCTATCTGCAGTCACATACACAATTTCCTGGTGTCATCAGACTTCCCCTATTAAATACAGGTATCAGTCAGATTTCTGCATCACAGAATTTGTTTTTGAAGTGTCATTACTTAACATTCAGTACAGATTTATTCAAACTGAAATGTGCATGTTATCACGTGCCAATGCATGCCCCCTTATAGCATTTCATATCTATGCATAAATCTCCATAGGTAGTTTTGTTAATTTGTGTGCTCTACATCACCTTTGTCACATTTTTGTGCCCTTTACTAGCTGTAGTGGTTAATTATTTTTTCTTTGCTTACTGCTTATTCAAATTGGAAATGCAAGTGCAGAAGCATTCTGGCAGGGTGTTTTTTTTTTCTTTGAGATGTGCTGTACACCAAGATTTTCTCTGCTTTCAGATTACCTGAGCTACCAGCACCAGAGACCACGGCCATTGAAACGGAGCGGACTAGTGAAGCTACCATTCAATAGAACACGTATGTATATAAACTGTTCCTTCCAGTGTGCAAAACAAAAGCAGGAGGCATTCTTACATTTCATTTCACTTTGCAGAGTCATTAAAGAACAGCCATCCGGAATTGATAAGTAAGATTTTCTTTTTTCTCTGTCAACGTATTGTACCAAATGCCTTTGGACACTTTTGCACTTTATAGCTATATTATCTGTAACTGAGATGGCTTGCAGAGAACAAGTTTATTCATGATGCTCGGCCCCCTTTTTTTACAGAAAAAGCCGCTGTACCTGGCCCAAGACTACCTCGGGGCAACCTCATGTCTTTGCGTAAGTCTAAATACAGCATCAGGCTTCACTGCACATGCTATTTGCGCACAAAGCAGACAGTATGCACCAGCATTCCATCTTACAGCACCATCAGATCATGACCGCATTCCGTTGCCTGCTGCACTTCCTAAACAAATTTTGTCACACTTGCCAGACAATGACAAGTGGTTACATGGAACTTGATGTCTGAAATGGGAGCGATTTGGAAGCAATGTCGCTTGTGGATTCTTTTTTAATTTTCTACTGTGTCATGGGACATAGTACAGACTTCGCCCATTAAGCATTTTTAAGGCAACAAATGGGGGCACATGACATGGCAGTTATTCTAATAATCCAGTAACCTAGAAGATATGCTGCGACACCCTAGCGGGTGTCGCAGCTATGTGTTTTATCAATTTTGCTGGCTTTTTCACACACGCACACTAATATAACAGAGCCATGCGAGTGTATCTGTGTACCACAAACAACTGAAACGGATGTTCTGCAATGTGCTGTAAAAGCGTAGCAGTACTAGTATTGACATGGTAGCCATAAACTGAATTATTATTTTAAAAAGTGTTTTAATACTACTTACCTAAGCAGAACAGTAAAAATAATATAGGCTTGTTCAGATGACTGCTAGCAACGTGCAGTTTGTTTCATTGGTATATAATGCTTTGCTTTCTTTAAAATGTGACATTATTTAGCTAGGACATTCTCCATACTTTGTTTCAGTGTGTGTTTACTATTATCTGCTTCATCGCAGCCGCATATCTTGTATGTTAAATTATGAAATTCTTTCAGGTGTGCCCACCTCAAGTCGTCCACTGCTTTGTGTTCTTAGTGAAGAGTGGGCAAATATCGCTGATGTTCCAGAACTTTACTGCTCCCATTTTGTTATTGATGTGGCGCACCTGAATTTCAAAACTGGCTTGAGTAAGTCGCGAGGATTTTTTAAGCTTCTTTTGTTTTTTGTTTGTGAACGCATATTTAGTGCAAAGCTAATTAAATAATGTTTAGCTTGCAACTTGTTTGGCTGTGCAGTGTATGCTTTACACTCGATAGCTTATGCTGCTGCTTGATACCTGGCTATACAGAGTGTGCAACATAAACAGTATGCTTCACATTGCTAATAGCAGTGATCAGCAATGCGCTTAAAATTTGCACATATATAAATGTTCTCAGGAATACATGGTTCCCCTGCTTATTATAATAGTGAGCTCTGTTCATTATCCTTTACTTCATTAAATGGGAGAGGGCTTCGTCCTGCAGTGGACATAAAACAGGCTGATGATTTCGCTACACGCGTGTGGTATCCTTTGCGTAACAATATTGTTTCAGAAGAATATTTGTATTTGGCCAATGGTGCTGTGTATGCATTTAGCATGTAAAAAGTCCACTCTTGGCTAACAATGTCAATTCTCAATAAATATTAAGGGTGACAATTAAAAATGTTATTACATCTAGCTAACTTTAATATTCGTGTTGGCTGCTATGTCAGCAATGGATTTTGAGATCACTTTATTTAAACAATGTAATACGGTTAAAATTTTCTGGCTTTGGAGGGAGCAGAGCAAAACTGCAAAAAAATAGGACATTCATAGGGCTTGATTGTGAACGTGCTTGCATGTAGTACTCAAGGTGTGGTGTGTGTCGATAAACAACTGTACAAGATGGCATGGCTGACTTGGTTGCAGGTTCGTCTCTTATATCCTTACTGTGCATGCACAAAAACTGTTTTCCATAAAACCCAGCTAGCGATGAACACTCGTTCACTCCTGTGCAGTGCTCAGCGATCGAAACACGTACTGTACTTGGAGTATAGTACGTGGAGTAAGGAATGAAAGTGAGAGTTTTATGATGCATTATGACTGCATTTCATCCTTTAGAAATCACCCAATCTGGTCCAATTATTGCATTTTAAACACTGAGCACTGTACATAGCTTGAATTTTCTGCTGTATATTTGTTTGCAAATAGTTAAACACTGTCCTTAACCATATTTTATGGAACTACGGTCAGTGCAAAGTTAATTTAATTCAAACAAAGCCCTGCAGTGCCCAGGAGTTCATATTGATGCAATTTTATTAACTATATATCTTTTCCTGCAATGAATTTTCTTGAGTTTAAAATACACCAGCTAACTGGCATTTTTAACCACCAGTGCTAGTGTGTGATATTTTTTTTTTCATTTGCTTGCAGCCAAAGACCCTATAACATTACTCAAAGAAAAATTTGGCAAAAGACGTCAATATTTGGTGAAAGTGTCTAAAATACCACTGCGGAATGTCACACAGTATGCTCAGGAGCTGTCGGCATCCATATCAAAGCTGCAGTTGAACGGCATTGCAGTGCTAAATCAACACATAGCCTCACCTCTTTTGTCCTTATTTAATGAAAGGCTCCAGGTGAGTAGATATTTGGTACTGGCATTGTTAAAGTCTGGCTCGTCATTTAAGCTGAAAGGAAGAAACTGGAATTTTGATTACATTATTCCATAGTGCTGGATTTGCATCATGGGGTACACACAGCCACCTTGTCCAAAGACTTGAAAAATAGAATCAACACCAACAGATGCTTCTAAAACAGATTCCTATATGTTGTTGGTTCATTCTGTCAGCCATTTCTGGCTAGTGCCTCATCACTTTCCATGAGTGGCTCAACGAAATAAACCATAAATGAAATGAAGAATACTAGGCCACCCTCAGGGGCTTGGTAGTCCAGCTTCATGAATATAAAGAGAAATAAAACAATATTATATATGTTCCAAGACAGCACAAATTTCATTTTTGTTTGAAAATTCGGAACTAGGTTTGTGTTATGTTTGCACAGTTAGGGTTTAAAATGTCGCCATAATTTATAGGGCATTGAATGGTCCATGTGGTTGCAAATGGGCAACAGGGTAAAACATAAGTTTAAGCTAGTGTTGTATATCACACCCATGAAGTCAGGTAAGTCTTAAGTTTGCCAAAAATGACAGCAAAATCTTGGATATGCAGTGGTGATGTTAATGCTGCATTAGAGTACCAGTCAAATTAAGAAATGGAAACAAGTTCCTATGATTCTTTTCACTGTGTCATCATTTCTATCTCAAAAAATTATGGGTTGGTTTGGACTTGCATAGTATATTTTCGTTTAGTGTTTTCTTTAGTGGGGGTTCCCAACATGTAGTCTATATACAGCTTTACAGTCACACTAGAAGAATTTTCACTGCTGAATGTGGCTTTCACTGTATCATATTTCATGGAAGTGTGCCTGACACTTTTCAGTTAAGTTACAGTTGTCATGCAATGTAGAACATTAAAACGCTGTGGTCTAGGAAAACAGGTTTCTTAAGCCTAACTGATGGCCAAAGCATGCTTCTGTTGGAATATTTGTGAAATGTTCTTGAAGCTCCAGGGTATATATAGACTCCAACAGACTGAAGAAAAATATAGCACTGTCGAGAACATTAGTGATTTGTTTATTTCTAGAGGTTGCACGACAACTATAGCAGCTGTCAGAAACATAATTGTCGCAATAGCTTCAGGATTAGTAATTGAAGCATTTTATTTTTCAAAGGTATTCATTCAAAAGATGGCTCATAATGTTACTGCCACATATTAGCAACAAAAATATCTTGTAATTGGTAGTACAGTTAAACCTCAATATAATGAACTTCTATATAAAGAAATTCTCGATATAATGAAGTATTTCACTTTTCACAACCTCTTGTCCATAGAACACCATGCAATTAGAACCTCAATATAACGAAGTGTGTTTATATGTGATTTAAATATAATTAAGTTCTGCTTCCGTAGTGAAGGAATGCCAAGACAGTAAATGGTAACTTCCGTGGATGCAGGTGGTCAAATGATTGAATAATGCCAAGACAATAAATGGTAACTTCTGTAAATGCAGGTGGTCAAATGATTGAATTACAAGCGGCTGCTTGCAAACACCTCTGAAATCGCATGCGGTGCAACAAGAGTGACTGCCGAAGGGAAGCCGCATCATGTTCCATATGAATTCCATGTGCGATAACATCCTATTGCACCCCGTGCACTTTGTGCTTTAGGTGCGAGTGAAAGTGTGTGACGTTGAGAAAGAAAGATGGTGGCTTAAGTGGCTTCAAGCACAAGTGCTGCCTTTGTGCACGAGCAAAGGGTCTTTCTCTTGATGGGGGTCGGGGGGGGGAGGGGTAAGTTGGCACGCATCTCAGCCATAGCTGCGCTTGGCTGTAACGCATCTAAGCACATACACAGTCGTGCACCCTGCTTTATAGGTAATCTGCCACATGTGCAAAGAGTGGGCATGCCGAGACAGCATGGCATCATGTAAGCTGACTTCCCGCACGTTTAGCATTGAAGATTGCGTAATTTCAAGTTTCGGTGACTCGTTGAAGTGAGAAGCAGATGAAGCATTTGCTCCCTGCTGTCGGTGCTTTTCATGATAGCGTTGTCCCAGTGTGGGTGACGCTATCAGCCGCGGGGGCAGAGTGCAAGCGAAAGCATGGGTGGCTCGCTTTATTAGTACCACCTATGTGAAGATATCGTCGACGTGGCATGAAACCGTATCATTTGTCACTGACTGCCACATTCATCAAAATGAATTGTTTTCTCATTCAAATTTGCTTTTTTCAATTGCCCAATAATTCAGAAAATTCTGCGACCTCTTGCAAGAAAAATCGATCTGCGGCTGTACTTACTGGCATAAAAGGTCGAATTTCAATACAACGAAATTTCAATATAAAGAAGCAAATTGCCAATTTTACCTACTTCGTCCTTTCGAGGTTTAACTGTATCTGTTGTGGCTCCATGACACTGCTCAAGATCCTATGACTTGCTCTGGCTGCACAAAAGTTATAATTTTTTGTGGATCCTCATGCACTACGAAAACGTATCTTAATTGTGAATTTGTCTCGTGTAATGTGCAGCTTTTCAGACGTTCATTGAGGAATGACCTAACCTTGGTTTTGGGTCTTGAGATACCGGACTTTGATGAGAAGCCAGGAGAGGTTGCCAATCGGCTGGTGCCACTTACTAGGTGAGATAAATGCCTACATATTCAGTGTCATAATGTAGCGCCCTCCCTTGCACGGTGCCTAGAACCCGGATAGCATGCTCCCGCATAAGAAGGAAATAGACTGCGCCTAGCTGTGGCATGTGGAGTCATGGCTCGCAATTCTATTCTGGCATCGGTTTGGGTGACCTATCTCTTTCCGTCGTTGCCGAGCCATAAGCCTACAATAGTGAACCTCTCATCAGTCATTTATTTGCAATTGTGTCAAAGTCCAGGGCTTGTAGCCCAGTGGAACATGCATAATCAGCCAAAAACTGATATTTCCTCTCTGGTGCTTACAGGGACTAATGATATTGCTAGGTGATGATAATTAGATATTTGGAGGAACCGTTTAATCGCCTGGCATCATGAAAGGTAGCAGAAATAAGAGTATTGAGAACTTACTAGCAGAATGTTTGCAATGAGAGAAAGTTTGCAACTAAAATGTGCGTTCTAGAGAGAGCAACTCGTAGCACTCGAGGGAGCATGTGCTAGCTAATGTGCACTATGTGTTATTTTTTGTTTCAGGACTGCTGACATCATCATCCTGCAAACACACTTTAGGCGTCTCTGGAAGTTCTGCCGCACGGCTTATCCCTCCATTGTCCAGGAGAGTAATAACACATGCCAGCAGTCAGTGCCTATGGTGAGTTGATTTTTAAATAAATATGCATGTAAATCACTGCTGTTTCATTTTGCTAGACAATTTTTTTTAGTGAAGATAAATTTTCTAGGTGTAAATTTAGCCTGCACATTCTATGCAAGATGCTGTGTGCATGGAGTTTGGGATATGAACTACTCGTATAAACAAAAACACGAGCCATCTGCAAAATAGTCGATAAGCATTTCATAAGATTTATTTTAGCCTTTCTTGATTCATTCATTTTTATGTATTTTGGCAATGATCCATTTATCTTGAATTTTACTTGTAAATACATACTGTTGTTTCGGTGCTGAGGACACTTTGCAATGTAACACGAAATGTAACATTAAACACTGCATCCGTGTAGTCTTCTTTGCCAAACATATAGTTCTTTTTTAAATGAAATATTTATGGCTTTTGTTCTTGCAGTTGAATGCGCTAAAGTGGGCGAAACTTGTGGAGACAAACAAACACGTGTGCCTTTCAGTCAACTTGGCCACCTTGCGGTTTCACTATGTTGACATCCCTGGCTCTGATCTTCCGTGCACCAAGTCTCGAGAAATAGCTACTGTAAGTTGTTGTAGGTTTTAATCAAACTTGTCCCCCATAACCTGCAATGTTCTTTTTGTTTTTCTTTTGTTTAGTACTGCGAATCTGGCACATGGAATGAATCCACTGATGCACAGTTCTCTATGAGTGCGCATCGATACAATGATGGACAGTGGGATGCCTTTGAAGAGGAACTATTGATCAAAGCCAAGGTCAGTCTTTCTGGGTTGTTGGGGCGCCGATAACTAGGTTTAATAGAAAACAATGTTAGTAAAATGACATCTCTCTGGGGAATGTCTTCTTGAAGTACAGATATTATGTCTGGTTGGTTCTTTTTTTTTTTTTTTGCATGCACAATTTAAAAAATTTATTCATGTAGTCCTAGTAGCGTTCCAGCCTTGCACTTGACTTGATCACTCTCTTGACCTTTTCATTAGGTGGAAAAAATAGAGGCTGCCCGTCCCAAAAGCTGCTGGGCTGTCTTCAACATTGATTATGATCGAGACACGGCAGCCTGCAGTGTGCACAAGGAGCGTTTTGCACGTCTCAAGTCGCTAGGCAAAGCAGCTGGTAAATATTTCACCACTTGTCTGCTGAGCAAGTTGGACTTTCTTGTGTTTGTACCGCAGATGTCATGCGTGGCAATGCTACTTTTCTGGATGCAAATATCCACAATTCTCTTCCTTTTTCAGGCTACAACCCTGATTGGAAGGACAGTAATCAGACAGGTGAGTATTGTTCTTCTATGTGACAGTTCTAGTAAAAGTAGACACATATGACTGGAGCGCTCACACTAAGGTATTTGTTTCATGTGATGCATTCTGTTGCAGATAAAGACAGCTCAGCAAGAGGTAGGATCAGCACAGCACCTTATAACAGAACACAGGCAGGAGGTGAGTGACATTTCCAGAAAACTCTAACACAGCCTTGACTACAATCATGCAGGCAAGGCATGTAAAGATAAGTTGCTTACTTTGGTAAAGATAACCTGTTATTTTTGGTTCATTTTGACATGGTAATATCTCGAACATAGGTAACTGTGCACTTGCAGCTTTTATGTGATTGCAACTTGTCTGCCACACTGTGAAGCCAGTGCCAGTAGAGGCTACAGTTTTGCTTGATGTAGACACTATGAAACAAATATGTTGGCAGGATCTGTCTCCATTTACAAGTTGATAAACATTTTGCAATCCTTATTGTGGTTTTTAGTTTTTATATTGTTCATATTTAGGACTACATGAATAATGCTGCATGTGCACTGCAGGAAATTGTTAGTTGATCTGACACCTAGTGAATGCTGTTGCAGGATCCCTTCTCTGTGTGTTCAGTGGTGCCATCTCTGAGGGCTTGCTGCCACCAGAAGGCCTATGCACAGCTGCTATCTACACCAGTGTCTCATATGATGAAGTCAAGAAGGCCTTGGTTGTCAAAGATGGTGCGTTGCCAGTGTTGTTGAAAGCAAAGCTGTAAATACTGATGCTTGCATCAGTGATGCTGACCTTTTGTGTCAAGCACCACTACATTAAGTTGAAATATGTACACATGAAATTTATGAAACCATCTGATAAACAGTGACAGCCTGGTAATGCTACTTTGGAAGTGTGAACCTTGATTCCTTCTATATTACAGTAGACTTCCATTGACTCGACTCCAGTTAATTTAATCTTCTGTTTAAACCAATTCCAGCTGGCCGGAGCCCATGAATTTCTGTGGGCCCAAACTTTAGTTATTTCAGTGCTAAACATGGCCTTTGTTGGATATTTCGAGCGTGACCAGTCGGCACGCATGCCCCTGACTCCTATGGTCACCTCGATAGCGGCCCCTTCTGTGTCGTCGACTGTCTCGGCGGAGCTTAGAGGACAGTCATTGAGCACACGTCATCTCTCATCAAAAACGCCTATTTTTGGCCTGCCTTAGGAAAATTTTCTTGCAGCAACCGGAGCTCGCATTGTTTGATTACGGTATTTACCGGATTCTAACGCACGCCGTTTCTTAAAAAGAAGATTGGGCTGAAAATTGCCTGTGCAGTGCAATCGTACACAAAAGTAAACCCGCCTTCGCAGTTCGCATGCTTTGCCGCGTAATACAAATGTATTGCGGCAAAGCTGCCTTTGAAAACCGTGTGGCGAAGATGGCTTTAGGAAACCAGCCTCCATTGTGCAACAATTTTTCTTATTTATTTATTGATACTGCAATTCCCGTATCGGGATTATAGCAGGGTGGGAAAAAGAATTAAGCAGTTTTACAAAAATGGCAAAATGTAAGCAAAAGAAATAAGGGTGCAGGTTGAAGCTCTGCAGCCAGCATCAGGAATACATTTGAACAAGACATCAAACAGTAAAAATTAAAATACACTATAGAACAGTAAAGTGATGAAATGCAGTAACACAGACTAGGTAATATGTTGAGCGAATACCGTCAGTGACGTTTGCAACACTTCATTGTTAGTGAGGTTATTCCAATCGGTAATAGTTAGTGGAAGAAATGAGTATTTAAAACAGTTATTACGGATGCGAAAAGGAGTTAAGTTAGCTGATGTCATTATCGGGTCGCATACCCAGACGAAAAATGAACTAAATGGGTGAGTTCAGTTCTGTAGTGTCCTTTAATTAATTGGTACATGAATTTTGAAATAATGAGAGTTGGGTGTAAGTTAGATTTATACTTTGTTTAGGAGCTTTAATGTCATTTCTAAGTTAGTTTACTACTTTGGATGCATAGAAAGTGGGCACGTGTCTAGTTTGGGGGTGTCTTATAATCAGGCAAATTCTGCGAAATGAATCAGTGGTGTGTTGTGGTGCTTTTTTTAGATGATGTTTCATTGGGCCTGCCGGATAAATTGATCAGTTTCGTCGGTCCCGTCGGGGTCGAATTAACGGAAGTCGATTGTACTTTCATTGTTGGAATCCATTGCTTTGATGTAGCCTTTCAGGTCTACATTTATTTTACTCGTTCAACTTTATAGAGAAGGTTATAAAAAATTAAAAGGCATGAAATGAAGCAGCTGCAGATCAAGAGACACTATGGCTGCAATGAAGCACATCATGGTTAGAGCTCTTGGGGGACCATTACATAATGCAACTTTTGTTGTAAAATTTCAATGTAATGAAAATGTTACAATTCTGCAAAATACTGTGCACCAAACCTGCAAGAAAGAAAACAAAGAAATGAAAGATGGAAAATTCAATAGGTATGCTTTGAAGTCGAGCAAGACATATTTGAATATTAATAATATTTGGGGTTTTACGTGCCAAAACCACTTTCTGATTATGAGGCACGCCGTAGTGAGGGACTCCGGAAATTTTTACCACCTGGGGTTCTTTAACGTGCACCTAAATCTAAGCACACGGGTGTTTTCGCATTTTGCCCCCATCGAAATGCGGCCGCCGTGGCCGGGATTCGATCCCGCGACCTCGTGCTCAGCAGCCCAACACATATTTGAATATTGAATATTTGATTAAGAACATTCGCACAGCATGAAAATAAAGCTCTTTTTGCAGGTTTTTTTTGTGTGTGTGCTATGATATCCCTTGACGTACAGGTTTTCACTACTCTAACGTTAAAGTGAATCACAGTAGCAGCCAGTGCCTGCTTTGTCACCAGGTAGACACTCGGGCATGGCCATCTTGCACACAAATTGTTTATTTAAACACTTCAAATGCATCAGACACATTTTTCACTCACACCACTGCCCTTATTTTTTAAAAGCCAGTAAGTTGAATGTCTTAACTTTGCTGCGCAACGAAGAATGCTGAAAAAACTTGACTTGTGGAATAGAGGAGGTTGAAACCCAGATCTTCCTTTAAGTAAGGTGACCATCTTGGGGATCTTATGGTAGCTTGGCATCCCTCAAAGCGCAGTCATAGTTCTGTTGTCCTTTGCAGGAGACTCTCTGCAGCATTTCTCGACACTAGCTCGGCATCTGCGACTGGTTGGTGCTGGAGTGGCACCAGGTGCTCTCATGGCCAACATGGCAAGAGATTTTGCGCTTGAGAGCACAGCCTGGCTTCGTGTGAAGGGCTTCAACACACTGGCTATTCTGACGGATCACTGGCCTCGCCCAGACATGCTTAATATCTTCAGGGTGCGTTAAAGCAGTGTTTTACTGCAGCTGTAAATGACAGCACAAATAGTGAAATTTGTCGTGGCTGCAATGCATTGAGTGACATGTACATAGCCTGTGATAAAGCTGATATTTCCGCTTGTGAAGCTCTTGGTAAGTCCTGTTGTATAGCTATCATATACAGGTTGCCCAGAGTTAATGTGAACATAATTTAAATAGTAACGCATGCGGGAAGGAACCTTGTGAAGGTTAGCTGCCTGAAGACACTTGGTTTCAAGAAATTTCAAACGTAGCCTGTAAATTTCTATTTAATGCATTGTGTCATTAGGTGAACAATTAAGAAGAGTGAGAAAAATAGCAAACAATACAGTAGTCACACACATTTGGCTCCACTTGTGTAAAGCCCTCTTTGTTTCTCTGTTGCCATATTGTTGAGACATAGTGTGTTTGAGCCAACTAATTGCCTAGCAGGATTCTTATAGCCTGTTGTCGTGATTTTGTGGCATGACAAATCTGAGCTCATAAATCCAAATGGGATTAAGTAATACAATTTCTGGTTTTGACATTATGTGTGGTCGTTCAGCAAAAATGCCTGAGCGTGTCGTCATCTCGGACTTAGAAAACAGTGCTTTGCGCAAGGTGTTTCATGGGATTGCACCAAGTTCCCCGATGAAGCTTCGACAAGTACGATTCCGCCGCGACTCGCGGCTGCGGTGGAATGCTACGACCACGAAAGCCAAACCTGGGCCGTCCAGCAGGTCTCGGTAGCTCTTGAAAGACAAAGGCCAAGCAAAACCGACGGAACGTTGCCCCTCAGGGCAACCGACCACGGGAGTAACACGCGCTGGAGTTGAGTAGAGACCACCCGCTGAGAAGATATCAGGGCCCGCGTCACGGTGCCATTTAGTCATGGTGTCGTTCTGCAGGCGACTACATGAAGTTGTTTCTATCTATCTATCAAATGAGGGTGAACACCACAAGAAACTCCTCCAATCAGGTGCATAAATTGAAGTAGTCATCTCTGCAATACGGACTGTTTTACAGACTGCCATAAGATACAACACAGTTCACCTACCAAGTCAGAGTTTGTTCAGTACAAAAACATGTGAATATTGAAGCATTTATTTTTGCTTGATTCCTATTTCAGTTTTCTTTAACAAGTACACAAATCTCACACCAAGGTAGCAAAGGGTGAGGGACTAATTTAGGATGTTCTAACCTAGCATACAAGTACTTTTAACTGCAATTTGAATTTTTTTTACAGACAAAAGAAATCAGGTTATAGGATGTTAATGATTGCCATGCATTAAAATATTTGATTAATTTTCTCATAACTAGTGCTCCACTTCTGATGGTGCAGGAACTGCGTAAGGTTATCAAAATGACGGAAGAATTTGGCAAGGTCTCCATCATCCTTGGAATACCGCCACAGCAAAAAATTAATGATTTACTATTCCTGCAGAAGGAGTAAGTTGCTATTTATTCCCTTTTATTTACAAATAGTGTGCCAAGTGCATTCCATAGGGAATCATTCCATGTAAAAATACAACTACCTACATTTCTCTACGAAGGCTGTAATGATGAGCTGTCACAAATGCCATAAATGGCAAAACATCTCTAAGTAAACTGGTATTGAAAATATCCAACTGTAGTCTCTGTCAACTTAATGGCTCCTGCCTTACATATGCATCGCCATCTAGCTCTATAACTCAGTAATGCAAGCAGCGTGGGGAAGCTGAGATAAGAGCATATGCATCACTAAATCAGTCAAACACAGGGCTCTTGACTCTTACACACTAATATTGCAAAGCTGTTATGTTCAGTGACAGTGAAAATTTGCCAGGGGGGCCCTTGATGAGGCATTGTGCAAGGAAAGAGGCTAGAGAACAAATTCTTATCTTTCTCAGCTTGCTCCATTTGCCAACCGACCGACTAATTGACGAGGTTCAATCAAACTATTCCTTCTTTGGTGCACTGAACAATACTTTGTGCTTCCCTTCTCCTCTGTAGAAATATAATTATGCCATTATGACAACTTTACACTGTGGGGTTCTCCTCCCGTGCTCTTGGGACAAAGGAACGACAACGCAGTAGTGCAAACAATCACAAGGGCATTTATTGCACCTTTCATAGTTCAATGCCTGCTAGCCGAGTTGCTATCCACAAAACATGCCGATGGGCGCGCGACAAATCTAAGAAGTCCGACTCACCGCGACCGGATAACGAGCGAATATGTTCGCCCCATGCTGGATCCCAACGCCTGGTCGTTCGCGCGTACGGTCACGCGAACGGTGGCGCGTTCGAAGGAGGCCACGCGAGACGGTCTCGCAGAAGCATAGATCGGCGCACGCGCGGTACGACCGCGGCGCTCGCCGTTCCGCAGCCAAAGAGGAAGAGCTTTTTCCTTTTCGCGGCCAAGTAACTCCGCCGGTAGGCGGCATTAGCAGCACAACACTCGCGCCGTCTCTCGCACTGCGCTTCAACCACACCGACCACCGCGGACCCCAGGCCACGCGACAAAGCCGCATTGCAGGAGACGCGAGCTATGCGGGAAAACAACATATCAGGGGACACGTGAGAGTCGCGCATCCCCCCAACCTTAAATCACTACATATTCCGGCTAAACATGTCACACGGTCTAACATCAACGCGTGCTTCGCGAACAAGGTAGTATATGCAACATTGGCCGCGCCGAGGAAATGTCCACACGCTGTCCATAACATGCGAGCCGACTGTCCTTGGGTACACCGCTAGCGTCCGCTGGTCACAGCAGCAGCCCTGCAGACTCGACGGCACGATTCCAGGCCAGGACTCCGGAAACGGCGACGCAGTAGTCGACACGAGCAAGCGTCGCTCGCGCCCTGCTGGCGAGAGCCGCAGTAGCTGTCGGTGACCGCCGGCTCTTTATACCGCCGCCGAGGATTGCGAGCTGGATACAGGCGGCCGCCGAAGTCGCTGCGCCGAACCGGCCACAGCATCACCATTGTCCGGATTGGCTCGATCGTAGTCCGTGGCAGCAGCGCAGACGATGTGCAGGTGACAGCAAACGAGGGGTGTCTCCACTCAGTCTGCGTACACTCGAGGCACTCGGCAAACACTAAAGTAGTGCAAGGGAGAGGAATTCTGCATGCGCATCGCCCACGTGGTACGATGTTCAACTCGGCTAGCAAAAGATCGGGCAGCTATACTCGGATGCTAAGTTCACGTGAACGAAGCTCGCTTCCTTTAGTCGAACGGTAATTTAAATTCGTGTGAGGCTAACCAGAATGAGGGAAGCAAAGTGCAACACCTCAACGCCACGGTCCACCAGGTTGTGTCCCTCCACGTGCGACAGGCAGCTTCCTAAAGCCTTAGGCCTAAAGCGTCGCTACCCTGACAGCAACCGACATCCAAAGTACAACACCCAAAATGTGCACAAAACAGGCAGCCGCGAGGAGACGTCAGCTCTGTTAGGTAGTCCTAACCCGCTCGGTGCACACAGCATCCGAGTTGACGGCGCCCACCGTCCCAGGCGGTGTCGGAGCGCCCGTGGCCCGCGGCCACCCGGGTCCCAGAGCCGCGACTTCATCAGAGTCGGAAATAGAAGCTATTTACATAAGAAATTCGGACCACCCACGAGGCTTCCGTACTCACTCGCTTCAGGCTTGCCAATGCCCCGCGGGCGCTAAGCCTCGCTCTCCCAGGATGCAGACCATGTGGCTCTCGTACCGATGAATGCCATTAAAAAAAAAACACTTGCGAAAAGGCTTAGCATGTTGACAAGTTCAGACACACTACAGCCACCGTCGCCTCGCTCAAGAAAGCCCGCTGCCGACGCTAGCGATCAAAATCCACGCTAGCCCTATATACGCTTCCGTTCAAACAAAGGTCTCAAACGAAGCAAAACTGTTAAAACTATCGTCCGATGCCCCAATAGCCCTACGTTGGGCAGCCAGATGTGGGGTTCTCTCGTGCTCTTGGAACAAAGGAACGACAACACAGTAGTGCAAACAATCACAAGGGCATTTATTGCACCTTTCATAGATCAATGCCTGCTAGCCGAGTTGCTATCCACAAAACATGCCGATGGGCGCGCGACAAACCGAAGAAGTCCGACTCACCGCGAACGGTGGCGCGTTCGAAGGAGGTCATGCGAGACGGTCTCGCAGAAACATAGATCGTCACACGCGCGGGACGTCCGCGGCGCTCGCCGTTCCGCAGCCAAAGAGGAACAGCTTTCTCCTTTTTGCGGCTAAGTAACCCCGCCGGTAGGCGGCGTTAGCAGCGCAACACTCGCGCCACCTCTCGCACTGCGCATCAACCACACCGACCACCGCGGACCACAGGCCACGCGACGAAGCCGCATTGCAGGAGACGGGAGCTATGCGGGAAAACAAGATATCAGGGGATGCGTGAGAGTCGCGCATCCCCACAACACAAAAGATTCAAAAGGCTTGCTTTTTGAGTGTTATTCAGTGACATATTTTACTTGCCAAATAGGGCTCTTCCAGTTGTTCAACTTGTTCATTTCTCCTCTAGGCCTGTGGACATGGTGATATTCATGGGCCATTACCAGCCAGGTAGTGAGCCATGCCGTGTTATGCATCCTTCCAGTTTGTCGAAAACAACGAGCACCTTATCTAGTCTGGTGAGGCTTAGCACACCATTTTTGACACATTGTGAGAGACTTGTTAGTGTTGGCTAAGAGAAGGTGCATTTCAATCTCTGTGCAGGTTGAAACCACGCAGGTCATAAAGACCCTTTCCAGCAAGTTGAATATCACAACAGCAGTTTGCATTTCTGTGAACTTGGCTGTGTTGACATTTACTCTTGGAAGCACAACGAAGTTTAAGCTGGGCACTCAATGCTTGCAGGAAACTGTGAGCAGTTATGCTGAGGTGAGGGTTAACACCTTTTGGAGTGATGTTAGTAATAATATCACCTTTAATGCATTCACTGTGGCAGCAGTGTTTTTGGGTCCTGATTCCTGTGGAACACACATATTCTTCAGATTCATTGTGACCCACCAGTTAGTCATGCACTTGTCTTTCAAAACTGAGAGATGGTGTCACTGCAATTGCAAATTGAAGCAGTGAGAATTTTTAACTTGCACTGGTCTTTCGCAAATTTATTGCTTCTGCACTACTGAAAGGCCTGCATTTTCACAGCTGCACCAGGGGCATCACTACTGTGACCCCCCTGTTGACCTGCTTCACAGTCGACAAAGGGGCTCTATGTCTTTGTGAAATGCAACAAAATTCAAATGCTATTTATTGGTGATGTGTTGCTGAACATTTCACAAATATTGTAATCTGAAAATTCAAAATAAGAAATTTTGCCCCAATTCATGATTTTAATCGGGGTCTTTAGAGTTTCTAAGGCAGTATGGTCTTTTCATTGCTGTCGTTGTTCTTAAAGACACCTTGCAATCAACATCGAACTCCTCTGTATCAGAGCTCATTAGAAATGATTGAATTTCAGCTTTGTTCAGTTCTTGAATTCCTGCATTGTTCAATATATGCATGGACCTTTTGCGCCGATCCGCCAGGTCAGAAAACTAGACACATGAGTGACGCCTTCAGTTGATAAGCTTTATTGTGCCATCTGTTGTATAAAAAGAAAGCCTACCTTAAAGGGCCCTTCACCAGATCTGGTCATATTGAGCTGACAAGCTCAGAGCATACACTCCACGATAACAATCGTGTCTTCAAAGTATTACATTCCAACGTGCCGTGAAAAAATTTGAAATTTCAAACCAAACGCCGTTTTTCCTTCTCCTCACGGCCGCTGCACTCAAAGCAGGAGGATGACGTACTCGTGTGCCTGCGCCTGCGTACTGGTGTCCGCAGTGCGACATCGCTCGTGGTGACACGTGACTTCGAGAATTATTCAGGACATCTGTTATCTGTACGATCTGTTGCTTGATTTGACGATTGAAATTTAGAGAAATAATAAAGCACACAAACGGAATGGAATGTCTGCATGTTTTTTGTTTTACTTCGCACCGAAGCAAGAGAGATGTACTTCTGCTTCGTGTGCTTGTTCCTGCGGTCATGTGGTCACGTGCACAGGCACCGAAACTATGCCATTTTCTATCCTGTTCAGCGTGTGATCATATTCTGCGATCTGCTTGTTCTGCCTCAGTATTCGTGTAGCACTGAATTAGACCGCTAATCATGTTTCCTTGTCCACAGTGCGCAAAATCGTGCGCTGCGTGAACGAGACAACAGCTCGTGCGCGACGCCGTCAGCTAAAGTGCATAGCACCGAAAAAAAAAAAAAAGCGAAGAGAAAAAAAATGAAGGCGGGGCCTGTGATGTATGCGTCACGCGATCCTCGAGCTCTGGTATGGGAAGAAGGCAAGGAAGGAATTTCGCTTGCAGAGGCTAGACTGGGTGAGTGAAGAGAGCGTCTCACTTGGCAGTGGAGCCCATCTACTGAAATCATAGGTTCACGGCACTGAATTATTTATATCTCGGCTATTAATGGGGGGAGCTGATTTGAAATATTTTTGCGGCAGAACGCTCCCTAGACGACACGCAACAACTTCCAGTGTATAACCAAAATGTGCTATGGGGCCTGGTGATGGGCCCTTTAAGATTTTAGTTGCACCAACTTCTGAGTAGATTGGACAAGCAATCAGCGAATGTTTCATGCTCACAAATTATCTCGTGTATAGCCTGGGATGTGTATCAATGGCCAGACAAGTAGCTTGGGGCATGGCATTTAGAAGGGTAAAGATTCACTACAAGAAAATAATTAAGTCATGTTTTATCGTTAGATTGTACATTCGATGTAGCAAATAGTTTGTTCTCACCAATATTTGAACTTGGGAAACAGCGCGAAATGACGGGACAAGAAACACAACAAATGGGCCCATGCGCCAGTTGTTGTGTTGGAAAATGATAAGAAAGGGAAAGTGTAGGTTCCTTAAGCAACTCGTTGTGATGGCACAGGCTGTCACAATTGCTGGACAAGGCACTATAATCATTGGTTAATTAAATAAATTATGTTGCATTGCAAGTTTGTAAAATCTAGGAGACCACACAGAATTATTGCCACGTATTGGGTGCTAAGGAAATGTATATTTAGAGAAGTTTGGCCTACTGTTGCAGTTATCTTTGTGAAGAGACGAGTGGGCTCAGATTAACTGCAATACCCCAATCTAGCATAGTTTCCATTTCCCAGTAATTCTTCAGGATTGCATCAACAACAAAAAAAGTTGCCGCAGCCTTGAGCCAACATTTTAATCATAGAACTTGCGTATTTGTCTTGACACAAGTCTCTCCTTTCTTAAATTTGCCTTACCTTAAGTCGAATTTCTTCATTTGATTCAATTTGGTACATTCCTAGCAACCTCATATAGAAGGTGATCATAGTTATGCCTTTGTTACTTTATGTACATAAAATCAAACACAAAATTCATGGAACAATTGAAATTATTTTGCAGCCTGGGCACATAGCTTGGAATTGAAGGTTACACTGCATAAATTTTTCACAGACCTGTGTAGTGTAAGCCTCGAGCTCTAGCATGTCTAGTCGAGGAAGAAATTGTAGTGAAAGCATTCTGTGAACTTTGATGGGCAGGCATGCTTTCCGTATAGTACTTATTCTAAGTTGTGTGTTATTCCTAGGTCTGCCCATCACAGAGTGATCCAGATATATTCTACGACAGTGCTCTCTCCTGTTACAAGCAAAACTCAACACACGTGCAGACATTTGAAAATGAAGGCACATTGGAAATGAAGGTAAGTCACATAATTAGTGATGTGCAAGAGATGAAAGCTTTTAATTAAACATTGCAAAACGGAAAATTTTGATTTTTCTATAGCTCTCTGCACCATGAAGGTCTCGAACAACTCTGCCATGATGTACTAGGTGAAAGTGAGCATCAGAAAATGTATCCGTAATATCAGATGCTTAATTTGTACTTAACATTTTTAACTTTTGCATGCTCCTACATTTAATGATCATGTGCCTTAGCTATGCTACTTGCAGAAATTTGCTTCCTAGTCTGCAAGCCAAAACACAAAGATCTAAACATAAGAGGGTAGAGTCGTTAGCATGCAGAGCACCTGTTTTAATTGCAGCCATACTTGAATATACTTCTTACTGTGCATGAAGTGTTCTTAATAAGCATCATGCATGTAGGCGCTCGTAAAACTGTCTCAGATAACCAAATTATTTTTCTTCTATACAAAGCCATTTTTATTGTTCTATTGTCGGTACTATATAACATTTGTTATTCATACTGCCTCCAGGTTGAGTTCCTCAAGAAGCATATACCCACTCCTTGTGTGGCAGCCTTCCACACCGAATATGAGGACACTGAAGTAGTTTGCCCAAACAGAGTGGCCTTTTCACGTATTGCAGCCCTTAGGGAGCGTTTAGGTGAGTGTAGCAGAAGCAGTGAGCTCTGTGAAATACTTTACTTGACCATGTTTATTTTTTTCCTTCCACCAAGATGCACCACTGGGCCATGAAAGCTCCAACAGGACTCGATGTAAGAGCACTGTCATTTATTAAAGAAACTAATTTACTTATTTACGAATAAATTCTCCGGGGAGGCCTTTAGTAGGAGAGAATACAGAATCATCTGCCTAATCATTTTTATTAGATAATAGAGTAGCACACATCACTGCATTTTGTACAGTTTAGTCAAGATAACAAAATTATGAAGTACATGTAACAAGCAGCACAGATGGCATGTAGTTCCCTACATAAAGAAACTGGAGCAAAATACAAAGAAAAATGTGACACAAGAAGATGGTTCATATTGATAGGAAAACTTTGGAAGATATGCAAGAACAGTTGAGTACATGACTAAAAAAATTGCATCTTTCTGGAGTAGTTAACGATGTCAGACATATAGTCAATACAGCTACACTGAGCAAAAATTTTTTCTTCCTTTCCTTTTCAAAGCTGCAAACACAAGCATGCCTGCAATTCCGGGCCCATCAGGTAACATTTATTTGACTGACTGCGATGTTCTTTATTTTGTAGTAAAGTTCTCGTAGATAAAAGAAAATCAATATTACATAGTAGTTTTTCAACCAATCTGTCATGCCTTTTTTTCTAAATTTGGTTGCTACAGAAGTTGCTGGCTCTAGTGCAGGATAAATAAAAGCATTGTGCGAAGAATTACCAGTTAATTCATGCAGTGCGACAAATGACTTGGTTCTTTCACCCTCCAATCAGAAACTCTGATCTGTGTGTTCTCCGAACGTACTGTGGAGCCGATTTCCCTGCCATACGGGCTGTGCACGCACATCATCTACACAGGCCTAAATTACGTACCTGAGAGCAAGCAAATTGTTCCTCTCAATGGTAAGTGCTTCTGATCAGTAGTGTTCCTTACACAGAACATTAGCACCCTCATTGCAGGGCTGAGCATTGTAAGTTCGTATTTTTGAAAAAGCATAGCTCATAGTCACCGCACATGCATTGACATGTCTAGCATGTTTTTTTTGCCTTTGAGTATTGCTCAACTTTCTTCTGGAATGTCGTTATACGTTATCACTATTTCAAGGTTGCTGGCAGATTTCAAACAGACAATTTCTAAAATGTAAGAGATATCACAATTATGGAAATTGATTATACCATGTTGTTGTGACTGAAATGCCACTGTGACCTGCTGGTGAGCTCTTTATTGTTGCTGTTTTAGAGCTTTGTGGGCATCTGTCACTGTCTTTTGTTTGTTTTGCTTCTTAGTATGTGTGTTCTATTAGTGAATGTAACATTAGAGCCAATCCATTAAGATGCAGGTTGAACTAAAGTGCTTTAGAAAATGTGTGCCATTGCAATTAAAATTAATGTTTATGCCAACTCTGTGCAATTGTTCAGTTGCGGCTGTTCTGTCACAATGTCAGACACCTAATAGTTGTGACTATTGTGAATAAGTGCATGAACTCGCCATGACAGCCATTCAATATTTGAAGTGAGCTGACATGGAAAGTTGCTTGTGCATTAGCATTAGTGGTTGATTCTGCCAACAGCAACCTTATAATGACACATCCTGTGCTTGTGGATAACTCATATTGCCAACATACAGCACAGTAAGTTTGAAATGTGTGCATAGTAGAGAAGCCGTTCAGTTTGCAGTTAAATTATGGGGTTTTACGTGCCGAAACCATGATCAGATTATGAGGCACGCTGTAGTGGGAGACTCCGGAAATTTTGACCACCTGGGGTTCTTTAACATGCACGTAAACCTAAATACATGGGTGTTTTCGCCTTTCTCCCCTATCGAAATCCGGCCACCGTGGCCAGGATTTGATCCCACGACCTCGTGCTTAGCAGCTCAACACCATAGCCACTAAGCAACCATGGCGGTTTAGTTTGTGGTTGTTGAATAAGCAACGGCACATTAAACGACAGATCTTATATATCAAGGGAGCCATCAAACAGACTATAAGCACAATTCCTTGTAATTCTTGTCTTCTATGCAACTTGATAGCTCAGTTTCCCACTAATGACCTCATCTTTAATGAGATGGAAACAACAACTATAATTTCTTTGTTCCAGAAAGTTCCTTTGCTCCATAAAGAGAAATATTGTGTCATCAGTAAAAACTTTAGGTATAATACTATTCACAAAGCTGATATCCAAGAATGAACATGTTAATCATGTATATTCAAAGCTACAAAATATTCTTGCTACCTTAAATTGGAATCACAGCATACTAGCTTTTAAAGCTAATTGACTCATATATCATGATTTCTTTTACTCGCATCTCAGTTACTGCTATCTTAAATAGGTAATACAATGGCACAAAACATTTAAATGCTGGAAATACTACTTTAAAAGAAATCAGGTCAGTTCGTCAAAGATTTATTTTTGGAACACATGCAAGATCTTTTCCAACAAAACAAGACTTAAAGCTTGGGCTATATGCAAGATTAAGATACTGCTGAACTAATGCTATGCAGCAAATGCTATGCTGAAAAGACTACTCTTTTCAAACCTTTGCAAATTAACGAGAAACTAGGAGTGCATATTCATATCTTTGCCAGTCTGGTGCCTGGTGAAAATATGAATATGCATTTTGTGTACAAATTATGGCTGTCACCACATCAATCATTCCCTACCTACCCTACTTAACTACTACAACCAGCAAGATGTTGATATGTCATCACTAAACAAGACTAAAATGTTATGTCTTTTCTTATAACACTCTGTAATATGATGCAATTTCAGAGCATTTTTGATGCATTCTCATTATACTTTATAGTTTACAATTGCAACCTTTGTCCTGACCATCCTGGCATCTGTGGCACCAGTTGGAGTTTGCTATGAGCTGTGCAGTCAGGCTTGCACTGCACTGGGCTATGCAGACAGGCCTGCGCATGCTTGTAATGCAAGCTTGTAGTGTTTGTTGTCATCTCTCAACTTTGAGGCTGTGACGATGCCTTTGGGACCCTGCTCCACGGCCGAGGATGTGATCCTCTCGTGAGCACAGAAGCTTAGCTAGACTCTTTTTTTTTTACTTATGCATGTAGGGTAATTCAATTTATTCCCAAGAATATGTTCTTTTATACTAACTTGTCTTAAATACACCTTTTCTTTGAATTGTTGTAAGTGTTGTAAGATTTGTTGTAAGTGTGCGTTTAATTTATGATCTATCAGTGCAAAAAATAGATAAAGACAAAAAAAGGACGGTTACTGGCCCACTAGTTCTGACAGAAATAAAATCTTCATTCTTGACCAAGAATTACCAGTCCACCCTAAAGGTTTCTCATTTTGTATTAAGAACAGTGGCTTTATTCATAATAAATGCCTTTGCCATATTCCAAGTGCCATATTCGTAAGCTGCCTTTATGTAAGCGATGTAAGCCCTACTCCCCTTGCCCACTCCTTCACTCCAAATTGTACATTTATCATGTTGGGATAGAGGAAAGCAGTGAATTTCTGGATAATTTTGTTCGTTCCTTTGCTGAAAGCATATAACTGCAATAAATGTGTTGGTTCTTTAATTAGCAAAGTTTAGTTAACTTCAACTATTCATGCTTACTAGAAATGTTTGAATTCATTGCAGAGTATGCCTTCAAGGGTTTCCTTGAACTAAGGAAACATGCACGACTGCTGGCTGCAGTTCCATCCGACACAGTATCAGACCTGACAAATACTCCAGATGTAGAGTCTTTCTCCAATGTCATCTCTTCCTGGTTGATGAAAAATGATCTCATGGGTCTTGCCTTGTTTTCAACTCTCAACACAAATTTTGAGCAAGTACACACTGTCACCAAGGTATGGCATAGCCAATCATGGGCTCTTACTAGTGTATATGTACATGAATAAGTACACTCCTTACATATTACTTCAAATGTACTTGCTTTAAGTGGTCCTCTCTCTATATTATTATTACTACTACTGCTACTACTTCTTTCCTCTTCTTTCTTTCTTATTTTTTTGCCAGAAGTACTAGTTAAAAATAGTGCAGTGTTGTATGAAAGTTTAGCCAATCTGTCTCTAGATTGAAAGAACAATGTAGGAGATACACTAAGAATGCAAGATTGTGAAGGATCAACCAAGCAAGTCCTGCACAGACCCACTAGGTGGAAGAGTTTTTATGCAAAGGTAACTTTAGATCCAAAAGAATCGATCACAATCATACAAATAAATCCAATAGAAGTTATTCAGAAAGCTTTGTGCTTAATGAAAAATAGGTGCTGGTCTGGGCATAGAGCCCCCTGCATTATCTGATATCCAGGGCAGTTGCTACAAACATGCAGAACCAGATTACTAGCAGATGGTAGGGTGAATTGATTGAAGCTTGAGGCCAAGATCAGTGATCAACTGAATAAGTTCTGCAGAAACCTGCAAGGAGGGGAGAAAAGTTCTTGCCAGTTACTTCTTTTCAGTTAAAGAAGGCAAATAAAGGACGTGACCTGATGACCATGATGCAAGTAGGGTTTCAATAGCGTTTTTCAGTATTCATGTTTTCTAGTTGGCAATTTTCTTGTCACTGCAGTCAACCCGCAAGGTGGAGAGAAATATTATTTCTCTCCACTTTGCGGGCTTCCGCAGAACTATTACGTCAAACTCTTGCCTTTGCTTCGAGTTGTCGACAAATTCGACTTCGACCTGCCATTTGCTAGCCGCCTGGTTAGCTCAGATGGTAGAGCGGCTGCCCTGGAAAGGCAGTGGTCCCAGGTTCAAGTCCCAGACCGGGACGAATTTTTCTTTAACTGTGAGGCTTTTCTTTTGAGGAATGCTTATAGGTTTCCTTTGTAGCAATTAGTACGAATGGGTGGATGTCTGATTTTCCCTTTATTAAGTGCTGCTTTGTAGACAGAAAGGTGATCAGTGTTTACCATACTTATTCATTAGATTATGGGGTTTTACATGCCAAAACCACTTTCTGATTATGAGGCACGCTGCAGTGGGGACTCCAGGAATTTCGACCACCTGGGGTTCTTTAATGTGCACCTAAATCTAAGTGCACGGGTGTTTTCGCATTTCTCCTCCATCGAAATGCGGCTGCCATGGCCGGGATTGGATCCCTACTTATTCACGTTACTTTCTTGCAACTTTATTAGTTGCACGGTATTTGGCATTTATAACCAAATGCAAGGTGATCAGGTACTAGACCATGGTTCATGCTCTTTGTCAACTATGTCTTTGGTAATACATGTGCCTTTGGTAAAGCTCATGGTAAAAAAGTTGAATGTCAACGAGCAAGTTGTCTAGCCCTATATGTCTTTCCTGCGAGTGCATATCAGGGGTAGAATAAAGAACATTACGTGCTCGTACCACCCTGATATAGTTAATAAAACGAAATTGAAATGTGCAGAATATCAAACCTACAAAGGTAGTCCTTCCTTAATGGGAATATAAAAAATCTAATTTCAGGTGCATTGGTAGATTACTTATATAACTAACAAAGGAACCCCACCTACCGTGAAAAAAGGCTTCCTAAGCCAGAAGAAACATGAAAACGAAAGACAAGTGGTAATCTCACCTTGGATAACCTGCCCTAGCTAACCATGATGTCATAGATTTTGATGGTAACCTCTCAGGCACAGATAACTGTTCTTTGGTGGGGGTTCCATTCATTCCATCTTAGAAAAGTAGAAGACTGCTTAGCGAATTTCAGGAGCTTTTACAGGTCCACAACAGCCCAAGTAAAAAAAAGTACTTTCAAATCTGTGACGTCAAGCTAGTGCCGATATTGCAGCACAAAATTTATTGAGGACTATGACCTTCATTTGCTGTTCTAATAATCTGCTCAATATGATGAAATTGAACAGCGTTTCTCTTTACAGTGTGCCTTTAATGTTCCTTGCATAGTTTTGCACAGCACCGCTTATAACATGTCGCTGTTTATGTATGACCGCTGCTGCCATTGTAGCTTGCTCCGGTGAATCACTTATTCTGCTCCTAGTTTTTAAGTAAATGATTATGTGAACTAAAAAGAACAAGAAACTGTATTTTGTTTTTCTGCATGTGATTTTGTGGCAAGCTTACACCTGCTCCAAACATAGCAGTAGGTGCTCCAAAATTGTTTTGCATGCTCCAATGGCTGCTCCAAAATGCAGAATGGCACTCCCATCATTATAAGCAAGAATGGTAGAACATTAGGTCTATCGTATCTCTGTGGTTCTACATTATGTGCCAAATCTATTTGAAGGAGGTTAATGATCAAGTCTTCACTTCGTGCTCTTGGGAAGCGAGTGTTTGAAAGAGTATAGAGAAGGGCACCCACATATTTGTTGTATGTGTTCCTTTATTGTTCTGTCTGGAGCACTTCTAAATCATATCCTGCTTAATGGTTATGAGTATTTACTGCAGCTTTGGTACGGAATCCTGCAATCTCGGACCTAAGTGCGTGACTTATGTCATTTGCTTTAGGAATGACAACATTCACTGCAAGCCATGTTGGACAATACCTTCAGGAAGTTTTCTTTTTTGATATTGTACATGACAGGTGGGACCTAAACTTGGTGTGTCTTAGGGTTGATTACTGAAGTTAGGGTTTGAAGATCATCATGATGCTGTAGCTTCTACAGTGTGGTAAAAAAGTTGAGATGTTGGGCGGTTCCCTCACTGGAGTGCGCACTTCCTGTACTGTGGCGTATGACAGCTTACAGCATGCTAACTGTGATCATATTGTTTGTCCTGTATAGGTGCTTCGCTGGCAGTTCATGAACTTGAAGTTAAAGCATCTGCAACTGATCTTTGGTGCCCCCATTCATGTCATCACCCCAACACTCATCCGTGTTGCCGAGTGAGTATGGATAATGACGCAGCGGTGATTGAGCAGCACTGTGAAGTGTGTAGTTTTTGTCATTCTTCTGCTTCAAGTATTCTTACAAAACTGCTGATTATTTTCTATCTTCTATAGCTATTATGGTGTCACTGTCACCACAACGCACCTGTCATGGACCGCAGCAAAGAAAATTAATGCATGAATTCCAAAATATTAACCTTTTAAGGATGGAGCATAAATACCTGAAAAAAAGTATTATTTTCTTTCTAAATCTGCAGAGAACATAGAGAATAAGCATAATCAATGAAAAGAAAAAATATTTTGCATAGACGTATTCAGCTGTAGGAGGAAAACACCAGGCAGAAAATCGGAGGTGGGCTTCACCCCAAGTCAACTATGGCTTCGTTTGGAATTTTTGCAGACAGCTTTCTTCATATGTGAACCATGGATGTGCATTGCATTTGTTTTACATCACGTGTATGATACCGCTGCAGCCAGAGATCTTGCACGGGTCTGTCTCCTCTGAATGTGCTTTCAAAAGAAAGCGAGTCGGGTGCCAAAGTTCTTTCTCATCCTGTATTTCTGCTCTAAACCAACAAATGTGGCTTGCTGCCTGTTATTCAATGTTGCCTGAGGATATTTAACTAGAAACTTTGTACTCAATACCGAAACTTGGCAAGAAACATTTTTTTTTTACCTGTTATGTTGCCTGTAGGGACTGCTCATTCATAAAGCCTTAAGGAAAGAAATTTGCATTTAATTGACTCTAATGCTATGTTCACTGCACTTCTTGTGGGTGTTGTTTAAATGCCAGGCATGCCGTATGGGCACCGTTCTTTGAATTTGTACCAGTTCTCATTTGGGATCAACACAATTTCTAAAAATGTAGAACGGCCTGGCAAATAAGGCATTGTATCCCAATGTGCTGGAAAAGTCATGTCTTGTATTTTAGAGAGAGAAATGTAGGTGTGTAAAGGTGAGGGGGACCACTTCTGGGATTTCCTTTGGTAGCATGATCTGATTAAGCTCTGGCTGCAATGTCTTCTGGCTCTCCAGTGCATTCTTAGTGGCATTTCCCATTATTACAGTCCTCCAGCTTGCAGCTTGCATCACTGATTGCATTGTTGTTTCCTGTTGCAGTATTGTGAACTATCTCGTGTTCATTCATCATGATCCAGTACACCAGTCTTGTCGCCTGGAGACAATGCTGACAAATCAACTTGGAAAACGTGAACTGGTATTGTTTATGGTTCTTTATTATCACATTTATCATATCTAGGAGTGAAGGCAGTGCTGCATATTATCCGTATAACACTAAACGATTTTATAAATTGCTCTGTTATGCTTATCTTTTCTGTTATTTCATCGGTCCCTACTACCTATATACTCCTACTTGGGGATCTGCAAAGTCTGCATCATTGAGCATGTACTTTGTTCTTGAAGATAAAATCACGTGTGATGAGCATGACATTGGGTATAACTCTTGTTACATTCTGTGGACAGGTGGAGACAATAAATCTGGCAAAGAAAATGACACTGGAGGTGCCATCAGCCACATTATGCTTGTCACTCAGCCTGGCAGTAGTGAATACACCAATGACACCAAGAGGCCAGCAGGAACTAGTTCCATGTGGCAACAAGACACTCTCTACTTACGACAAGGTTTGCAGATCTTTTCTGACCTTGAACTTGTTTTCATGCAAACAGGTTCTTCACCTTCATTTGTTCCTTGGTAACTTGTGATATCAGGAAATGGCTGAACTGATTGGAACCTATGTAATTGACTAACTGACCTTAGCTGACAGGTGTTCTCATGCTCCATTGGTAATGCTGTGTGGTCATTACAGGTGTGCTCCATGAACCAAACAGCTACAATTGTAGGGAAAGATTTTGCTGGCATGTATCAACAAAGTGACAATGCAACGTTGTACTTTGAAAATGAAGAGTCTCTTCTTGAAAAGGTATTTTGTTAATTCTCCCTTGTCTTGCCATTTAAAATCGTCATTGCCTTCTTGGACAGTTGATATCACATGAAATATCATTGCTTTAGGCAGCATATTGTGTACGTCAAGTTGGCAACAACATAAAGGAAACTCCCTTTTGTGCATTCATATATGGATGCAATTTCATGCTTATTTGCAGGTCTATGCTGCTAAGAAGCTTTACCCACTGAAATGTATCGCAACTTTCTACACCGACTATGAAGATGTGAAGGGACATTGTAAAACAAAGTCACCATTTTCTCGGCTTAAGCAAATTTCAAGGGCACTGGGTAAGCAAATGCTGCCAATGATAAAAGCACTGCTTGCATAATGCGGAAGTTATGGGTTTTGCTCCTTCTTGCAGCAAGTTGTGTTTTGTCAATTATCATTTCCTTTTTTCTTATATCTGCATTTCAATTGCTTTTATATCTGCATTTCATTGCTTTTAAAGCGCCCCTCACCAGGTTTGGACATTGCAAACAGACAAATGCAGTGTGTACATCATGCACTGACAGTAGTGTCTGCAAAGTATCAAACTGCTCCTCAGCCTGAAAACAGCCAACATTTCAAACGAAAGCCTGTGTCTTGTTCCTCTTGAGGGAACTCCGCTTTCTGCTGGAGAGTCATGGCCACGTGCATAATTTGCTCTATGTAAAATGCACTGCCTGCAAAGTCACCGATTATGACTCGTGACTTTCATAAACCATCCAATGCAAAAAGTGCAAAAGCACTGGTGGAAATTCACCACACTGCAGAAAGTGAAAAAAAAAAATGGCAGGCAGGGTTTGTAACATTAACGTGATCCAGTCTTCAAGCTCTTTTATGGGAGAAGGCAGGGAAGTTATGTCACTTGTGGACTCTGAGGCAAAGGGAGAGAGAGTATTATGTTGACAGTGAAGCTCACCTCCCGGTAACACGATGACGCAACTTTTCGATTTTTTCTATTTTTTTCTAATAATGAACCGATTTGAAAAATTATTTTGGAAGCACTTGCCCTGGATTACACAATATACAATGTACCTGGTGAAAGGCACTTTAATGTCGGCTGTGGCCAATTGTAATTCTTTCATTGTATTTGTTCAGCTTCAACGGTCAATAGGGAGATCATCTTATGACAATACTCCAATATTCAATTTTGAATCAAATTGTGGATGTTTGGATAATTCACTTCGCTAATCGAATATTTAATACAGTAAACCTTTGTTAATTCGACCCCGTTAATTCAGAAAACCGGATAATTCGGACTCATCCTCTGGTCCCATCAGGCGTGTGCATTATTTAGTGCAATGAAACTCTCATTGATTCAGACATATTTGGCTGCACATTGGTTAATTCGGACAACTTTTGAGTGTAGTGAGTGTGGTGAGCACAGAGCACCGCAGATGTGTGATATGACTAGGTCGGTCCGGTCAACAAGGTCGACTGGACCGATTGAAATGATTAATGCTATGTGAACAGAGGGAACAACAAAAGCAGCACATGTGGAAAGCACGGAAGCACGAGTGAAGATCAAGCCGATTATAGTCACCGGAAGACACGCTGATCATATAGAATGTGCGAGTTCTGTGTTCCCACATGCAGATTCATGCAGTTCAGAGCTTCCTGCCTACATACAAGCACACAGATGAACTTGATACAAGTGCTTGCTGTAGTTGTGGGCTGGTCAACTGCAGACTAGGAGACATATTCTTGGACGATCGCTTTCGGAGATATCAACTTCAGTGCATGCTTATTGGCTGGTTGAGTAAAACCGGATGAGCTGATTGGCTGGTTGAGCACTGCGTCATGCGAAGGTGATAGTATCACCGAAAGTGATCATCCGAGAACACGTCCTTGAACACTGCTTCAATGGCCGTCAACCTAACCCATGCGCATGATCTCACGGCTGATCACATAGCGCGAACTTGCCATGGGCATCTTGATTTGAGAACTCTTTACCGTCAGTGCCAGCCGGGGTCGATGCATGTGGCGCCAGTGATTGTACGGAACAATATCAAATAACATGAAAATTCCCCATTTTTGTCTGTTGTGCAGATTGGCTTTAATGAGCTGACGATAACCCAAAGAAACCACCTGCCATAAAGATTTTTAAAAATCTCCTTTTTGTGTGTGTGTGTGTGAAAAAAAAACTGGGAAGCAATACTTTCTAAACAATAGAAAATTGCCATTAAGTGCAGTATGGCCCACTATTAAACTGAAAAACTCCATTCGTATTTAGCACAGCTTCGCTATTTCTTCAGAGGAATAAAAGCATTTAATTCTACTTGACAGACAAAAAAAATTTCATTGACAAAAAAATATTTTCCAGACCTTCGTATAGAAACTCAGTTGTTATCAGCATTGTGTAGGAACAGAACAAAAATGAAAAACGAAACAAAACAATATTTTTGACCGAAACATTATTTTTTTGTTTCGGAGCGAAACCGAAATATCTTTATCACTTTTCAGTTCAAGGGGAAAGTCAGCAATCCACAACAACCAACATCAGGCAATGTCAGAATTAACATGTATTACAGGGGTCCGCATAAGCGCATATCTCAGGCAAGGATAGTGCGAGTGATAGCCAGTCGAGTGCACCACTAGCCTAAGCCTGCCACTCAGTGCCCTAGCAGATCAGCGTCATAGCAAAATCCTAAGCTAGCATGCTGAAGAGCTTATAGTTTCATTTTGTACTGGCACAACGCTTTGTAACCAAAATTTTATCATTTGTTTAAGTTTAGGAAACAGTGGTCTCTCGTTTTGGCGAATACACTCGATGACGTGCTGCTTCTGAAATCATGCTCAGTGCCTTCACTCAAGGCACTGAGCATGATCTCATAATTCATAATTCACGTATTGAGAGAAATAAATACTATGTTATTGTCATTATTTTGCTTCGAAAAATGTTTGCATGCAAATCAAAACTGTTATGATCATTATCATATTAATATTATTATATTATAATGTTATTTACAGATCATTATCTTTTCGTTCCAGAGCAGAACCAGAACGGAACCTTTTTCAGTGATTAAAAACAGCGCTAAAGACGTGCACTGGACAACAGAATGGAGGATGGGACGCACACTGTTGTCTGTTGTCTGGCGTACGTCTTTAGCACTGTTTTTAAACGTTATGGAAAACCACAAACTCGCCCAATCTGCCGTTCTTCTTCTTCAGTGAAATGAAACTGAAACGAGAATAACAAACATGTTGTTCCAACACCCTAGTTATCAGTGGTGGCATACTAATTTAGTGTTTCCTTTAATAAGAGTAAAGAGCATACTAAACATCTCGATTCATAGGTACCTAAGTTACTTATAGCTAGCCAGATTTTTGTTAAGTAATGTGGTTAGCCACCTCAGCATGTGCTGCGCTGTTTTTTGCACAAAATTTGGAAGCATAAAGGTCCTTATTATATTTTCTGATATTCTGTATTCAATTCGATATCTGGCATTTTTTCTTGATTCGATTCAATATTTGATTCGAAATCTACATTTCAATATTCACACATTCGATTCAATATTTGATTCTTAATCTACTCTTCAGTATTCGCACACCCTTAATATTTACAGTATTGGTGCTGTCCCAACAACAAAATGTTATTTCTTCTAAGATATATATATATATATTGCGGTTGGAGTTTGAACTTGTCACGGTGGCTTAGCGACTATGGTGTTGCACTGCTAAGCACAAGGTCGCAGGATCAAATCCCAGTCACAGCAGCCGCATTTCGATAGGGGCATTTCAATTTCCCACGCATTGGAGGCAGGTTAAAGAACCTCTAATGGCCAAAATTAATCTGGAGCCCCCCCCCCCCCCCCACTACGGTAAGCTTCACAATTAGATCATGGTTTTGGTATGTAAAACCACAGAATCTAATTTTTTTTGTTTTTAGTTTGTTGTGTGTGTATTGTTACTTGACTCTTCCACTGTATGCAAGCAGTATAGTAAGAGCTTATGGTTTCAGCAATCTAAATGAAAATACCACTGGAAAAAGTAACCTTTCTAGGTTTTGTTTTTTCCTATTGTGCTTACATTTTTTAGGCTCCACCTTTCACTTTTCTTTATTTCTTATTTTCTCTTTCTGTGTTTTCTTTTTTTTTTTTCATTTGAAATTTAGACCTCTTATTATTTTCTAGGTTACCATGCGACAAGGGAAGAAGCAGGTGAGTTCTCAACCTACAACGCATCAGTGAGTGTTTTGTGACACCATGTTTTCTATGTAGTTCCTGCGGTGGAAGCTAGAAATGGAACATCAAATGCCTCTCGTAAGTATCACAGTGCACTTATGTATGCGCTCTCCTGAAGAACTGCACCAACACAACAGCATGTGGAACATGCTCCACATACTGTTGTGTTAACCACATGCTAACCATTTCAAATGCTTCTTGTGGCTCTCCCTTGTGCTGGCACAAGTGGTTTTCCAAAAGTGCAATTGCCATTTCAGTGGCGTACAGAAAATCTGCCAATTTCTTTTAACTGCACATCTTGGACGGACCCTCTGGCTCACTGTGTCTACAAGCAAAGATGGATTTACAGCAGGTGGTGAAGAGATTTCTGCCACCATCTCCAATTGACTTTCCAAGAAAATTCTTTATCCACGCAAAAGTTTCTTCTTTGGAACATGGAGCTGTTGCATTGCAGTGCAGTCCAATTATAGCACTAATTTACGTAACGGCAAAATTCATGTGTTAAAACCAGTTGCCATAGGAACTTGAATTCCCATAGTTTTCATCGAAGTTGTTACCTAGGCATATTTTGTGTGCTTCAATATAGCCAACTTATTTCTGCTTTTGTGATCTTAGCAGGGCATGATATAAAAGAGTTCACCTTTTAAAGCTGCTCTATTTTGTGCTCCAATGTTGAATATAGTATAGCATAAGAACTGAACTCTGTAAAACTGGATTATTATTTTAGCATTAATCACGAACAATATAAAGCACCATGTTAGGTGATATGGATGCTCGAAATGTTTTGAATACTGTATTAGCTCAGACATAACTCATCGCTTTGTTTTAATGTAATTGCTAGCTTGAAAAAGCACCTTCCATTATATTCTGAACCATTCTTTGAATGTAACACAAGGGTTATCTAGTATATTGTCTATTGCAATGCATGTTTAAAGTATGTGAGCTCAGCCCTTAATAATTATAGCCACAGGACTCTGACTTCACAATTATCATCACTATTATAGATGGAGTGAACTGCACTGTAATGTGAGCCTTTGCTAGAGGAAGGAATTCATGTATATTTGGTGTCTGTGGTGCAGGGGCTTATTGGTTTATTATGCATGTGTCCCTAGTGCAGTGGAACAGGAATGAATTTTCTTTGCATTCTTTGCAGCTTGCTCTTTTGCATTTTTTACTGTGATGAACTTCAGCTCTTGAGTGCTGTCAACTTGTGTGCCTGGTTTCAAAAGAAAGAACTAAGCATTTTTGCAGTCATGCAAAACCTTTTCTCCCTTCCCTTCTTCCCATATTGGAGCTGAGGGCCCATGAAGCATTTGCCAAGAGCATTTTTTTTTCTCCCCCTCAGGTGTTTTCTTTCTGCATGATGCATTTCTGAGTGACCTGTAGGTGGTGCCTAGTGTTTTGCTTGCATGTGAATTGTGTTGAATTAGGAAAGTTAATACAGTGCTTGTTTATATTACAGGGTCCCTTGTTTGTGTGATCACTGACAACTACCCAGACTTCGACAAATTTCCAGTGGAGTACTGTGATTACCTGTTATATTTTGACCCCAATGTGAGGATCAGGAGGAATTCTTTCCGTGACTTCATGGGCGGTATGTTTTCAGTCAACTGGAAACTGTTACAGGGTTCTTGAAACATTTTTCTTTCTTAAAACATGAGCAATGTGTTGAAATTAGTGTTAAAAAAAATATTCCTGAGAGAATTTTTAAGAAGGATGTAACGTGAATGGAGATATGAAAAGTACAATGTTTACTTTCAGCATTTTTCATCAATTTGTCAGTTTCCCTCAGCTGCAGTGACACTGGTAGCAATGCCTTATCTCTCATACCTTACTTTATTGTAGTCTTTTGCATGGCATGTTATGGTAACCTTCTGTGGTGGACCCCTGAAAACGCTCCTTAAAAGCAACTAACGAGAAGTGATGGGGCAGATGGGGGCACATTAATTAGCTACTGCTTTCCCATTTTCTGAAAGATCTTTAAGGGTGTGCTTGGTTGGCGTGTATGAGCTTGTGCATATGAGTACTTTGTGGTGAAGAGCTTTATTGCCCAATGGCTGGTGTCCATGGACTGCTTCCCCCAGACGTCAGCTGGCTGTTGTGCACCAGTTAAGAAACACAAAGCAGAGCCCTCTCTTTGAAAAGAAATTGGATTATCTTTACATTTTTCTCGTTATGTCCATGCCCAGCATTCAACTACAGAGCTTGGCTGAGATGTTCACAGCTTTGTGTTCTACCTACACAATATGTTTACTCACCTAGCTCAGTAGGACCCCTTAAAATGTGGCTGATTTCCATATACAAAGCATCACAGCACCTGCCTAAGCCCCTAAAATCAATTTCATAAGCTGCTGTAAGTGTAGTGTTATGCTTGAAAAAACATAGCCTAATCTATTGCTTTAGGTGGTTTTAAAATTATCTAGTATCCTCCATCACAGTGCCTTGAAATGCAGACTAGTAGGAATCGTAGCAGATCTGTACATTTATTAGAGGGGACAGGTGCTGTAGTTGTGATCTTTTTCAACTAGCTGTGATTGACAAAAAAAAATATTTCAAATTTTACATTCCACTGCTACACCTGGTCTATTGAAATGCTTTGAGTGGTTAGAGGCTCTGAACTATTTTGACCATTCAGAATAGAATTATAGTCGTAGATGTTTCGGAGTTCCCTGCTGCAACTTTTCATCTGCCAGGAAAAACACACACACACACACACACGCACACGCACACACACACACACACACACACACATATATATATATATATTGGCACTGACATTTTCTGTTGCAACAATTTTATGATGCTGTGGCTTGTGCATTTTTTTTCAGGCACATTTGAAACATTTTTGCACTACAAGTCACGACCCAACCTGCAGGCAGTTATTGGATTTCTGGTAACCAACGATACCTGGAAACTTTTGCTGTCAGACAGCATAAGCTATGCTGCGAACTTGGGTGCCTGGCTGCAAGAGAAGGGATTGGGCAGTTTGGCATTTTTGATGCCAGATGTAACAGATGCCATCACAGAACATCTGCTTGTCTTTGCAAATGTGAGTTCTTCAACTTAAAGCAACTTCAGTTTTAAGATAATGACTGCCCACATTTTTCTCTAAAACCTTGCATGATTAGGAGAGGGGTCTGAAATACTGTCATCTGTCTTTAGTGCAGATGTTTACACGGCATATTAACATCTTGTTACTGGTTCCAGTGGAATAAAAATTGAAACCACTTGCCTTCATTGCGCTTCACTATGCATGTCTTAACACAAAGCATAATAATTGCAAAAGCATTGGTTAAATAAAGAAGCTTCAACTGGAAGAGCAGATAGATTAAGTGTAAACATTGTAGCACATGGACACACTATTCTTTACAGATGGACAGTTGGGAGGTCGATGTTGATTATAACACAAAAAGTGTGTTGACACATGCAGACTATGAAGGAAAAGTGCTGACTGACAACTGAGATTTTATGGAGAACAAAAAATAAGTAGAAAAAAGCCTATGCAGTAGAACCTTGTTGATACGATCCCATTACGTATAATTTCCCAACGCTAACGCTCACAATCGAGATTGAACAAAATGACCCAATACAGTTATGCTTCTTTTTTGTCGGTTAATGTGTTCCTGGAAAACGTGATCTTTCAGCACCACTGTGTAGCACATCGTCACACTGTCACTGTATGATATGGTTTTTGGCCACTAGATCGCACGAAAACAAGAAAAAGCACAAGGTGCACGATATGGAAAATAGCAATCGCCCGCCCATGTCACATGAAAACGTTGCCGGGCACTCAGTTTCCTATTCCGGTACCAGCTAATCTTTCCGGGTCATCACCCAGCACCTGGAGTAGCATGTCAGGCTATCACCCAGGCTATCATTTCCAGCATATCATCAAAGCTTGCACCTCCTCTCTCTCCTCCTGTGTTGTCATACGCTGCATTCACAGCTATTGCCGCCAACGCTATTGTGATAAGCATCTTCACCTATATGTTTCACAGTGCATGGGGTGTAATGCCGTTGGAAGTGTACTGGACAATTTTATTTAGTGATAACCCAAACATGCCATTCCCTGCTGCAGATGATGCGAGGTGAAATTTACGTTTCACTCTGGTGGCATTCTAGACGTTATATTCTGGTATCATCCACCTGCTCGATTTTATTTCGGTTTCCTGTCGCTGTCTTAAAACGCTACGTATTAGGAAAATTACATGTCTCGAGTCACTTGACCCAACCAGCTGTACACACGTCAGCATCTCATGCCACAGCAATTCGCGCAGAGTGGGCAGGTCAACACTTACCACCAAAATACCCCACTTGAAGAAGCTTCTGAATCTGTCCAAATTCAAGGAGTGCGAACATAAGCTTGCCCAAGCTGCAGAATGACAACACACGTCTTGGGCCCTACCAGTTTACCCTACGTCAGTGTCTCATGCTGCAACGATTTGCACAATGCTTTGCATTATATGTATGTCAACCACAGTTGAGCCTGCCAAATTTTTTTAGTGACTTCGGATCGTCACATTTCCTGTTAGTATGTAGCATTTTTTGTTCAACACATATGAATGAGGTTCTACTGTATCTGGAGTTCTACTACTGGATAGTAAGTGCAAGCTTCGGAGATTTCATGTCCTTACTCCTATCTTTCCTGAGACAGTTACTAGGCCAGGTCCCTTTTCAGTTCCACTGATGTTACTTGAGTTTACCAACCATTCTTTATTTATTTATTTATTTATTATTTTTTTCAGCTGTTCAAGAAGAATTATCCTGATCTGAAGCTTGTGCTTGCTTCTCCCGTGACTGAAAAACCTACTGCTTTGCTTCCATTTGTTGAGTAAGTTAATAGATCTGTAAATTTTGGTATGAAGTCTTGGCATTTTATGCATGTGGCAGGAGAACCTACAGGTTTCATCAGCTGAAGAAGAATGTTATGTGGATAACAGGCCTGACTTTTGTCTTTAAAATTTTAGCACAAGCTATCTCTTAGCACAATCCTTGGTGTAGTAATATGTAGAACATCACTCAAATTGTCTTGCATAGGGGCAAGTCTGATGTGATGAATGTTCAATGGCAATTGCTTGGGAAGCACACGGCTTTCCGATTAACGCAGTGCACAGATATGTGTTGTTGGTTACAAAAATGAGTACCTAAAGCACTTGTAATTGTTAGGCAGGACAAGCAGGATTCCCAGCCAGATTTTGTAAGGGCAAGCACTAAGGTGAGAGGGCTGGTGCTTTGATGTGCACTCCCTTCCTTTGCACCGAGGGTTGGAGGTCACATGATCTGCTCAATTAAGGAGCCACAGCGTATTGGAATGGTAAAGGGAGCTTAACATGGTACGTTAGCTTGCAGAAGCTGGCTGCATGATGTCCTACAAAGTGGTGCTTGCAATTATGGAATGAACACTCTTTATATGTGTTGTTGGGTATGTGACACCACACTTGTTTACTTAGTAAGTGAAGGTTTACTGCACTTGATGCTACCCATAAATGAGCTTTACTTGGTGTGTTCTGGTACCTTGCTTTCACTTTCAATATTTTACCTTTCAGGTGAAACGGGAAACTTCTTTTTAACGTAAATCTTTTTCATTGGTGCCAGACTCTTCACACTGTATCTAAACTTTCACAGTATTGTGGTATTAGCAGAAACGTGCACAAATATGTTCCGTGTTTCTTCAACAGCACCAACTCCAGCTGGTGACAGTAAGCCCAGCATTAGTCATCCTACCATTATTTTGTCCCTCTGTTAACAAAAATCAATAGTGCTTATGCTTATAAACTTTTTGAAAGGATCGCCTAATGAACTGTACTTGTGTGAAACCTGCTAAAGTTGGTGTGGCATACATGCTAGTGGAATGCATGTATGTATGTATGTATGTATGTATGTATGTATGTATGTATGTATGTATGTATGTATGTATGTATGTATGTATGTATGTATGTATGTATGTATGTAGTGGAACACACGAACACACAGCACTTAGTGAATGTGTGTGTAGTGAATGTTGTCACTTGTGTATTAGTACACATTTGTACACAGTAGCCTTTTTCTCTTAGGGTTGTGGACATGCTGATATTCATGACGCACCGCAAGTCACCAGAATCTCCGTGCAGAATAACATTGCCATCCACACGATCAATCCTTCAGGATGAGAATAATGATTTGGTGAGTTTTAACATTCACTGTTGGTTCATTAAATTTCCAAGAAAGCAAGAGGGATATATAATTAGCTTGTTAAACTGTAAAAAGAAATTGTGCAGCATGATATGCTTGCATGAACGAGTAGCCTTACTATAAGGGGCCCCTGAAACACTTTTTGAATATGGTAAAAAAACATTAACAATCTGTTAGCAAGGTTCCTGTGAACATATGAGCCAAATATTATTACGCTGCATGCAGCAGGGGATTTACAATCTCATGTCAAAATAAGTGAACAGTTGCTTGCTATTGCTCCACAATGTCGTTATCGAAAGCATCTGGCCCACCAACGCTACTGACTGATTTCGTGATAAATTAAAAATATATATGTCTGTGATCTCAAAAAGACAGAAAATTATTTCATCTTTACGCTGCACGTAGCTGTATCTGCTACGTGTGGCCTCCGAGATGGCAGCGGTGTGTGACATAGCATAGTCTACCGTGGCCACCATGGGGTGCCGCGACAATCCCTTTTGTCACTGCGACATTCAACTTTCAGCCAATGCTTTGCCATCTCAGCTTCTGCACTGTGTAACTTCCAGCACTCTAATGGAGATGAAAAGAGGGAGAAAGCCAGGTATTAATGTGATAACTCCACTTATAGTTGACTGAAGGATTCAGAAATTTTTTGCGGCATGATGGAACGACATACTTTAATAATTAGGCCATTGTATGATTTGTTAGAAAAGTGTTTCAGGGCCCTTTGCTATAGATACTGGCCTACAGCTGAAGACTGCAACATCGTGAAGAAATAAAATTTTGTTGGTGAAGGTTCCTTCTTCCCATATAAAATTTGGAACTGTATACACTTCATCTCAAGCAGGTTGGTATGTAAAGTGCGTTTATTACATAATGGGTGCTTGTTCTTATGACAGGCGGCATCGGCTCTTTTTATGCAAGCCTTTGGGGACAAGAAACATCAGCCAATGATGTGTTTCTCACTTAACTTTGCAACGCTGAAGTTTGTTGTGAAAGGCAACAGAACTGAATTCGGTGCTCCATGTGAAAAAGAAACCTGGGTCAACTACTATGAGGTAAGAGCAGTATATGTCACAGCATCTCGCTGACATGTTATTTTATTTCAGACATGTCCTCGCTCTGGAATCTTTGAAGGCTTCTTCACTGGATTCAAGACCATGGTGCAGTTTTCAGACAAGACAGTTTGGACATATGAGGACGAACACACGGTGTCCTGGAAAGTGAGTGTACAATTAATAAAACAATATTTTCGGTCTGGTTGTGCTAGCACAATTACCTCACTGCAGCTTTGCTGCACTTGTTGATTATGTTGCATACCAGTCACATGCAGTGCTGTATCATTTTTTTAATTCTTTCTGGTAGTGCCTATGCAATAGGGCCTCTGATGGTCAATGCTGGACCATTGTTGGGCAATCTGCATGCTTATAAATACTGCTGCTAACTGCTGACTGATGGTCTTCACAAAACTCTTGTAGTCGAATGCCCCAAATGCCACAGGCTTGCACTAAGTTTGTTGATAAGCTTCTCAAAACTTGCCTTTTTTGTACAATGTCCTTGAAAGACTGCTCAATACTAAATTTTCAGTCCACTTCAAGTCCCTAGCTCTGCTTTAAGGTCTTGTTATGAATGGCAGGAAATCCCAGGCAGCAAATGTGGCAAACTAAGTGATAGCCACATTAACTGAATTTGGTGTATTGCCAAATGGGAACACTTATGGCCATACTTCTGTAAAAGTGGTCACCAGTTACCATATTTGCACGATTCTAATGAGCTCCGAAATCAAACGTGCTGTCAAAGTTCGCTGACTTGAAGTAAGAAAATAAAAGAGCATCTGAACGTAACATGCACCTGAGCGTAATGTGTGCCTGATTTATAAAAGAAAAATGTGTGTCCCGACATTCACGATCAAAAAACGTGCAGAATTTTTCACGTTTTTTTAAAATGAGCTTCATAAAAAAGTGGCACATTGTCGTCATTGTCATTTGCATTTCATTTGCCACAAATACCAAGCACACAAGGCGATATTCTCGAGCGATCACTTATGAGATATTATGTGACTCTGTGCAGATAGAGAGCTTGGTACAGCACCAGAAATACTGGTGGTCAGATATGCTGACGCCAAGTCACACGAAATCTTGAGAAAGTGTTAGTAGTATATCTCTGAAAGTTATCGTATTCGAGCACGAAATGAATCCACCGAAACCTTCAACAAAACGTGCTCTGCCGCTACCTTGTGATGCTGACAACACAGCTTTTGACAGCTCTGACGGTAGACTGTTGCCAACACCGCTAACGCAGTTTTGGTTTCGTAACCGATTGTAGCACGCAGGCAGTTTTCAGACCCTTGCAAAGGCGCTATTATACGGTACTATACTTGTGCTTCCATTCTCACTTGCATTGGTTTCACCGACTCCCACTTTGTGACCAACAAAAATGTATCCTCTTTGTTCCAATTGCAGTCTGTGACACATTGCTCATATTTAATAATCTCTCTAAAAATGGCTAGGATTTTTGTAATTCGAATCACTTGCATACACAGGCCAACCACTTATGAATGCTCACTCATTTTTATGCTTGCACTTACTTTCACTATCACTCATCATCGATTGATTACACTGAGTACTGGAAATGAATGCAGAAGACATGGTTTACAGCAAGCTTTGCTAACACGAACTATTAAGGTAAAGTTAGCAGGTTGGGATGCCTTTGATTAGATTCCGTAAATGATGTGAATTTCATTTAAAGGGGCTTTCTGATAAGACTGTATTCTGTAAGACTTTATTCTGGCTGGCCTAGGAATAGGAGCATTAAACAGTTTTCTAAATACTTTGATAGGCTGTGAAATTATGGATTCGAACACATTGAAAGAACCATGATTTAGTTCATTGCACGTGAGGTTTGTGTCCCAGTGAGGACAAACAACTTGCCTTGCGTAAAGTGTCTGTGCTTATGTTGTAGAAGCAAGGAATAAAAAACAAACAAACAACAGGGATAAGATAAACATGACAAGTGCCACTGCCAATTATTTTCGTTATTTAGTGGAAAGGCAACATGTGCATACAGAGATGGCGCATACAAAATGTTCACATTTGAAACCAAGTTGTCAAACTGAACCTGAACCAAAAACCACACTCAAACCGTAGTTTTGGGCAAAACTTGAACCCAAACTTGAACCAGAAAAACTACTACTGGTTCGACCCGAAACCTCTCAAGCATATAAGGTGACAATAGGTCCTCCATTGTTTGCACGATTGTTAGAAACTCTACTACTTCTATCAGCGCACCCTACTAGCACAACTAACGAGTTGCGAAGGGTACGAGAATGGGTATAGACCATGGGCATGTGCTGGTAACTGTGGCCACCTCAGGAGAGACACTTGCACTTCTGAAGTCTGCCATGCCAGTTATGTTCCGCGGCTGAAGAGTTCTTTTAGGGGCTCGGTGGAATCAACATTTCTGGTCAACCTCCCAATTTGTCCATTAGGTCAACTTGTTATTAAAGCTAGTTAACAAGATAAACATGGAGAGTGGAAAAGAAGAAGTCCTCGAGGCTTATCAACGAGTTTAGTTGCATGACTTGTTAAAATAAGACTGTGGTCACTAATGAATGCTGTCACTTTATCAGTGAGCAGTAACCATGGCTGTAAAGAGCATGCGAAATCTGCTTTTGTTACGTGCCATGGTTAAATGCATGTTTGATGCTTAGCCAAGCCACGTACAATGCTCTTCGAGTTGTAGAAATTCGAAAAATTGTAGAAAAGGACACATTGTGCATGCTTCTTACTTCTTTGTCCACCCTTAGCTAGCACAAGACTACGCGCCTTGTGCATATGCATAAGAAAGATTGACATATGGTTCAGCACAAACCATCCTTGTTCATCATTCAGGAGCGTCAATGTCCTCAACTGCTTTTAAAAAAGCAGTAGACTGAGCAAAATGTCAGATGCTGGCTTCTTTCTTTGCTACAAACTAGAAGTTTGTAGTTGTAATTTTTTTAATATAATGTGAATTAGTGCTGTCTTTGACACCATAGATCGCATGCCACAGTTTGCTCACTACCAGTCCTGTAGTTAAAAACCTTTAGCAACAACATAAGTTAGCTGACTGCTGCTGTCAAAATAACGAATGTGGAAGCTATGTAAACCTTACACTAATGCAGGAGTTCTCACGAATTACTTTTCTTTCATATGTACATGAAAATTTCCCTGTATCTGCGTAATTCGTAAACTTTTGCCTCCTCTTGACAAACCTTGTGCATGAGCCATGCAGACAAGTCGATAGTACTAGCAGCATATTGCCATGGGGCAGGATAAAATTTACTGCCGAACCAATTTGCGAACCTCTTCAGTGTTGCAAACAGGTTTGCAAACCATTATAATTTCATATTTCTCTGAAACGACACCGAATGAGAACGAAATTGGGGACATGTTGAACCTGAACCCAAACAGAATGGGTATTTTTTTTCAGTTCGACACTCTCTTTGGAATGTATGATCTTGGGCCGCATGATCATTCAACAACTACATTTTCATGCAGGAATATGCTTGCTTGAGAAATTTCAGAGGCGCATTACATTGAAAAAGGTAAAAACAGGGTGAGCGTATATCAGGGAAATTTCTGTGGCCCATTAGAACCTGCTAATGGGCCACTACACGCTGCAAAGTTAGCAGTTTAATATGTGACAACTTTGTATGAAGTCTCATGTGTATCATCTCTGTGTATATTGACACAAGCACATTGTTTATCTTTTTCTGGTGACAATTCTTAATTGTCTAACTACTGTTACAAGGTTATTGCTTGGCACAAGAGGCACCTGCAGGTATCCAAAATTTACAGAATGATATCAACGATTCTATAGCAAAAGAGTAATCTAATTGGATTGCGCACACAAACATAAATGGTGAAGTAAATTCTAGAACATATGTGAGCACTAGTGATTATGCTGAAACTTATAATGAGTCAGGTAGAAACAGCCGATGCACTTGGCCCATAGATCAGATTTCGATGGCTGTGCTCATCATTATGTTGTGCTGTGAGTGTTAGTACTTGTTTTTCTGGGCACAAGTTCCCCAATATAGCTTCATGACTCAGTGTTGGCACTGTTCAGTTCTTCACCATCATTACACAGTGAAAATATGTTGTCCTTTCACCAAGTAATAAAAATAGTCGGTAATGGTGCTTGTCCTGTCTGTCCTTTTTGTGCTTCTGGGTATTATGCTATTCTTTTCGGCCATCATTCACCAACTAAGCCAGCAAAAAGTTTGTAGGCAGTGCTCCTGTCCAAATGTGACATCTATGGCAACGATAAATTTCACAATGAGAAGTTGTTTAAGCTTTTGTTCACTTTCGAAAGATGCACGCTGCTGATTATTGCTTAAAACTGTGTTTTCTTTTGCAGCTGCTGTCCTATCTGCAGTCCAACCCAATGACATGTGTAGCCGCTTTCAACCTTGACTATGAAGACCGAAGAGGCGTTTGTCGGCAGCCTTACTCCAGGCTTGCCAGGCTCAGCAATGCTCTTGGTAGGGTTGATCTGTGAATGAGCTTAGTATGGAAAATATAAAAAAGCTATCACTCTGACATGCCTGTCTCTTTTATTTGGTAGTGTTTTGTGCTTTTTTCTTAATAAATATGTTGGCAAAAGTGGAAACAGTATTGCAAGCAAAAATGTGTTATTGCTTTTAGACGAACTCCGCACTGAAGAGTCATACAAAGGTAAAACCATTTCCCATCTTTAAGACATCCTAAATAAAGCCATTCTGTAAAATTAAGTGTAATTTTTTTACCCTTCTTTTTTCATCCTAGTATCACAAACCAAGGACATGCTTGGTAAGGTGTTTCTTCTGTTACATATACTTTGACATCTGCAATAGATGCTAACTGCTGTAATGGTGAATCCACTGCTTTGTAAATATTACCTGCAGCATTTAATTTGCTTCATATAGCACAAGTTTGGCACTTTTAACTGAAACCAAGGAACAAAAATCGTTCAGAGTTTGTTCTTATATTAGCTTTTAACTACAGTCGGCATGGTAGCACATATTGAAAACTATACAGGCAATTATGGTCATGAATTGCACAAATTTAGTTTTCACTTTGCAGACTAAGCATAAAAGCTGCACCTGTTACTGTCTTAATGTGCTAGCGATAATGGGAAGTGTTAAGCAAAGCTAAAGGCTTTTCTAACAGAAGCTACCATGAGGACCCTAAACGCCTTAACAGTTATTGTGATAACGTCAACTTTTTCCTGTAGTAAACTTGTAGCTACTTGCAGTGTTCATTCCATTGTTGATGTACAGGTCTTGCTGCATCACCCAGACCAAGCTGTGTGTGTTTGCAAACACTGAGTCTAAGAAAATCAATAGACAAGCAAGCAATTATTATGCATTTTATTCTACAGACATAACTGAAAACAGGCAGACAATTCAGCGAGTACTCGCTGAAAAACACTGTAAAGACAGTCATTGGAACAAGCATGCACACTTTCAGTGGCGAGAAATGCCTACAGGAGCAATTGTATACTGTAAATTTTTCCTTTATTAACTGTCATAAAGGAAACACAACCTTGGGCTTTTGAGGACACTTGTAATCTCACTGTGGCTGTTACACTTCAGTGATGTGACGCACAAGTATATCTTGCAGTCAAGCCAGCTACTTCTGAAATTTCGACCAAGCCTGGTGATTTTACTGCCAAACGTGAACTTGTCGCAACTACAGCTGTCCCCAACAAGGAATCTGCAGCCAGTACAGATCGCACGGCTGTGATAAGCCCTGCTGACCGAGGACATATTGGAATCCCAAATACAAGTGGTGAGATTAATAGCATTTATAGCAAAGTAACATGAGTAATGCTAACATGCGCATTACATATGGGGGTCACACTTAACAGCAAGCCGAAGTTCTAATGCTGTGAAGTTAAAAAACAAGATTGAACACAATCAACTTCCAGTGTTTCAAATAATTTGTTAAATATTATTTCAGTTCATTAAAACATGCAAAAAATGTGCTGTATTATGTATGTTCATTTTAGACTAATATATATATATAGGTGTATATATATATATATATATATGTGTGTGTGTGTGTGTGTGTGTGTGTGTGTGTGTGTGTGTGTGTGTGTGTGTGTGTGTGTGTGTGTGTGTGTGTAAGCTGTGCATTTAGAAAATCCAGAATTTCAAAACAATGGCATGAGCATTATTTGGTATGAAGCATTTGCTCTATTGAGAAACTTGTGAAGGACATTATGTGATTTCTATGCGTCTCGTATATCTAGAATTCCAAAGTGGCCTATGTAAAAAGTCCCAGGTATGTTTCTTTAATAGTATTTACATAAAAACATCAATGGGACAGCATATAAGAGGGAGCAAGAATGCAACAAAGCAATATATATGTGGGGGAAAGGAGATAAAGTGACGAATCACCGTAAATGCCAAAGGAAAATGTAAGTTCCTACAAGGCACTTCTTCCGATAATGTGTAAAAGGCACTCTGCAATGTTTGTACATTGTCATGCCAATATTATCAAGACCCTGTTAATTATTATTTCATTGCTTAGTGGCTCTCTGAGGTAAATAATGTCCAGTGGGCTAGGCAACTTTGAAACTACTTAAGCAATATTTAAAAATGACTACTTTAAAACATGTAGCCAATAATAAAAATGGAGAAAACATGTTTTGATTAACTTTGGCTAGCGTTTTTCTAGGTGAGCACTATCAGTATTTTTAATTAGCAGACTAATCAGTAAAATTTTGCTTTGAATGCCAGCAAAAACAGAGACCTCTCACTACACGCATTACTCTAAAATATGCTCCTTCTACACTTTTAGCCAGTTTTTTTTTAGAAATTTATATTAACAAAAAGTAGTGTAGAACATTAACGAATGTTGATCATTTCGTTGTTTGGAAGGGGAAGTAAAACTGGCATGTTCTTGCATTTTATTTTTCAGGTTCATTGGTTTGTATTCTGTCTGCTGCCCCAGAAGGATTTCCATATGACCTGTGCACACACTTAATCTTCAAGGACATCTCCTACGACTCAAACAAGAACATTATCAAGGCTGTAAAAGGTGCGTGACGCTTCACAAGTGTAGTCTTCAGGAAGAATAGTGGTGGCTTGTAAATGCCAAAAATTCAAAATGCTGAGCCTAAAGAAGTTCCAAATGGGCAAAACATACAGTTCAAGATATGCAAGAAATTCAGTGTTAAGTTTTCAGGATTCTTGTAGGAGGCTGCAGCAGCTCCAGCAACAGCATTGGTCCTCATTTATCCAGATAGACACAACTTGCAAGTATTTGCCCACAATAGTGAAGAACGGCAGTCTATAACCTACCCTTTTATCTGTTGACATTACGCTTAAAGTACAAGTTGATTGCTAACCAAGCAGTTCATTTAGTAAAAACCTCCCAATGATGTGCTTTGAAATGTCAAGCACAAAACTTCATAGTTGGCTCCATGTCATGAGCAGACGTGCAAGCATTCCTGGAAGCACTGCGCTGAACATTGTGCCTGTCGGCTTGGCGCACATTCATGTTGACATGCACGAGCATAAGGAAGGAGGAGGACAGCCCTTGCAATACCAATAGAATGCTCATAGACCTCTATGAGGGAATTTAATGAAACAGCTGAGAGTAACTGCTGATCAGGGTATTTCAGTAGAAGAGATATGTGCCAAGGGTGTCTCCTGAATAAAACGTAAACATCCTTTGAAAACCTCTAGTGCTCTGCTTAAGTAACTCAAGTCCTTTCTTTCCTTTAGCGACTGAGCTCCTGGCATTCTTACGTGTGGCAAGAAAATCATCAGCCACCATGGCCATCTTGGTAAATGCAGCAGAAAGTGGCCTTATGGAGCCCTCACATGCAAATGTTGTTAAGAGATTTGCACAGAGCTTGAGCATTTGGCTTCATGAAAGAGCAGTACAGGGTGCAGCCCTATTTTCATCCCTTTATGCTGACATCAAAGCCTATGATTATGTTGTGCTGGTAAGGTTGACTGATTTTACTACTTCGTACTTATGGTGTGGTAGAGTGAACACTGTAACACTAGAAGTTTTTATTGGGACCTCATTTGCAGACAGTTTGGCGCCATTTTCAAGCTCGGGCTTCTTCGAGACTCAAGCTTATAGCTGGAATCTACTTTGAGCACTTCAAGTCTGCTTCATCTTTACAATCATTGAGCAGGTTTGTGCAATATTGCTATCACACAGCTGGGTGATTGTTGAATTTGATACCATATATATTCATGTAAGGGCGGCACAGTTCTTTTTCTAGAGTCTTAACTGGATGCAGGCCTTATACAAATGAGGCCAATGATGGCTCGCTTACTGTTTCCACAACTGTAGCAAAGGATAAGAGAGGCACAAATGACATAACACTGCAGTAAACGACCTCAGATGCCGGCCCATCATCCCTGACCAGCACTGACCCAAACAGGGCTCCCTTCTCTAGAGGTGAAATGTCATCGACCTGACTTGAAACACTGCCAACACAGCCGAGATGACTCGCCACACAAAGAAATAATGGTGCAGCGGCGCCTGCCTGAGCAGCATCGACAGAAAAGCAGCCAGTGTCATCTAGCGGCAATGGAACTATTTTCGTTTTTCGGCGAGACAAATTTTTTTCCAAAATATTGCCCTCCAACATGGGGGTGTGGAGGAAAAAAAACCTGTGGTCCTTACATGAAGGTCCTTACACAAGTATATACAGTATTTATGTAATCTTGTTTCTCACAGTGAATGTTATATAGATTTGCATTAATTTGTTGATGATGCCTGTGATAGGTGGTGTGTTTGATGAGAAGGGAGCTTAATTGTCCACAGCTGTCATTCAAACCAACCAGAGTCTCAGATGTGCAGTCCTTACAGCCTGTCTGCATAGTGAGAAATGTCTGTTACTTAGCCTTGCAAATTATAAAGAACTATATGTTTTAGTGCTCCTATCCTTGCTTTAACCAACAGCATAGAAACTGATTACCTTGATACGCATGTGTAGTTCTTTGGTGCCATTTTTTTTCACTTCTAACCTAGTGGATTACCTGTTCTCAGGCTCCCGATAAAATGTTCTGATGTTAGTGCTATGTTTGTTTAGTCCTCTTCATTGCCTTTTGTTGTTTTGCACTGTTTCACAACGAGAGAGTATCAAAATGCACATTTTTTGTACTCTTAATGTTTCTTGTTTATTCCCCTAAAGAACATGGCAGTTGCAATTAGGCACTTCATTCTCAAATTTCTGGTCAAACTTGTTCTGCGCAGGCACTGATTAACACTTATTCACACCAATAATAGTATTGTAAAGTTCATTTTTCAGAGTGGCATTGATTCACATTTCTGTTAGCTAACAAGGAAATCATGTAAGGAGACCTGTGAACCTTATAATTAGAAAAGTACATTCATCCAAACAAAAGAATGAACTGAAGTTTGGTGAAAGGTACTTAAGATTGTTTGACTACTCAAGATGCTGACTGTTTATTGAAAATTACAATACTTGGTTCTGTAGGGATGCTGTGAACATGAACAGGCACTGTCCTCTGTAGTCTCAGTGAGAAAGATCTGCTTTACAGATTTTAAAAAAATGTTTATGAAAATGTTCACGTAATAGTGGCTGAAATTTTACTTGTTGTTATACGTTGGTTCTGTAAGCTTGTGATGCTGCTGTGCAGATATGTTCGTCTGATTGACTAATCTGAAAAATCTGGCTGTAAAGAATCTTTCAGTGACGGTATTTGTATTCTTTTTTAATTATTTTTGTTCCAAAATAGACACAAAAGAAAAACATTAAAGTCATTGGGGCAAATGTAACCAATTGTAAATGAGATCTAAATACACATCATTTTATGATAAAATTGTAAAAGTTGGCAGGTATGCATAAGGTAGCACAAGAGTAATCAGCAGATCAGTTTTCTGAAAGAATCATGATGCCTGCAAGCTTTTGATATGAAATGGCTCGCTCAAATAAAAAAGAAAAGAGGCTAATTGGTTTTGGTTTGTGCTGAAGTGTATTAAAGGGGGAGGGAGGGGGGGGCTCGTTAAGATGAAGAATAAGAAATGCTGTGAAGCGGTTCTGTTCCAAAAGCAAATTTAATTAAGTGTCAACCATCAGAAATAGCTGATTATGTGCACTTTGGGAGCAGTACCGACATTTTGAACAGCTATTTTGCTGTCAAGAATAAATGCAAGAAATGAAAAAGGATCTTTTTTTTAACCTGGCTAGTTTTTCTGTGAAAAGCTGCAAGCTTCAGATGTCCATTTGTCTTACAGGAACTCTGACCTGCTTCTCTTGCTCACACATCGGATTACTGAGCCTGATACATGCAATGTCGAATATCCCTTGCTTTTCTACTTCACAAGGAATGATTACAAGTTCATGGTAAGCTACTGCACTGTCACTAGATGTGTGAGAAAAAAAAATGTTTGCTATGTGACTGCTGTGACACGGTTGTAACATGTGGAAATCATTTTGCTGTGTGTTTTTTTAATATCTGCACAGAAATCAGTGTGTGACAAAGCACGTTGCTCAATCTGCCTTTCGTTGAACCTTGCGGTCACAACATCTGCAGTGATCCACAACAAGTTCCGGTTTGGTGATGTGTGCAGGCAACACACCATCGAAGGATATGACCAGGTTTGGCAAACATGCACTGATAGCCTTATAGCATGCTTCATGTAATGGTGTCTCATGGCAAGGGAGTCAATAATTAGTGTTTTGTGGCTCCGAGTTGAGGAAGTGTCCTTACGTGTTAAGATAAAAAATGTAGTGCTACTAAAGTCAGGATAATTTCACAGCAAATTTTTCTTCGTTATACTTTTGCAATGTATTATAAGTTCTGTGTTTGTAGGATGTGAATTTGCATAATTCTGCTTTTGTGTAGCTCAGTTAATAAGAAGCCAACAAACACTGACACCAAGGACAACACAGGGGAAATGTACATGTGCTTAATAAATGAAATGAAGAAACGATAAATTAATGGAAATCAAAGTGGATGAAAAAACAACTTGCCGCAGGTGGGAACCGAACCCACAACCTTTGGGTTCGGTTCCCACCTGCGGCAAGTTGTTTTTTCATCCACTTTGATTTCCATTAATTTATCGTTTCTTCATTTCATTTATTAAGCACATGTACATTTCCCCTGTGTTGTCCTTGGTGTCAGTGTTTGTTGGCTTCTTATGATATGACTAATAAAAATCGGGCCCCTCGGTCAACCCCGTCTCTTCTCGTCACTTAATTAATGTCACTTGAGTCTTCATGTCTTACAACCATCTCATAGCTCATGAAGTTGTTTTCTCGGTTCAGACTTGCCTAGTCTCTGGCCATGTGGAGAGAGATCTTGACTGGGACATTGCACTGAGGAAGAATGCCAGTCATTTGCAGGCCTTTGAAGATGACACCAGCCTTACCCACAGGGTGAGTGTAATGTGTTGTAACCGTGGATGCTAGTGTCAGTATAAGCCAGAAGTTGCATTTGGAAAGCTAATCAGAACCATAGTAACATCAATCACATCTGAATTATTGTGCACTTATATGGGCTACCACCACGAAACGTAATCTTCATGCACTTCTTCAACTTCAAAAACGAGCACTTTGACATGTAGCGAATGTACCTTATTTCCATTCTACTGCGCAACTTTTTGAAAGTTATAACATAATACAAGTAACTAACATTTACGAATACAGGCTACTGCATTCTTTCTGCTTCAGCTCCGAAAAGTTTCAAATATTTTTAAAAAATATGTCACGACTTGAATATGACAAAAGTGATGCGCGTACTCGCAGCAAAGACAGGTGGTTAGTACCGTACAGGCGTACAAATTACCTCATGCAGTCGCTAAGACACACGCTACCTTCACTGTTAAATAAATTTGGGAAAGAAATTGTTATGACAAATACCTTGACTCGAAAACAGCTTAGGGCATATTTTTGTAAAGAAATTTTTGAAATGTGATCTTTGTAATTATTGTAAATGTAACCCATTGCATTGTATATTGCATTTGTACTGCTGCCATGTGAGGGCCTTCAGGCACATTCAAGCTGTATGTCGCAGCTTTTCGCCTGGAGGACCCCCAACAAGTTTGTTGGAAATAAAACATTTGATTTGATTTGAATAACAATCAGCTAGGGTTCAAGTTGCTTGCTTGCTTCAGTCCCTGTTGCATTTGGCACAGCTTTTGTTGCTTTAACTTGCCATGGGAAGAGGTAGCTTAGCGCAAAAAAAACCACGGACACAAGGAAGACAGACAATGAAGACAGACAAGGACATGGTTGTGTCCGTGGTTTTATTTGCGCTAAGCTACCTCTTCAAATATGGACGACCAACTAGCCCAACAGTCAACTCTTCTAGAATTGCCATGGGAGCTTGTCTGGCGACGTTTTCCTCTTAAAGAACAGTTTCACATGTCACTTTAGTAATTCTTTTTTACAATTTTAATACTATTTGTAGTAATTAAGACTTAAGTGTCATTTTTTCTAACTCAGTTTTGGGACTCTTGCTGGTATGAGCGTTATTATTAGTAATGTGTAACTAAATTGGTTAAAAAAGCAATGGAACATAAATTACTCACTGAAAAAAAAAATGCTGGAAATCCAGTTGCAAAGCTGTGCTGTTGTGGCATTGTACAGTCAACACCAATAGCAAACTGCAGTACACAGCCATTATAAAAAGTGCCCTTACTATGAAAGTGTCTATAAAAGAGTGTAGACTTGAAAATACACGTTTTACTGTTTCTTGTTAATCTGAACACATGTAATTTCTGCTTTTGTTTTGAAATTGTTTTGGCTTGAATAATGTTTTTCTGCTCACAATGTCTGCTGCTGCATAGATGGGGTCCTATCTTTTATGTCTTTGAACACTGTTTTAAATCTACCAATAATGTGTGGATGTTAGCACAAGTTTGTGTAACATATCTTGAAGGATCATTTAACTAAAGTGAAAACATATCTTGAAGGATTAATTTAACGAAAGTGAAAACAGCCAAATGAATAAAGGAGGAGGCAGACAAGTGGAAATAGACAGGACAGATTCATGAATAAAATGTGCAGCTGTGGCTAGATAGACAGAGAAAAAAAATGACACACACACGTAGTGCTGTGTGTGTTGTTGTTGTCTTTCTCCATCTTCATCTGTTCGTGCTGAACATTTTAATCATGAATCTGCACTAACTAACCTGCCAACATGTATTAGTCAGGATGAGCACTGGAATGCTACTAAAAGCTTATAAAATGTAGCATCCTAAATAAGCATGCACGAAAAGTGTAAATGGAGTGCCATATCTGTACACACTCTCACATCGTATCAGCACACTGGTAGCATCTAAAAATGTAAACACCTTGCTTAATAGAAAGACAGATACCTAAAAAGTTCTTGCCATGCTTTTTATATTATTTTTATATATTATGCATTCTAATTGGTTCCTGTTCACATTTTTTCTTTGTTTGCCTGAAACTGAGTCATCATTGAAGGCTAGCCAGCACTCTTGCTGTTTTCATTGAACTGGAAGCTGTCCTTCTGTGCCTGTTGAAATGCGGGTGTTTTGCTCAAGCATTCCCCTTAATAAAATATACTTCTTTATAAATCAGTGGTATCCTGTGAACAACTCACTAGGGTTGAGGATTGGGCGAGTTGGTATTGCATTCTAGAACTTATGTTCTAGAACAACTTATCCGAGTCAGCGCTCTGTTCCTTTATCTGGCTGGCTCAGCTTGTTTCTTCCTTTGTATTTTGCGCTGTACCAGTTCTAGGCTGTGAACAACTCCCATCATGCATCCTGAAAATTGTTATTTTAATATTGTTCATTAAAGCCACTGTTCTTGTGCTTCAAAAGTGCTTACTCTATTCTTTTGCCTATGTCCTCTGTCTGTGTCTCTTGTTTTTATTCGCTGGTTTACACTTCGAGCTAACACATGCATCCAGTCTGATGACTTGGCCTGTGCCAGTGCTTCAATTTTCTTTCTTTTTTTTTGTTCCATTTATTCTTACAACTTGTATATCTCGTGACATGGCAGTGCACATTCACTCTGCTTGCAGCCACGGTGCTTGGTTTATAGTTGCTGTTTTTTCTTCCACCAATCAACAACTTATCCACCTTGCAGCCCTCCTAGTGCTTCAATTTTTTTCCTTTAGCAGTCAGTGTCAAATGTTATTGCATTTTACAGACCTTTGTCCAACCTTTGCATTCAATGTTATGACCATGCAGCTAAAGGGCAACTGCAATGAAATTTCACATTGGCTAAACTTGTGTTAAATTAGTAGAACTATATACCATTGAAGCAATCTTAGCAATGCTTAACGGCTAGTTGTCATAATTCTCTTGTTACAGCATTTGAATTGCACCTGAGCAGATTACATCTTTGCGTGGTAGGTGTTGAACGTTGAAAAGAACACACTTAGATTGTGCAATTCAGATAATGCATTCTCTTTATTAAAACATCTCATTCTGTTCTTTCACATGTGCGCTTTGAAAGAACTTTTTCATGTGCAATCATGCAGGTTACATCATTTTTCAATGTACATCCAACAAGCTGTGTGGCTGCTTTTCAAGCTGACCTTGAAGACCTCTCTGGTAAATGCCCAGGTCAGCCAAAATATTCAAGGCTTCTTACACTAGCAAAACTGGTTGGGAGGGACACAGGTGAGTAATCACAGAGTTCAAACATTTGCAACCTTGTTGCAATCAAGACATGTGCTCTCTTGTGCATGCTATGAGCACTTGTAGCCTGTTTTGTATCCAACAGGCCTGGCATGTATGTGTATATATATTGCAGAAACATTGTTGGGGAAAACACACTCAAGAGGGCGCAGTGGGGGCAAGACGCTCACGCTAGAAAAAAGTAAGTTCATTACATTTCCTGTTGGCTCAAAGACAAGAGAGTGCATACTGGTGGCCAAACTGACACAAATGCAAAGTACTTGCATGTAATCTTGCAAAAAAATATTTGCAGTTTCAGTTGCATAAAGTAAATAAGTCATATTCACTTTTTCATCCTGTCACTTTCATAACCACAATTCATTGATCATGGCTTATTTTCACTAATTCTTGGTTTTATGGTACACAACACAGCCTGATAAGCTCCCTAAGCCACTACTGCAATTGCTGCATGAAGAGGGGGTCTCCATGCAATAATTTAAACATGCATTGCACAAAGCAAGCTGTTCAGAAAAGAAAGAAAGAAACTAGCTTGCATGGAATTTGTTAGCAAATTACGTAGCCTTACTTAGCTGCATGCAACAGCCTTGAGTTAGTGAAAAGATGTCTTGTGATGTCCTGATATGCAGCACACAATGTATACATTAACCTTGAAAGAAATTATCTCGTGTTCACTGTCAATTCCCTGAAAACAACAGTTTATGAATATCATTGTTGCTTGCTTCTATTTTCCCAGGGCCTTTCATTTGTGTCTTCAGAAAGCAACACATCTCTGCTGAATTTCCGAAAAACCTTTGCACACATCTGTTGTACTTGAGTGTTACCTATGACATGTACAAGAAGAAGCTCTATGAAGGCAAGTGGCATGGAAGTTCTGAGTACGAATATGGACATGTTTTTTTTTTTCTTTTCTTTCTTACTTTTGTTTTACAGCTTCTGTGTAAGGGTTCATACAGCATTGCAATCATAGTAATAGTGTGCTTTAGGTCTAGCAGACAATATTGTAGATAGCATATGGGAATGTATTTCTCAGTTGCCTGCTGAAAGATCACATTTCATATATTACATGCAGCTTACAATTTCATATGCCACATTGGTAGTGTGCAGATCACTCATGCCATATAATATATAGCCTTGTAGTCCTAACATACCACTCAGAGATGTGACCGCATAACATGATGTTAATTTTTTCCCTTTTAGTTCCTTGTCACACTGTGCTTTCAAGCTTCTTTTAGCATCCTAGTTTTTGGCTCATGAAAAGGTACTGACAGAACACGTTTGTTATACAGCTTTCTCTTCTGCATTGTCTTCAGCTTGCTGATGGGGACATATTTCTAATTAATTCTTGTGCCTAACTAATTGTATTTCTTGGTATGATACTCTCTTTTTTTTTCATCTCTGTTGAACAGTTATGGTTGCTGGGTATTCCCTGTAGTTAATAGCATGACCTTAAAGGCTGTCTGGTTGCCATCATACTGTGCATTTGTCTTGATTATTCTTGTGCTACTATTTGGGCATGGCAGTGCCACACATTTGTGTTTTCTGAAGAAATATTTACATTGTGCATACCTTGGAATGTGCTAACATGCTCAAATGGAATGCAGATGAGAAGTAGGGCACCTCATATGTATAATTACTTGAAATTGTGCTGCATGATATGTGTAACCTAGCGCTAAGTGTGCTCCAGCCCCAAAACTCAATGCCTGTGAATAAAACAAGAGCATGACAAGCACACTGGAAAATGTGGAAGGAATCTACCTTCTAATTTACATTTCTTGTGTTTGGGTTTCGTTCCGACAAGCTAGCACATATACATAGCTTCAATTGCCATACGATGTGACTTGTAACCGTGAAGATTGTTAACTGCTGAGCAATAACAGAAAAGTAATCTTACACAAAGGTGGCTAGCATTGCCACCATGGTCTGTGCTGCTGCTGAGGTACTCTATGAGTCTGAAATACTGTTGAGAGTGACTCTCAGTGACTAATCATTTCCACTAATCACTGTGCCGTGCGGCTGTCCAGTTTGCTAAGATGTAATGTTTTGTTTCAATGAAAGCTGAAAAAGTGAATTATTTCAGTATTCAAATGCCTGCTTCTGTGAAGTCTTATAATCATTTGTGTCTTGGCGCAGGAAAGGACCTGGATTTGTTTCTACAGCTACGTAGCCCTGCTGCTGCAATTGTGGCTTTAGAAAGCTCAGTGGCCAACATGCTGCATGCAAGAAAGCATGAGCATATGGACCCTTTCCTCCAGATCATGAGCAACTTTGTCCAAGATCGTCATGTAGATGGCCTTGCCCTAATTTCTACCCTGGTCACCGACATGGGCAACTTTGTTGACCTTGCAAAGGTACACGTTTTCAGGACACACTCAAGTCAGCCGGGTTCAGTAAAGTAGACTGGTATGGTGGCTCAAGGGTTTACAGAAGCGACCGACTAGGTGACAAAAACTGGGAAATAAGGACTTTCTAAGGATAATTGCTGAAGCAGGCAGCAATCATTGAAGCAAAATAAAGTACAGCGTAATCGTTTTAGTAGACCTATATCATGCTATAATTCAGGGAAAACAGGTTGCCTTGATGCCTTAAGGTAGCATATGAGAGTTTGATAGCCAGTTGCCAGCCCTAGTACCACATTCAATGTGGCAGCTGCCGTCTTATGGATGTTTCATATCTGCTCCATCGGCTAAATTTCAGAAATATGTGCACAAGTACCTGGGAAAGTGGTAGTGGGGAGAGCCACTTCTGCAGCTAAATTGGCAGAGCACAGCGTGCATTTTTAGAGGCAGCGAGTTCTATAACAACTAATCTTTTCTTTCAATCCTTTTTTGAATTTAAAATTATAGGTTGTAATGTTCTAAAGCTGCACAGTGGCCTGACAGACACTGTAGTGAAGTAGTCCAGATTAATTCAGACCACGTTGAATTGGATGCAGTCCAATGTAGGCCAAATTAATTGGACACACAACGTACAGTATGTGAGTGTTTTTGCATTCCGCCCCCATTGGGATATGGCTGTCAGGGCTAGGAATCAAACTGGTGATCTCGTGCTCAAAAGCAGGGAGCCACAGCCACTGAGGCACCACAGCGGGTTATTTCATTCCCTTCATTGATAATATTAGGTTAGGCATGAATTTACTCTTGTCTACACTAACTATAGTTGGGTACAACTTTAGAAGGCAGCGGCATTTGCCCCTCAAAGGCGGATGCACACGAGCCTCGACCAGTGGGCGTGCACTCTAGACTGACATCATGAGCAGGACGGCCGGTGACCCCGCCAACAGAGAACATGGCAGCCCGCACTTCGAACTGAGCTGAGTCACATCAACAGGACTATTTCATTAGCCGCAGAGGCAATCAGCTGCCGTGCTTCGTTTATCTGGGCGGGGCCTCTTCTACCCCTTAATTAAGTGAATGAAATGCATTTCCCCATGTAATAAACGAGAAGAAAGGGGGTTAACCGAGGGGCCCGATTTTTATTAGTCATATCATGAGAAGCCAACAAACACTGACACCAAGGACAACATAGGGGAAATTACTTGTGCTGAATAAATGAAATAAAGAAACGATAAATTAGTGGAATTAAAGTGGATGAAAAAACAACTTGCCGCAGGTGGGAGCCGAACCCACAACCTTCGCATTTCGCGTGCAATGCTCTACCAACTGAGCTACCGCGGCGGCGTTTCCCCATCCACTTTCTTGGGTATTTATGTGTACTAGTAGAACCCTGGGAGTGTTAGCCAGCGCCGCCACTCACAGACCTTGGCGGCAGACGTGGAACGTCGTTTTTGCCTCAGGCGTCATGAGAACGTGATCTTTTTGGGTGAAAGGCAACTGGCCAATAAACCCACATATGCTACGTGAAGGCATCAATGTTGCCGGATTGCACGCGAAATGCGAAGGTTGTGGGTTCGGCTCCCACCTGCAGCAAGTTGTTTTTTCATCCACTTAAATTCCACTAATTTATCGTTTCTTTACTTCATTTATTCAGCACAAGTAATTTCCCCTATGTTCTCCTTGGTGTCAGTATTTGTTGGCTTTTCATGATATTTCCCCATGTAGTTACTTGGCTGCAGTATCCAATGTCTTCATAAGCTAGTTACTTGAGAAAATATTGAGCCTCTTAGTATCACCCTGTTTCTTCTCCTTATACATAGGGGCCGTCTTGCTTTTGTTTGTACTTGGGATAAAGGTGGAAAAGGAGCCTGGCATTATCTAAACCTGCCACTTCTATGTATGATGCAGGATGCATTGATCTGCCTATTGAGCTAAAATTTTTCATGTATATTTGTGAACCTGTGTAAAATATGCTTTATCTCTGCACAGTGAATAAATTTAGGTGAATTTATGCAGCTGCATTTAATGAACTTGATTTCATTTTTGTCCTGTGCCCAGTTTCACACTTTTTTCCCTTGGCATTGCAGCGAATACAGAGTCATTTTGAAAACAGTCATACTGAACAAAAGTGGCAGCTTGTCTTGGGCATTCAACTGCAGGCAATTAATCAGAGCATCGTTGACAGTCTCACAGGGTACGCTAATTATGCTTTGTTTCATGGTATCCTAGCTGTTGTACGGTTTTCGTTCATAAGGAGGCTCTGTTGGACGTGTTTCATCCTTATAGTTTTGCACATGCTGCTAGTTCCTAATATGAAATTTTATGGCTCATTGCTAACTCGTAATCTGTTGACATGCTCATTAAGAGCCTCCACTTCCATAGCAACATAAGAGAATTTTAGCATATTTATTTGCATGACATTCCAGTGCCAAGTCATAAGGCCATTGGCTTTTGAGAAAAGACATTTTGTTATGGATGTACTTGTATTTCTGGCTGAATGCTTGATTAGCTGACATGATGATTTTTTTAATGCTTTGGTCACAATAAATCTGCCATTTGAGCGAAATGGGGCAAGCATGTCCTCTTAGCATTATATGTGCTCATGTTTGGGAATAGTTTCAATAATCAGACAACTAACCTTTCATTGCAGAAGGCAATCTTGTGCATTTGACATCTACATTTACTATTTGTGCTAATAGACAAATAAGTTTTTAAGAGCAAGCCTATTGTTTTTATCTAGCAAAGGAAAACAAGGCGATAGATATATTGTAACTGCACATTTCTTGGCAGCTTTAGTGAGAAAATACTTAATAACTTCGCAATGCAAAGTTCGTATATTGCAAGGTGTAATGCAGACAACATAAACAACCAATTCTTTACTAGACTAACAGATAACAGAATGAGTGCAGAAGGAAGAGAAATGAGGTAGAAAATTGTTTGAACTGACGAGGCCAAGGAATTTGTAGGAATAAGGTTTCAAGTGACAGGGGTTATGGTAATTGGAGATATTTGGGTAAACTACTTAGTTGTCCTGCAGTGTTATAAATAGGCTGATGATTGAAATGATGATGTAACTATAAATGCAGCAGTTAACTAATATAATGAACGTCTAAGAACAACCAAGTCTTTTTTTTTTTTTTTTATGCTCAGTCTCGAACATGAAACAGGGTTGACATTTAAGGCAGTAATGCACTACTTGGGTAGCATAAGACCTTATAGTGCACTGCACCTTGTAGCAGTGTTTTACCTGTGCTCTTTCACAGCAGTTTATAAGACTTTCTCCAAAGATTGTTAGCATTTAGAAATGCTTTTTTTTCTTACTGTAGGTTGTGTGACCTATTAATATTTGTGAACCACCCCATCATTGAGCCCGCATCTTGCAAGTTATCTCGGCCCTCAAATATACCTATTACAAAGCACCACCGCATAATTATGGTACGTAAAGCAACATACCATATTTGCACGAATGCAAAGCAAGAGGGCACTGCTTTTTATAACCCAGAAATATACATATTGTGAATATAGGGGAAAAAATGATGTGTAATTCAATCGGCTTTGATCTACAGTTGCACAGCCATGCATGTTGGTTCAGGGCAACTTGCATGTGAGCCATTGCTTCTACGCTTCTATTCTGATGACAGGTTGCTCTGCCAAAATTGCAATGCACTACTCCAAGAATCCAGATGCATTTTTCCAGTGTTTCTGTTTTTATTCTGCAGCCAAAGTGAAGTGCGTTCAAATTTAAACTTGCCCTTGTGTCAAGCTGCATTGGACAGTTAAGCGGGCACACATCACAGTGTGATGGATAAGATAATTGAACAATCTTGCACTATTGCTGCCTTTCCTTTTCCTGACTGCAAGCTGGGACATGTACACACACATTGATTTTCTCCCTTGAGCATCAAAATGTTGGCGTTCTCACAAAGCTCAGTTGCCTGGTGGTTGAGGTTGCCACACTTCGTGTATAAAATTGTGTGGAGGAAAAAAAAAGCTTTTTTTTAAGTTGAAGCATGGTCCTGAACATAGTGCAAAGTGCTTTTCCAAGCTGGTAATCGCACAAAAATACTTATATTTGTCTAAGTGCAGTAAGTCCTTGCACTAAGGCATGACAAAATTAAAATAGAAAAAGAGAAATTCAATATTCACTGTGCTGCAGCAATGCATTCTATGTGGGGCTACATTCTATTAGGCTAGGATATTGCAGCTTTTCCAATAAGGCGAATCTACTAAACTGTGTGGATCCTTAAAAAAATATATGTTTTCTATTTTGTTTATTTATGTGCTATGTGAGACTTTTGAGACGAGGATAAATCATACATACCTCAGTTTGTGTTGGGGTATGTTCCACTTTTCAAAAGGTTCATATTGAACATAGAATAAATTAGCAGCTGCCAGCTAGTCCAGTTCATTGCCTTATTGGACTTCTATTCTTCACTTGCGCTTGCTTGTAACGTTTATGTTGAACTTTTAGGTCTGAATCAGTGACATTTACAATTATGTGGGTGCATGCTTATCCGAACTATATAGGCTTCAATATTTTAAAAGCTATATAAGTCCTAAAGGCTTGTGAAGATGTTTAAAGAAGTTTTCTCTTATCCACCAGCAAAAGGTTGGTGAAAGCCCATCGGGGAAGACGCTGCCTTGCATATCAGTCAGCTTGGCTGTCCATGACTACAGACTCCGCTCTTCCCATGAAAGGTTTATGGATGACTGCATTCATGCAAAGTGGGTCAGCTATGACCAGGTAGGTGACCTGGCACAGTTCTGAGAAATTTGTCTTTTATAAGCTAATAATAAATTTGCCATGAGGCCATTGTCATCAGCTGAGAAGCGTTTACAAAAACATAGATTTCAAGCTGAAGTCTCACTAGGTATGCTAAGAACAAGATAATAGGGGGCTAACCGAGGCGCCTGATTTTTATTTATCATATCATGAGAAGCCAACAAAGAAACCAAGGAAAACATAGGGGAAATTACTTGTACTTAATAATTGAAATGAAGAAATTTTAAATTAATGGCAATGAAAGCGGATGAAAAACAACTTGCCGCAGCTGAGGGACAATCTTGCGTCTTTGCATTAAGCGTACAACAAATTAAATTCTGAGGTTTTACCTGCCAACACCACGATGTTGTTATGAGGCACGCCGTAGTAAGGGAGTCCGGGTTAATTTTGTCAACCTGGGGTTCCTTAATGTGCACCCAATGCACAGTACAAGAGTGCTTTTTGCATGCATTTCACTCCCGTCGAAGTGCAGCCACCATGGCCGAGATTCAACCCTGCATCCTTGGGCTAGAGCTGCAAAGTATCTGTAGTGTGTTGGAATTAAGCAGAGCTTCAGGCAAGAAATACGGTTGAGCATACCCATAGGGCACGGGATACTTCAGTGAAAAATAGCTGTATCAGTACCAAATGCTTTCAGAACCTCTGTGTAAGTTTAAAACTAGAGCAGCGAGAGTGACACGCCACTAAGTGGACATAGTGGTGCAATTACGCATTTGGGCACAAGAGCCCTAGCTAAGCCTTTGTTGGTCCTTTAAAGTTAAGTTGGTCCCCTATGCTATGATATTTATATTTCGTTTCTATCTTCTTATTCCTTCAGTAAAGGTGCTTTTTAAGTAAAATAAAATTGAAATGCTTATGAGTTTCCAAAGTTCTGCCTCTTCGCTGTTAGCACTTGTTCTTCCTCCATCCCTTTCCCCCACTTCCCCACCTTATGTCTGACAGCGAGCTCAATCTAACCACTGTACCATTATGACTCCTTGAAAAATTCATTATGTATGCATGGTTTTTCAATGAGTGGTGCCTCAGATTGGTAGTTTAACTAAAGTCTAGTGTTTATGATGACTATATTGTTATAAGTTGGTCAACTATGTCATTGCATATCAGTTTCGGGTTTTTACTGAGCCTCGGTCAAGTTGCAAGCATACTGAAGGCAGGACTGTGCACAGTAATGATATTGACAAGCAATGTCTTTGTCAATGTCAAAATCTCAGTTTGTCAATGTCTGTTAGTTAGAGTGGTACTGTTACACAAGTTCATAGCACAACCCTTATTACGTGCAAACATTTGCCCTGTTGCACTGACTGAGCTTTTAAGAACGTGGTCTGCCAGCATCCCCACTTTGAATAAGTACTAATATTGCACATGGGTCATCCAGAAAGCACTTGTATCTAGACTTCGCGACAGATAACTAAATGAATGCAACATGCAAAATGGAGCTGTTATTACCACAGCTTTCTTTTTTTTTCTTTCAGACATGCCCTTCAAAAATTGGCTCGGTGGAAAAGGATCAAGAGTGGGGAGCAGCTTACTTGAAGAAAAACACAACAATGCTCGTCTTTGAGGATGAAAACACTATCACTGATAAGGTAGTATGTCTTACTAGAAAAACTAACTGTTTGATGCACCACTGTACTTTATATATTTACAGAGGTATTCTTTGTGATTATGGAATCTGGCTCAGTTTTCAGTGCCTACATACACAGTTTGGCTTCGTATTTCTCCCAAACAGGTGGCAGCATTTCTAGAGGAATGCCCGTTTGGATGTGTTGCTGCTTTTCATGTTGAGTATGAGGACTTTTCGGGCCGATGCATCGCAAGAGAAAGGTATTCAAGGCTTCAGTCTATTGCCAAGACCCTTCAGCACAAGAAGGGTAAGTGCTTTTTAGCCTATGTGCAACAGGATTGGGCTTAGTTTGTAGTTTCCTGCTGATAAACATTTTTATTAAGCTATTTCTAAAAAGCGAACTTACTTTGCTCTTGGACATTAAACAAGACCAGGCCAGTTGTAACAGCTAGCTCTACTAGTGGCTAGCAGATTGTTATATATGCCGAAGATTAACCAACAGTTCTAGTCACTGGAAGCTTAGAAGAATGCATTAATAAAATATATTCTGTGCTAGGCAAATAAATTTATATATATAAAAATTTATATATATATTTGACATGAACTCACCTTACGGATTTGTGCAGAACTCAGGGTGTCTAGCAACCTGGAAAACCTCTAAAGTCAGGTAAAGCTCGAGCACCTGGAAAAGTCATGGCATCGTCAGGAAAATTTTCATTTTAGTGAATAAAGTCATGGAAAATGACAGATTAAACTGCCCAGGTTGCAAACTCATATAGGTCAGTTCCCCACAATGTTATTAGACTCTTTGCAACACTGCAAGTCAGCCTTTCTCCACAATAATTCTGTTTTAAATTGCCATAATAAAGGAATTGAGCGCTGGCTTCTGACCCAACGTGTGTGTACACTTGGCCCATGCATGCATTTGCAAGACAGCATGACCTTCTCCCACAGTGCAGTTGTTTATACACATGACTTGCTGTGCATGAAGCAACTGTTCGGCTGTGGTTAAGAATGTTGATAGTGGCAGGGACAAACCTGGCTACGCGTAGGGTACATGCCAACAATGGATTGAAAGTTTTAGTTAACTGTGGAGCAGTATTTTTATGTTTTTATCTGATGAGTTGATGGCCACATAGTGGCTGCATTGTAAACAATAGAAACCTGTGGTCATTACAGACAGTTTTTTATAAGTATAACAAATCCCGTGGGTTGCACTCTCACACAAATGGGGCAGAAACATGTAGAGACTGTGGATGGAGGTAGGGGCCGCACACAGCAAAAACCTAAAGCACAGAGCTGCCACGACTGCTGCACTAAGCCATTTTGCTGCTTTGTTAAAACCCTGTTGTAATGTTTCTTAATTGGCTACTATAGGACAGCTATGCAGCGCAAACCAAATCTACTGCATTGAAGGGAGCTTCTGCTGCACCACTGAAAGATGTTCATTAAAAATACTCCCATATGCAGCATAAACTTCTACTCCAAGTGTGCAGCACTTAGTTGAAAAATGAAACAGAAAGAACTAAATGGCAGAAAACAGCGCTAAAGAACAGAACAAAGAAAGGGACACAGACCACAGTGCTGACTAACAACCAAGTGTCTTTACCCTTTCAGTCAGCATATGCATACTCTACCACTCTCTCAAAGCACAAAAGCAACACAAATTCAGCATGTGCAGGGACAATAAATTGCAATCAATGAGATTGGAAGGCTGTCTCCTGCGGAAAGAGAGAAATGGAGGGGAGGCTTACACATGCTCTGCTGCTATTATGAATGTGAAAGGCTGTGGAAACAAGATGTGCGCAGTCATCACGGTATTTTTACAAATAGGTCACATCTTTAAAAGACTGCTTGCAGCCACAGTCATTGCAGTGCAGTGACAATTGACTGTCTCTAGCTTGTTTTTGAACCTTGTTTGAATATTCACGTATGTGGTCATTGATGCACTACTAGAGGCACCTGGGGTTCTTTAATGTGCACCCAATGCATGGTACGCAGGCATTTTCACATTTTTCCTCTATCGAAATGTGGCTGCTGCGGCCAGAATATGATCTCGTGGTCTCATGTTTAACAGCGTGATGCCATCACAACTAAGCCGCCACGGTGGGTAATAACACGACAGTAAAAAACACTAAAAGATTGATAAACTTCACACCTGCCCCAGGTTGCTTCATGATTCAACAATAAATGCAGCAAAAATAAAACAATGGCCAATAACAGAGGACACGCATCAGTGCAACTTCTCTAAATTACCTACAAGATGTTTCTGTACTCGTTAGTTTAGGCATAATTAAAAAAAATTTTCACCATGCATGCCATGTATTGTGAAATTGTATTAGCAATGAGGTAGACATCTTTTTTTTCAGAGACAATTATTGTAGTAGTTAGCCAAAACTTTTTAAATATAAATTTGAAGTGGTCGGCTTCATTGATGGTACATTTGGCTTGAAACAACCATGTTGAACTCTTATTCAGAAATTACAAGGAATGTTCCATCGTGGATTGGCCGCTGGTCTCTGGTTTCTGACTTTTTCGAAGTAACCCTTTCGCACAATTTCAGTTTATATTTTTGCTTCATGAGTGCTTTTACAGTTGTACTATTATTCGGATGTTATTATGGCATAATTACTGTCCCATAGAGTCCGATAACATTGGTCGAAATCTCGAATGCCTTCCTATGTTCCACTTGATCTTGTTGGATACCACCTGCTCGTATGGCATTGCAGTGATTCTAGCCCCTTAATTTTAAGTGCATTTGCCCACAGAAGTTTCAGAATGTAAAAATAAAAAGCTAATCTTTTGTGGTCTTGGTGCGCAGCACAGGTACACAGACCAAAAATAGATGTTTTTGATGGGAGATGATGTGTGTTTGATGCATTGACTGCACTCTAAGCAACACCAAGACAAATGCTGCCGCTGTTGGAGTCACCACTTGGGTCACCATTGGGGTTAGGCACATGCGTGCTTCCCAACCACGTTAGAATTATTCAGTAAAGGCCAATTTCAAGATTGAAACAACTAAAGTTTAGGCCCATAGAAATGTATAGGCGCTGGCTAGGACCTTTGGTAGAAATTGAATTAGCAAAAAAATTGAACTGGAATTGAATCAACAAAAGTCTACTATACTTAGATTTTACCTGCTGTCAATGTAAGATGAAATTTACCCCCAAGTTTTGTTTCTTCTAGATTGTCTGATTTCTTGGATATTTTGAAAAAATTGTGTTTAAGAAACAGTAGCTATCTCCTGATTTCATTTAGTCATGGAATTTTTACCCAAAAGTCGTGCGCAGCATAGAAATCAAACCAAATCAAAGCAGACTTTATTTCAAATACATTTTTTGACAGATTTTGTTTGCTGGTCAACCTAAGCACATCGTGCTTGTTAGAAGACCAAGCAGCAGGTGGTACAGCTTTCAATAGAGATATGAAACATACGATTACCGTTCAAAATTATACAACTTCAAAGTCGACTTTTTCTCAGGATAAAATACTTCTCGTTGGTGACTTCAATCTGCCTGGCGTTAACTGGGATTATTCTGCTTACAGTTACGATCAGAATGTCGATTACTTGATTGATATTATGCTAACTAATAACTTGCAACAAATTGTGACACAGCCGACGCGCTTACAAGAAGATAGTGAAACTATGCTTGATCTCATTTTTATTAGTCGCTCTATTGAAAATTTTGTCACCTCTGTAGAAAAAGGTATTTCGGATCATGAACTTGTATACTTTTCGTGTCCCATGGACCGTTGCGATATTGCCCTTGATAAAACAGTGATTGTAAAGGATTTTTCCCGTGCCAGAGATGAAAGTGTTTTGGACTACTTAGATCACAGGCTGAGTGAATTTGATGGGAATGACGTCGTGGTGCTCTGGAATAAGTTCAAAGAAATGTGCCATTTCTGTCTCGATAACTTTATTCCAAACAAAGTTAAAAAGAAGTCCAAACGTAATCCGTGGATTACACGAAAAGTACTGCAACTTAAACGAAAACTAAAAAGGCTAAGGCAACGGCATGCACTTTGCACTGAGATCCAGAACATTCAAGAGGCCTTGAATCAGGCTGTATTCAAGGCTAAGCAACGGTATTTTCAATATACCCTGCCTAGCTTTATGCGCAGTGCACCAGGAAAATTCTGGAACCATCTATCTAGCACAAAGAAACCCATTGACTGCTTTGTACACTATGGTGTAACGGTTACTGAGAAGCGATGTATAGCAGAACATTATAATCAATTTTTTCACAGCGTATTTTCAAGTGCCCCGAACCATGTACCCTTCAGCCGTACCCCTTGTTATGTTGATCCTGCTGTTATATCGACGAGCGGTGTGGTTTCTATGCCGTTAAATTTAAAAACGAAATCATCACCAGGACCGGATAACATCCCAAATGCCTTTTTGTGCCGCTATGCAGAAATGGTTGCACGTTTTCTAGTGCGCATTTTTGGTGTATCTTTATCTTCAGCCGCCCTTCCCAAAGATTGGCGATCGGCTTGGGTTGTACCGGTGCTTAAGAAAGGCGAAGCGACATTAATAATGAACTATCGACCGATTTCCCTTACTTCATCTTGCTGCAAACTATTGGAACATATTATAGCTAACCAGATAAAAGAATTCTTAAGTGACAACAGCATCCTCACACCGGTACAGCATGGCTTTAGGAAGGGGTTTTCCACCGTCACTCAGTTAGCTTCAGTCATCCACAGCTTTGCTAGCATTCTTGATAAACCTGGTCAGATTGATGTTGTATTTCTGGATTACAGAAAAGCATTTGATCTTGTTTGTCACCATAAGCTAATTGAGAAGCTCGAAATAATAAAACTGCCGCCATACTTAATTAGCTGGATTTCTGCATACTTAACTAAGCGCACACAATTCGTCAGCATAAGCGACTGCTCTTCAGATGAAGTGCCAGTTACTTCCGGTGTTCTTCAAGGAAGCGTGCTTGGCCCTTTGTTATTTTTAATATATATTAATGATATTGTAGAAGTAATCGCTCAACCCGTTCAACTAAGATTGTTTGCTGATGATTGTGTTTTATTTAATGAAATTAAATGCCACGATGACCAAGTCCTCTTAAATTCTACCCTTCAGAGCATTAATTCCTGGTGCCAGCAGTGGAACATGGAGCTCAACATTAATAAAACAGTTTCTATGAGAATTACTAAAAAAAAGTACCCTTTACTGTTTACTTACGATCTTGCATCTCAACCCTTATCCGAAGTCGAGGAATATAGGTACCTGGGGGTTATCATAACGCACGATCTTTCCTGGAATAAACATATCTCTACTACATGTGCTTCAGCTTTAAGAAAACTTGGTCTGCTCAGGCATAAATTAAAAATGGCACCTCCGGAAACCAAGCTGTTGGCTTACAACACCATTATAAGGCCTACACTAGAATATGCGGCAATTGTTTGGGACCCGCACACAAAACGCAACATCGATGCATTAGAAAAAATTCAGCGAAAAGCTGTGCGCTTTATATTTTCTAAATACCGTCCAATAGACTCTCCCTCAAACTTAATGAAAATGAATAATATACAAACACTAAAATTGCGGAGGAAGATTGAAAGGATTAAGTTCCTCTATCTGCTTCAGAATAATCGGCTATCTCTTAATCCGCAGCAATACATACAACCACTAACAGGGCGATTAACAAGGCACCGGCACGCCAAGTCATTAACTCCGTATTTTGCCAGGACCAACACCTTTAAATATTCCTTGTTTCCTCGCACAATAACCGAATGGAATAACTTGCCCATATCGCTTCTTATTGACACTGACAGCATTGCATGCATTGAAAGCTGAACATGCGACAGTTGAAAAGTGTTGTTTGCTCCTTTTTATCTTGTTTTGTTGCAGTGTTTCTGAAATTGTTTAATTTTTTTTTTCCCTGCAATCATTCCAATGTAATTAATTGTTGCTCTTACTGTTTTGCTACTCATGTATTCTTGCATTTCCTTGTTGTTGTCTTTTTCTGTATTTCTGCCCCTCCTGCAAGGGCCACTACAAGGCCTGCAGTATTTTCTCAATAAATAAATAAATAAATATTCTAACACACAAAGAATAAGTACTACGTTTTCCAGCCACGTAAGAATCCCAATAAAAAATCACATATTACAATAAACAGTCGAATACCACTTCCTCACATTTTTCATCATATTACCTTTTGAATTGATATCATACAGTGTTGCATCAAGTTCATTAAAAATATCAGGGACATAATACTTTCTAGGTTTCTTTCCATAGTTAACACCCTTGGCTTAAAATACCTTTCTGTTTTTCGTAACGCAACATCTTTTTTTACCAATACTCAAAGAATTTGAATAATAATAGCGTGTTACAACCACATACTTAAATAGCTCCTGTACTGGAAGTATTCCTAGAATATTATACTTTTCTTTTCTGTCTGATTGTTCTAGTCCGGTTCCATAAGTTATGCTATTGACAATTCGCTTAACTACGCGATCAATCGCTTGCTTTTTATAGTCAGAACATGTACCATATGTTATACCATATGTATTTACCGATTCTGCTAATGCCTTATATATAGTAACTCTTAGGTTAATAGGCGTTTTCCTGCGCAGACTATACATCATGGCCGCGACGTGTATGACATGGTTATTCCAGGTTAGATGCTGATCAAAAAAAATTCCTAAATACTTGACCACACACTCAAACTGTAATGGTTGACAAATACATGCGTTGCAATGTGGAGCGTGCAAATATACATTCATGTTAAATGAAAGCACCTTATGTGGATTCCTGAAGCAGATTAGTTTAGTTTTTTGATGATTTATAAAAATTGAATTATGTGCGAACCATTCTACGATTACTGATATGTCTCTTTGGAAGATTTGACATTCTGAGTTATAGTCACTCATTTGTAGCGCTATCGCAGTGTCATCAGCGTACTGAAAAATTTTGATTTCAGTGGTAGGAGGCCGAGATCTGAGACATATATATTAAAAAGTATTGGCCCTAGCGTGCTTCCTTGGGGCACACCACACTTTATTAATTTGAAATTGCTGTAGCTGTCATCTAGTTTAATGCATTGTAGTCGATCAGTAAAATAATTTAGAAAAAGATTATAGAAGTGACCTCTGAATCCTAGATTCTTTAGCTTGTTGAGTAATATCTTATGTACTAATGTGTCAAAAGCCTTTGATAGGTCTAAAAATAGGGCTAACACTACATTATTATTTTCTATTGATGTACTAATATAGTCAGAGAATTCTTCAAGCAGATTAATTGTGTTTTTATTCTTTGTGAAACCAAACTGTGCCATGTTATTCAGAGAATACTTTTCACAGAATGACTGCATTACAGAGACCACATATTTTTCCATTATATGGGCTATTGTGGACAATATTGCTATCGGTCTGCAATTTGTGCAATCACTTCTCTTTCCGTTTTTGTAGACAGGTCTTACGATTGAAATTTTTAGTTCATTGGGTATTATGCACGATTCGAAAATTCCATTTAGAATCTTTAAAAGTACTTGTTTGAGTCAGTGAAAGTTTAAGTACAAATCTCGAGGGCGGATTTTATCAAACCCCGGTGGTTTGAACTTTGCCATGCCTTGAATTATCGTCCAAAGATCAACTTCGATCATCGCTGGAAGATAAGCTGAATGTGCGCATGTGCGTTTCGGCTCGTATTCTAAATGTTGGTCACTCTTCGTTTTTTTCAGCTTCTCTGCTGCAGAAATAAAAGCTTCATTAAATTTATTGCACAGCATCTGTATGTTTTCATTTGGGAAATTTGTTTTTACTGTATCATCGACGCTAGCTCGTTTGGATCTGCCCGTTAATTCGTTTGCTGTAGTCCAAGTCTTTTTCACGTCCTTTTTGCATTCCGAAAATCGGCGCATCAAATATTTTATTTTTTCCAGGCGTAACTTAGCTGTCACCGCATTTCGTAAAGTTCGAAATTCCACTCTGTGTTGTTCGTTGCCTGGTTCTTTTCTGCACCTTTTCCATGCTTTGTCTTTTTGAAAGCATAACTCAATAATATCACTCGTAATCCATTTCGTATTAGGATTTCTTTGCTTGATTGTTATGATTTTAGCAGACTTTACGTATATCATCCTAAAAGTTTCAATAAATTTGGCATATAAACTGGCTTGGTCCAAATGTAAAAGTGAAATCCAATCTGTGTCCTTTATGTACATGTCAACTTTTGCATTGTCTATAATTAGTTTTTTTGTTCTTACTTCGCAATGCTCTGCATCATTGTCAAACATGACCACAAGTGATATGAAGTAATGATCTGCTAGTTTGACTTTAATTACGCCGCTTGCATAGCGCTGCTGTCCGAGCCGAACGACAATATGATCAATACAGGTTTTCGTTACTCTTGAACCCAAATATTCCTCTCTAGTGTATTCATTAATTACATTGACCAGTCCATATTCTGCTAGTAAATTAAGATAATCTGTCACCGCTTTCCTAGACACTTGCATTATGTCGACATTCAAATCCCCTACCAGTATAAGCTGCTTCTCATTCATATATTTCTTCAACAGAGAGTTTAGCTCCTATAGAAATAAATCTGTGTTCATGTTGGGAGGCCTGTATATCGCACATATGGTGTAGGTCACATCTACTTTACTTAGGGTGACAATAATAACTTCTGCATAATCAAAAGCTAGTTCGAGCCTATTAAAAACCCAGTTATCTTTCACAAATACAAGAACTCCTCCTCCTCTTCGATTTTCTCGGCATAAAGCAATCTGTGAGTAACCCCTGAGCGTTTATCTACCTTGTTCACTTGAATTCAGATAAATCTTGGTAATCACAATTACATCAATGTTAAATAGTCTCGTGTGTAAGTATGCGCATAATTGATTCCAATTTTTCTTTATGCTGCGCACATTTATGTGTACTAAGCCAAGTTCTCGTTTTATTTTGTTGTCAGCTAGGGTATTTGTAACGTGAAGGTCCCAATTATGAAAAGAACTGAACGAGGCCATCTAGGACATTTTTGCAAGATCATTCTCAGTGGTAATGCTTATCACACTCGCGCCTTCCACCTTTCGAACTAGAATCTTGCCGTTTCGTGTCCAGACAAACTTATAGTCGAGCTCTTTGGCAAGTTTTCCGCATTTCCAAAAAAGTTCTTTCTGCGTTTTCGTTAAGTTTTCATTGATGAAAAATTTTTTTTGGAGGACGTTTTTCTTTGACAGCCACAAGTCTCGGGTTGCTTGTTCTGTAAACCTGACGATTATAGGAGCGATTTTGTCCTTCTGTGCCTTCAATCTGTGTACCCCTTCCAAAGAGTGCCTTTCAGGCAAGGGGACATCAAGCTTGCCGCTAAGATCCACCAAGACCTGATACAGATCCTGACCTTCTGTGTGTGGAACACCGTGTATTTCGACATTTTTCCTTCTTGAGTACTGCTCAGCACTTTCAACACATTCTCTAAGCTTTGAAATGTCATTGTCTTTCTTTTTTAAATTTTTTTCCAGTTCTTCTGTGGTTTTCTGCAATTGAGCAATTTGTCTCTGCTGATCCGCGACCTTTTTCAGGAGCTCTTCAAACTTGGCTGCCAAAAAGTCTGTTGACTTTTAATAGTCGCAGTTGTGGCCCATTGCTTGTCTACCTTTTTTTCAAGGTTTTCAAGCGTACACAAGACTTCCACTAGCTTCTTATTTAGGCCGTCGATCAGCATAGCCAAAGAGCCCTGTCCTCCTGACTCAGTTAATTTCTTTCGCGGGGACGTTTCCATGCCACTGCTATCAGAATCAGTGTCATAATTTTTTTGTTCTCTTTTGCACGTGTCTCATTCCCAAGCCTTGACTTCATCCTTATCCATTTTTTTCAAATTCTTTTTGTAGACACCAGAACATTTACCGATATGATACTTTTTGCTGCATCGATTGCAAGTTAAATGTTTGTCATTTTCGAGATTTTTCGAACATGTCGAACACTTCTGCAGCATAATTGTACTAAGCTCTATTCAGCACTATCAGGTAATGCGAACACAAACAATGAAGCGAGCACGAAACAAGGCAAACCTTGCCAACGAACAGCCAACAGGACTACAGGGCAACACTATGGCAACACTATGGCAGCGGCAGCAGCAACGTTGTAAGTTGGCTCTTAACACAATAGTAAGAAATGATTTGAACACCAACCTGCAACAAGCAGGATTCCTCGATTAGTACGGGTTCCCACGAGCTGCCACCGCTGCCAAATGATCGCCAAGGAGCAAAATGCCCCCTTATAATGGCTCCCGAAGCTTGCTAGGTGCGCATGCGCTGGGTGAAGCTCGTGGAAACGGTGAAGCGAGATGATCAGCGCATCGGGGCTTCCGGCGTGGCACTCTTTGCAGCACTTCCCGCAGGGTACAGAACCATGTCAAAAGGCACGTACGATGGCTTGCATCAGCAATGCATGGAAGCTGTAACAAGCAGGATTCCTCGATTAGTATGTGTTCCCATGAGCTGCCACCGCTGCCAAATGATCGCCAAGGAGCAAAATGCCCCCTTATAACGGCTCCCGAAGCTTGCTAGGTGCGCATGCGCTGGGCGAAGCTCGTGGAAACGGTGAAGCGAGATGAACAGCGCATCGGGGCTTCCGGCGTGGCACTCTTTGCAGCGCTTCCCGCAGGGTACAGAACCAGGTCAAAAGGCACGTACGATGGCTTGCATCAGCAATGCATGGAAGCTGTAACAAGCAGGATTCCTCGATTAGTACGTGTTCCCATGAGCTGCCACCGCTGCCAAAGAAAAGTCTGGGAATTGTGAAAAATGAGTTTGCTAGACACATTGATAACTTTACTAATGCTTAGTTTTGTCAAAAATGTAAAATTGCTTTGTACAAGTTTTGTTCATGAAAGATTGCTTGCATTTCATGTATTGACCAAACTTTGCCTTTCATTCTTTTAGTTCCAAGTCAGGAAAATTATGTGCCTAGTGATGAAAATGACTTGCCTGTCCCGGAAAATGTGTGTGAGCAAGGTAACACACGCTGTTCCTTGTCACTGTTTTCTTGTGTTACTATTCCTTGTCTTTTGTTTTCTTTTTGGCATGGCAGGTGAATTTAAAGAAGAATGCCATAAGAGTAAGTGCTTGAAACCTGATCAGGCTCTTTTGTGTTGTTCATGTTTGCTTGTACTTTTATTTTATTTCAGGAATGCTGGTGTGCTTGTTGTCCATGAAGGCCAAACACACAGTTCTGGTTGGCCAGCATTGCAGCCATGTTGTCTTCATGGAAGCCACATTCAGCAACCAGTCAAGGACATTCTCGGTACCAGGTAAAGTTGGCTACTGTATGATAATATGTCTACTTTGTTTCAGACCTACTAATAAAATCTTTATAGGATAGTGCAGTAACTTTTTTTTAAAGCTTTGGGACACTACTTGTTTGAAATGAACCAGGGAGACATGAATGACTAATGCAATGTTCTATGCACTGACATTGAGAGCTTTCAGTGCCAACAATTGTTGGATTGTATATGTGGGTCATTGTGCACCCTGGTATTGAAGTATAGGCATTACCAGAGTATAGAACACTTCTGAATATTGCACTCTTAGTACCAAATATTTCTTTTCAGAACAAAGCTTCAAAAATTTTCTTTCTATTGAAGACAGCAAACACTTGGTGGCTTTGTCTCCTTCTGTGGCCTCAAAGCAAGCATTCGAGTCAAAACAGAAAAAACATATCCTCGAAGCTGTGAGAAAACTTGCCTTTCTTCACTCGAAACTGGATGGAGTGGCATTATTTTCTACGGCGCAGACTCAAATGGAGCTTCTGGTTAGGTTTTTCACTGTAAGTCATGATCACTTCTGAATTTGCAGGGATGCATGCACTGCACCTTTTAAATCATTATAATGCTCACCCACCTATGCTACCTTTCTATAATAGGAAGTGAAGGAAGATCTGCATAAAAATAATGTCACAAAAATTCTCTTGGCTGGGCTTTCATATAGCCATGCTGCTGCTTATTTGAGCCGCTTACAAGGGTAAGGATTGCCATTGTACCTGTAGCTGGCCTGTTTCTCATCACATCTTATTTTTCAGGATATGTGAGATTATTGTGTTTATGACACACCACTACACAATTCCAGGGCAATGTCAGATTTCTCCTCCAAACCCATACATCTTAACTGCTGATGACATCTTGCAAATGGTAAGAACTTGGCCCTTAATTAAGCAGTCCATAAAGACACTGATTTAATGTGCTTGTAAAATAGTTTACGCACTAAGGCACATAAACTGGCGGACATGCAAGAGTGGTGCACTATATGTGATAAAGAAGTGTGTGAGCACTGCTGAAAACATTGGAGTTCATTTCCAAAAGCTTTACACTAGAAAGCCAGTGAAATGTACACTTGTGACCCAGTTTCATATGAGATTACTGGTGTGACATGAAGTAACCATCACATGTAGTCATGACACTGATAGGTGTTGTAATTAATAAATAATCGTTAATAAACACATGAACAATGGTGTGTGTTTGTCTGTGTGTGTGTGGGAGGAGGAATTGAGCAATTTCAGGTGCTTTCTAACCTGGGTCCTACAAATAGCCTTGAAAGTCTTTAAACTGATGGTTGAAGGAAGGAAAAAGATCAGTGGTTCTCCGGAGTTGTAGAAAACGAGATGATGGGATCAGCTCACGGCTATAAGCGTGGAATAGAAAGAGCAAAGACCAAAGTGTGACAGGCTATTAGTATGCAGCTGTTAGCTAGAAACATGATCAAGATGGCTTACTACATTGCAGTAGGTTGAGGGAGGCTTTATTGATCATATTCTCACAGCTTCATTGAAAAGTCAGTCATTTTATGAGGTGCAGAACAGAAGGCAAATGATTTGAAGACTGCATTTGGTACACCATTCACGTTTTTGCAACCCTGCAGTTCATCTCTCATGAGCACCCAGAGAGTTGGGACCACCAACAATTGCCATTCTTGTGGGAAAAACTAAGAAACCTTTGGCAATTTATTTGGAACACTGAAACCTCGAATAGGCTTCATTTTATCAAGTTGCATTTAGGTAATTAGCCATCTGTAACAAAAATGTGATGAACTATGTTTTGTTTTGTCAATTGAGAAAAGGGCACACATATTGTGCCCATTTTCATCTATTGATTGGCGGTGAACTTCCCATTTGTGGTAGATGTGGTGAGAAGCAGAAGCGCAACAAAAAAAACACTTTCCTGTAGCTTCCCAGCAGCATACTCCTCACCATCCAGCACTGCTCCTTGGTGCAAAACTTTTTCGAAACCAAAGCTGTCTTTCTTTTTTTTTAATTTCTTATATGAAGTTGTGACCATATAACGTCAACAGACAATGAAGCCAAGGAAAGCATCAGGGAAATTAGCTGTGGTTGAAATTGAAATGTTGAAAATAATAAAGAAAGGGAAATGAATTCAAGTGGGCAAAAAGATAATGTGTCGCCAGTAGGAGCCGAACCGAAATATGAAGTTGTGTTACATGTAATTAGTTAAAAATACTGGTAGCATAACCTATCCGGAGGCTGCTGCTGCGATAGTAGCGTTTGGTAGAGAACTTGCCTCCAGACCCTCGCCTTTTAATTAAAGGGCCTTGGTAAGGCTAGTGCCTGACATTTATACATTTCAATATATCATCCATTCAAAGCATATTTTTTATGTCCATAGCATACTTCACCAGTCATTGTCATTACTTTAATATGCATATATTTTATGCTCTTTACAGTGAGTGTTCTTAGGCCTCTGTACATCCATGCTACATCTATACATCTATACATCTACCCTTTGTCATTGTACGCATCATTGACTAACTACATTATATCACTGGTTGGCGCTCTTTGGCGCTCTTTGGCCATCATTGGCCCTTGCGTCATAAAACCCCGTATAGTATCATCATCACCACCAACAATTATATAAATTCAGTCTAAAGAGATTTCTTTGTGTTTGATGATTGTTTGCAGAAAAAAGCAACAGAGCCAGCTCATGGGATGTCAGCAACAACGTGTGTTTCAATCAGCCTTGCAGTGCGGTCATTCAAAGTAGCAGGCAATAATGAAGTCAGTAGTGCTTGCAAACAGGAAACATGGTCCAACTATGCTCAGGTAATCGATTCAGTGAAATAATTGTGGAGATGCATTGTTGGGTATTGTCCTGAGTGCTAAATGTACGAGGGATGTTCCGAAAGTAAGTTTCGTCATTTTTGTTAGAGGGATGGTACACCAGGTGAAACAAACAATTGCCATAAGAATCCACACCCGTTCCTGGTTGAACGACGAAAGGAGTGTCAGCGGAGGAGCAATTACACAAGTGCAAAGCGCCGAAGAAGAGAGTAGCAGCAGACCGGCATGGCCAAGGTTATTTGAGTACAAATCACGATGACAGACAGACGTGTGCTGGCAACATGGTCACCAATGGGAGAGTGTGCTGTTATCTGGTATTAATGGGCACATGGGAATAGTGTGTCTGTCATCCATGAGTGCCTACAGATCGTGTATAGTGAAGAGGTCATGTCTCGTCAAATGGTTTGTTGCTGGTGTTGCATGTTCAGTGAAGGAAGGCAGGTGTGGAGGATGAAGATCAGATTCGTTGCTTTGGATGGGAGAGATTGGATCACCCAGCCTACAGCCCCGATCTTACCCCATCGGACTTTCACCTATTCCCTGCATCAAAAGTCGCACTCTCAGGACGTTGCTTCCAAAACGATGCTGAGGTCGAGCAGGTTATGCGACAATTCCTTGCCTCGCAGTGCACTGAGTTTTACCAGAGTGGTTTCTTCAAACTGATTGCACACTATGACAAATGTCTCAATGTTGGCGGCAACTATGTAGAAAAATAATGCAAGGTGTATAGTTCATGATGCCTTAATGTATTTGTTTTTTTGGCAAGAATGTTTCTGTGCGAAAATAAATGATAAAACTTACTTTCGGAACGTTCCTTATAGTAACAACATTGTGCTGCAGCAGGTTCTTATTTCGGTACCTTTGTTCTTGCTATAACTGTCACCATAAAATAAAGGATAATATTTGTAGTTTCATAGTCGATTGCACCACGCAGGCAATTTTCGGCCCAATTTTCTTTAGGAAACAATGGTTTCATAGGGGTCAGGTGCGTGATTGCTGACTGGTGAAGTTCGAATTAGCTGGTGAACGCCAATTTTAGGATTGAAATAATGAAAGTGTGGGTGTGTAGCAATACATGGGTGCTGGCTTGGACCTTCGACTGGGATCAAGTTAACCAAAATATTTAGTTAACTGGAGTCAAAATAACGAAAGTCTACTGTACCACAGTAGTATGTATGCCTTCTATTTCAGCACATTGAAATGTAATGGCTTATGCAGTCACTGTATAATGCAGCCTAGAAAGAAACGCGAGCACCTTCTGTGCATAATTACTTAAAATTCACTGTTGTTTTCCTCTGCTGCTAGCTGATAAACTTAGTTCAGCCCTAAAGCACTTGACGCAAGAAAGAATTGCACTAATGTACATTACATATAATAATAAGTGCAGAAACACAAATGTGTCTTCTTCATTCATATCCACTTGTGCGGTGTCCTAGTCTTGCAGTGAACTTACCTAGTGCACATGCTGCACATTTGCTGTAAAGTGTGCTCAGCAAGAAACCCCATTCACATTAAGCAGTGTCTCAAATCTAGGGCCTGTACGTGTCCTAGACTAGCTAATGCAGCTCCTTGAGAGCATCAATGAAAGTCATTGTGAAATTCATTGTGAACACCTGGCAAACATCTTGCTTTTACTGTAGGTGCCTGTAGTCTTATGTCTAACAAATGGTTCAGTTTGCCATTCCTGTCATTGCACTCTCCAGTGATGTCTGCTATATGGCCTGCTGCACTCACCATGTAAGCACAGGATGTTGTAATAGCTTTGCTATCACTGATTATCACCATAATCACATTGTGATGTTGGTGACAAAGTGCTTACAAATTATTGAGGAAGGCACATCAGCTGGTTCCAAACCAGGAACTTTTTCCATAAATTGAGGCTCCAACCTTTGGCAGTGCTGTGATGGCTGTTTTCCACACTGTGCATATGAAAAACTTTCTTGTCTTATCTCCAGGTAAGTTCAGGCGATATCTTGTGCCACGAAAGAAATCGGTCCTTGGCCTCTCTACAGATAGCGTGATTATGCATGATAAATTAGAAATTGCACAGGCGCTCAACCAGTACTTCAGTATTCACACATGACAACGATTTCACACCACAGTACTTTTCTATTGATGATTTGCCTCCAATTACTGACATCTGGATAAATGAGGAAGGCAGGTTAGCTCTTCTGCTCAACTTAGACACTGAGAAGTTGCCAGGTATCGATGGAATACCCAACACATTTCTAGTCCAGTACGCTGAGTGGTGCGTGAAGTACTTAACTTTAGTTTTTAAGAAATCACCGAAATGCTCAGAGTTGCCGACTGATTGGAAATTCGCAAAAATCACTCCGATTCCTAAAGAATGAAACCCGTCAGCACCTTCTTCCTACAGACCGAGTCCTCTGTCGTGCACTTCTGTAAAATTGATAGAACACGTAATCTGTAAACAGATAACCAATGTTCTCAAGGATAACCATGTTATTGATAACCATCAGCATGGGTTCAGTCACTGTCTTTCCACTGTAATGCAACTGATTGCAACTGTTCATGATTTTGCAGCAGCATTAGATAGGCAAAGCCAGGCTGATATCATTTTTCTTGACTTTGAAAAGGCATTTGACCGCATATCGCATCACAAATTATTATTGAAATTAAAACCTATATTAAAACACAATTGTCTACTTTTGTGGATTGAAGCCCATCTTTCACACAGATGTCAGAATGTAGTTGTTGATGGTGTGCTTTCTGATGTGTTCCCAGTGGATTCCAGTATTTTGCAGGGCTCAGTCCTAGTTGCCCTTTTCTTTCTAGTGTTCATTAACGACATTGCTGAATATATAAATGTTAAAATATGACTGTTCGCAGATGATTGTACAATTTACCATGAAATTCCTAGTCCTAACGACCAACTTCTTTTAAGCAATTCCCTATCTGTAATAGAAAATTGGTGCTCGACGTGGCAAATGACTGTGAATTCCAAAAAGACCGTAGCAATGACCATCACAGGTAAAAAGAATCCTTTAAGTTTTACATATCACATAGCCAACGAGCCTCTCTTAGTTGTAAATATTTTCAAATGCTTAGGAATTCACATGACCTCTGACCTTCAATGGAATGTGCATATGTCGTATATTGAAAAAAAAAAGCCCTAGGACAGCTGCATTACTTGAGGAGAACACTAGCACAATCTACTCAAGAAATAAAGCTTTTGGCTTAAAAAACATATGTACGACTACTATTAGAATATGCTGCGGCAATATGGGATCCCTGCACTGAAACTAACAAACTTAAACTAGAAAATGTCCAATGCAAAGCAGTTAGGCTTCTATTTAATTGTTGCAGCTGGAATATATCCCCAACAGCCCTAGTGCAAGCCACAGGACTCGAACAGCCGGGCATGCGACGTCATCACAAACGATTAAAATTATTCTACTTGTATTACCATAATAAAATAAAACTAGAGGAAGCTGAAAAAGTCAGAACTTTTTTGTGTAAAACAAATGTTTTTAAATACTCATTTTTTCCCCATACCATTGTTGAATGGAATGGTCTGCCTGGAAAGGTGGCCAGTTCTGAAATGGTGAACTTGTTTCTACAAGCCCCGAGTGAAGCACAAGGCACATATGTAATCCCTGTTTTGAGCCAAGTTTTTTGCTTTTGTCGTTCTTGTACTTGATTTTACATCGTGTTTTGGACTCTGGTTGACTCTCGTTTTATACTTCTGTTGCAATGTACATTTTTCTCTGCTTTTATATGATTTCTGTACCCCACTCCTGACTAAGGCCTGTATTACAGGCCGGCAGTATTTGCTAAATAAATAAATAAATAAATAAATTCCAGGTGCAGAGAGAAGAGCAGCACTGTCTTATTAGGCAGTGGTTGTGATACATGCCAAGGTGCATCAAACAGTAATGAACCAGCATCGAACTGTGTAAAGTTGAGTAATGATATTGGCCAGGGGTCAAGGATAGGATAGGAGGTAAGCGAAAGGTTGTGATTCTACTGTTGGAGGGACACGAGGATAGCGGAGGAAGTCAGGTACAGGTGATGTGTGTGTCCGAAGAAACAACAATCAACTGTTTATTGTTGCTCTTTTCGAGTCTCAGCATGATAACTGCACGATAACACTGCAATGCTGAAAGACTGGAAAGGACAGCTTGACTGTGTTCGTCGTCTACAGTCAGACTACGAAGTAGATAGCTTACGTGTCAATGTTAATATATTATTTTCCCAATACTATGCAAGATACTGTGAGTCTTACTCCACATGATAATATGATATCATTATGACTGCTTCGTGTTTTAAGCGAAGGTGAAACTTTTTTTGTTAGTATACTTGGTCAAGAGGGGCATAGTAGCATCATGCAGGCTGCTAGTACTGCAGATCTCAATGTGCCCTGTCAATTCTAGGTCTGCCCTTCGAAAAACACTACGTTTCACAACTTGGGAAATGTGTCAGTATTTTGGAGGAACAACACTTACATGTTTACATTTGAGAACGAAGGCACTTTGACTGAAAAGGTATATATGCATCTTTTTCTTCTTATTGCATGAATGAGTTGACATAGCTGGTTGTTGGCTAGGCAGTGTACATTTGTAGTGCTTGTTTTGGTTAATTTGATTCAAATTTAGGCCAGTTTAGATTCTAAGCCAAGTCTTAGAGAAACAGGCTGACTAAAACAAGCATAAGAAGTAGAACCTTCGGCAGCACCAACAACATCCATTCAAGAAAAGGCACTGCGTAGCTTAGTTGCATGGTGTAGGGACCTGTCGTCATTGCTCATTTTTCATGGCTCATTCTACACTGACTTTCATCATAGACTGCCTTCTTTGCCATAGAATGTGATAAGTGCTGCATGTGTAAGATCATTTAAACAAAATGGCATCTCCTAGTTTGCAATGGCTTGCAGCAGTGGCTTACATTATTTGTAGTGGAATCCCTTGTTTTGCCAAGCACCAAGTGACTATGTGAGTGGGTTGGGCTGAAACGTGAGCTTTATGTGATATATTCTGGAGAAAAAAAAATATTGCTGTTTATAATATGTACGATATTCTTCATTGCTGTGTTAGGTGAGGAGAATCCGTTGCAATGTAAGAAGTTGTAATGGGTATTACACACAAGTTTGTTACTGCTCCATTTCGTGCAAGTAGTTGACCAGCCATAATGTTTCCTCTGAGCATCTAGTATTCTCAGTGACATGGTAGCATCATGTTCCCTTTGACCAGAGACAGTTTTACTTTCCTAAGCAAGGAAGGTGGTATGCCTCACATTGCTTTTTCGCACATATGAATAAACATGCTGTCCTCATCATTTGTGTGTGTGTGTGTGTGTGTGTGTGTGTGTGTGTGTGTGTGTGTGTGTGTGTGTGTGTGTGTGTGTGTGCGCGCGCGCGCGCACGTGTGCGCGTGCGTGCGTGTGTGCTCGTGTGTGCAAGCATGTACATGCATGCATACATACATGCATGTGCATGCACACATAGCATTTGGTTATTTGCTGCGCAAGTTATATGTGATATCTAATTAAAACATTGGATGTAACTGCATGAGTAGAACTTGTTCTTCTGTGAGTTGGCACATGTTTTTCACAATAAGCTTAGTACAAAGGAAGTGACGATACGTTCAACAAGACACCAGATAGCACTTTTCCTATGCCTCGCTGTATGTGTAGTCATTTGCTTCATGCTCAGCTTATTGTAAAAAGTATGAAAATGCATGTGTAAAGTGCAATTTTCTTGAAACATGCCCCAGGTTTCTCGCTTTTTGGCCTTGCATCCTGAGGGCTGTGTGCTTTTGTTTGAGGCTGACAAGGATGACATTGATGGGCAATGTTCCTCATGGGAACCTGCTCCACGAATCAAGGTTGTCAGCCGGCTGCTTTTCTACGTGCCAAGTGAGTAACCATATGAAGCTGTTAGTGAATGGCGTGCATTCAGCATCATAATTTTATTATTTTTTTAACATTGTAATTTTACTAATCATGTGATGATAGTTTCAATGAACTCACAAAACCTGGAAGCTTCTGGGTGTTAATATTGCATGGCACCAGCTTGCTTTGTGTTTTGCTTGTTGCTTTTAAACCTCAATGCTTTCATTTTTGGATATAAGTTGTATAAGATAACACTAGCTTAACGTTTGTACTATGATCAACAATGTTAATTGCTTTGTTGTTGTTGTTTTTTTACAATTTTCAAGCAGTGTCAGGAAAGAAAACCAACAACCATTCTGTGGTGGCAGTGGAAGATGGGCGTAAAACAGAACCAAGTGGATCTGAGGGTCCCAAAGAACGTAGTGCAAGGGTACCTAATCATTTCACAATGTCTGCTACTAAAGGTAGGTTGGCATCATAATATTTACTCAGGGCACCATTCTTGACATTCCACTACTGCCAAATTCTGCTATTTTTCTGTTAGGAATGACTCAGAGATGGGTAATGACTCTAGGCTGAAAATGTTTTGTAATTTGGCAATGGTAGTATGTCCAGAATACAGCCATTACTGGACTGTGAAAGGCAACGTTGATCTGGGTGCCATAGTGCCATGCAAGACAAGAAGCTGTGGGCTTAGTTACAATTGTCTAATGTATATGTGATGTAGTTTGTAACTTGTTGCATTGTTGGATGTTATCAGCACTAGAGCCTAAAGTATGTTCACTAATGCCATGTTGGATTTGTTGTCCATACATAAAGCTTTTTGAAGAAAAAAATGTGCAAGCATAACCAGTGTAGAATGAGGAAGAGAGGACAACAAGTCAGGCGCAACCAATTCCCCAAAATGTGTTTGACCTTCCGTGGAGGGCCCAGCCTTCTTTTACACCAGTTCAAAAAGGAGAGGACTGTGCTGCATGCCATGCTACTATGGCTAACAGCAATAAACATCAGTAGCTTTCTTCTTTTTTTTTAAGTCGCTCAGTTTGGCACAAATGTTTGTATACTAAGCATTGTGGTGTCTGCAGTTTTATTAACTTCAGTTATAAATGGAGACCAAACCAAGTGTTAAAGCATCTTGTGCAGCCATGATATAGAGTGCATTCCTCTAACTTATTCTTTTCCACTGAGTTGCCTTTGACCTCATCTTCTTACATGACTTTAATGCTCTCCCACAGCAGCTCTAACATTTTTTTTGCTACCTAAAATACCATCGTTTGTTGAAGGTCTCTTCAGTACACTTTCTTGAGTATGCATCTGAAATCAATGCTACAATTATTATGAAGTTGTAAATGTTTATTATAGTGCCTTGAGTGTACATGCATTCTTGGTGCGGGGAGAAATACACTTTAATGTTTGGTTTTTCACTCGGACATTTAATGAAAATAGAGGTCTTACCTGCTATGGCAGCTCATTGACTATGACATTCTGCTTCTGAGGACAAAGTCTTGGGTTTGATTCCCAGTACCAGCATTCCTGTGGGGATAAAATGCAAATAACCCCAGCTTGTCAGAGTTAATTAGGAGTTACGTACCACTATGTCTAGTGCTTGTGTTGCTTTGGGAAGTCAATGAATGAATGTAATGGTCTGTATGTATGCATAAACTTCATCTGTGCTTGCAGCTGTGCTTATCTGCACATTCAAGTCGGATCTAGCAGCCCTAAAGATTGCACAGGAGCTATGCACACACTTGGTGTACATGGATGTTGAGTACAACATTCAGGGCCAGCTGTCTGTAAAGAACCGTAAGTTAGAATCCCCTTCCTCTTGTAAACTATGCATCATATATTAGCCACTTTGTTGACTAGCAGTGTTTACATTTATTCAAACAGGCACGTCATTTGAAGACTTTCTTTCTTCTAAGTTGACCATGAGGCAGCTGCTTTTTGTAGGCTTGCCTCCAGTTGTGATTGATCGTCTTGACAGGGAAGACAAAATCAACTCATTTGTTACACTTGGGACAACTTTCCTCGATGACAATGCACTTGATGGCTTTATGCTGTTTACTTCTACATCCACAAAGCCTGCAATGTTGCAGCAGGTGGCACAAGTAAGCGAAACTTTTGCAAAGCTCTATTGCAGGAGTGTCCCTTTTGAGTTCTTTTACAGCAAACGTTGCATAAGGGAATTTCACAACGGTTTTTGTGCTGCGGCAGCAGTGGAGCCTCCTCTGTCTGAGCCCCAAAGTTGCTGTATGACCCTGGCATCAGCAAAAATGCACTACCAGGTGCTGGCACTGGCGATGAACCACCACTAAGAACAGCCAGCAAAGCAGCCTGCATCACAGCCATGATACCAGAGTTTACAGAAGTGCTAAGCTTGGATATAAAAGCATTTGAAAAGACTTTAGTACAGTGAGGGGTTTGTGCTAGCTATAGTGAAGCATTGGGTAAATTTTGGCCAGTGGCAAACCTAGGACTTCCAAAGGGTTCAAGAATTCTCTTATACAGCTTAGCTGCTATTCATGCACAAGTTGCTCATACATCTGCGAAAGTTTTCCTTATATCTATTTCAGGCGACTGGATGCACCATTGTGAACCCTAAGATAGTACATCAAAAGCAAACGAGCTCATGAAAATAATAGGATTTAGAACATATTGCATGCATATTGAAATACTTCCGATTTGACATGTGCTGTAACTTCAAATAATCTGTGTAAATTGCTGCATTTAAGGAGTTGGAAGGCAGACAGCTGCATGTTTGCTTACAGTGTCAGCATGTTGTCATGTATAGTTGGATCGTTGCATTTTTTTTTTTCAGAGTGGTAAAACCTCCGGCATATTTTTCAAGTGACGAGATTGGTTCTTTCCAAGTATGCTAAACATGAAATAGTTGATTTTTTTCTATGTGACGTTCCTGTAGAAAGTTTCTTGCATGGAGTCCACATTCTGTAAACATGACGAAACTTGCAGAAGAATTGAAAATACTGAGGTCATTGTGTAGCTCTTGGCTTTTGATAATTCTGAAAATGCAAGAAATATACAGAAACTAAATTTTGAATGGGCAGAAAATATTGGTGCCTGGAGGGGATATATACACTCAAACCTTGTTACAACAATGCCATGTCTCATTAGACTTTCTCAAGGCCAGTCTTAGGATCAAAATAGCAAAACTTCGGGCCCATACAAATGCATGGGCGCCGGCTGAGACCTTCAGTCAGTATCGAATTAACTTAAAGTGTGAATTAGCTGGAGTCGAATTAATGAAAGTTTACTGTATGCGTTACACAGTGATTTTGGCGAAAATGGTGAGAATGAATTTACTTGGTTATATCTGTGCTGATTATACCTAGGTTCAACTGTAAAATAATGTTTTAAGACTTCTGAGAGTACACATGGTCGTTTGAGTCATCAATGATGGAAAGTGAAATTATTGAGGAATAATTATGTGGAATTTTATTAGCATGCTCATGTCAATGGCGATTTCACGCTTCAAAATTTTATCAGCTCAACCACAATTAGGCTGAGATTTACAAGAAAGCTAATTTTTAATGTTCTAGGGAGAGTACAGATGCTCATATGAACAGGCATAAGAGCCGTAGCACAGTGCATTCTAATATGGCTCTATCCGCACCTACAGCATACAGCTACATAACCTCCATGTTCGTGCTAATATAGCTGTCTCAGAGTTGTACCCCTTTTGCCACATAACAGTCCTATTGCAACACTCTAATATAGCATAATGGTTCATCCATTAGTTGGATGTACATAAACCGAGGTGCATGCACAGGTGTTAAAACACTTCATTTTAAGTCCATGGCTAATGTTGCTTTGAGTATCGACTTTTCACAAGTTCCATCCTTGCAGTATGTCTAGGGTCTAATTGTATATCATGTATATACAGTACTTTTAGTTGCTGATCAGCAAGCCATTGTACTTCCTGTAATTCATAAAAGAAGATTGTTGGGCTGTTGCTGTCTTAGTGTGCAATAGTAAATTCGTGAAAAGATAGAGTAAGAAACATATTGAATGTGAAACAGTATTTAAAGTTTTGTAGCAAACTAATGTTATGCATAATGCTCTTGCATTTCTTCGTTGGCTAGTTCTTTTGGTCGAAGCTATCAGGTGCGACTTTACTATACAAATCAGAAGGGATAGCAGGAGTCTCATCTTACCATCTCTCATGTAGCTTTGCTCCAGTGTGGCTAATGTGCAAGTCCTAATGCCGAGAATATTTCTGATGGCATATACAAAGTGGTGTCTGTAGGTTTAATGAAGTTGGTTGTAATTTTTTGTGTTCTCATCAAGGAAAAGGAAACTACTAATATAGTATGCTATTCTATTTCTTATTGTTTTGCACTGAAGGAGGAGGGAGATGCTATATTAAGGGAAGTGATGGGACATTTTTCTTTTTGAAAAGGGGGAAGGACAATACCCACCCATTGATCCCATGCTCATAATTTTCTTTGTCGATATGTAATACCACAGAAGGCATGAACTTATGCATGGTGGTCTTCTGCCGTGCCACATACCTTTTGTGCTGTCACATAATGCAGCCATACCAACTCTAGCAGCTTGATTGTTTTTCTTCTCGTCCTAACAGGCCACAGTAACACAGTTCAGGGAGCACAGCCGTCCTCCACACCTCTTGCTCCTCGCTGTACATGTTGGGATTGCTGTGGACTTAGAACGCCTAAAGAAGTGAGTTTGCCATTCAATATTTTGTTACAAATTGAATGCATTTTGTTTTATTTTGCTCAGATGTGGTGGTGGTGTCTATGGTGTGTTTTTGTTTTTAAATTTTGTAGGGTATCTGATATCCTAGTTTTGTTGGCACACTCATATGAGCCTCCGAAGGATTGCATGGTTGAGTACCCCTCCGAGACGACGTCAACTGAAAAGATGTTTCAACTTTTGGTAAGAGGACTTAGATAAACTATAATTACTTTTTAAGCGTTACACATGTTGATATTAACATAAGGTAATCAAATTCTTTTCAGGAGAAGCTGTTGGTAAGGGCAAAAGAAAAGCACACATTAGCAGCCTGTATGTCAATCAATTTGGCTGTGCGGTACTTTGAAGTAGAGTCTGGCAATGAAGTGCCAGGCAGCAAGTGCAAATTGGAGCACTGGGAAAATTATGCCCAGGTTTGTGCACTGTGATTACCCTCTAAAAAAAAAATGATTCTGATCACACACCAGAATGATATGGTGCATTGTTGCCTATACTGCATAATGTTAGTGCACCATATCTTCTTTGAATCTTCTGCAGACTTGCCCAAACCTTAAGATTCACACACGGAGAGGCAACCAAAATGTTGCTGCATACCGAAGAAATGGTTCTAGTTTCCTGACATTCGAAGATGAAGAAACTGTTTCGATCAAGGTAAGGCTTGTTTAAGGAGGGTGCAAACAGCCAGCTAAGGTAAGCTAACACACTTGCAGTTGAAGCAAGTTATTTAAGCAGCTTTTCATTTAGCATAGTTTGGTGGGATATTGGTGAACAATTATTCATGTCATCATGTACCTGCATGAACCTGAGCCTATAAAATTTAGCATTATTGCACACTTTTCTAGAATTGTACACCCCCCAACAAACATGCAGAGCAAGTGCATGGTCACTACGATGAAGCAGCTTTTTATAAAAGCTATGCACAACCTCTCAAAATTTTGAGACCACACCACATGTAAGAAAATTTGTCAATGACAAAGATGTTACATTGTCAATGTAACAAATTTGTTAATGATATGACAGAGATCTTGGCCTCACAAATCACCGTGCCGTTCTTAAAAAAAATGGAAGTCTGACATTGATGTGCCATGATGATGGTGATGCACGTTTGTGCATAGCTCTCTCCTGCGGAGGCAGCTGAGACTCAAACACAGCCTGTACAGAATCTTCACTCTCAGCACAATCTCTGGCCTTCATGTGCGAGTGATTTTGATCTCATACTTATTGCTCTATTGTGGAACTATGTTCAGTGCTAAATGGGAAGATGTTAGCTGCATGGACTGTTTGGGAACCCGAGATGTAATTTTTGTAGTAGAAGCATACAAGCCTCAACTTAATGAAATTTTCCCAGTTTAACAAATCTTTTTCTGCCTGTACAACCTTGCTACATCAAAGTTCTACTGCATGTCATTGCTTGCTTGTTAAGGATATGCAGTTAAACCTCGATATAATGAAGTAGGTAAAATTGGCTGTTTGCTTTGTTATAATATTGAAATTTCTTTACATTGAAATTTGATCTTTTATGCAATTAAGTACAGTCACCGAGGGATTTTTCTATGCAGAATTGGCCACAAAATTTTTTTGAGTTATTTGGATCTCGTAAAAAGCAAGCTTGAATGGAAAAAAAATAATTTTGTTGGAGTAGAGATTTCACATTGGTGGTACGAAGCAAAGCCAGTCATGTTTTTGGGTCTACTCTGCCCCTGTGGCTGATGGTGTCAGTGAGACCATGCTATTATGAAAAGCACCGGCTGCGGGGAGCAAATGGTTTTACTGCCTCTCGCTTCAATGCATCTCTGAAACTCAAGATTACGCAATTTCCAGCACTAAATGCATGGAAAGACAGCGCACGATGCGACACCATCTCAGCTCACCAAGTCTTTGTACACACAGAAGATTATCTCTAAGCAGGGCTGCATATGCTCTTAGCCAAGCTGACCACTAGGCACAGCCACGGCCATGCTAGAAATGGAGACGCGTGCCCTTGTCCCCCATTGCTCTCACACGCACTTGATGAGTTTCCGCGAGCTCACTCCCCTCCACCCCGCTCTTTCCCCTTGCTCGCACAGGACACTGCTCATTAAGTCTCCATCCTCATCGGCTCAAACTCGTACACTCTCGCTCACACCTAAAGCATACAGCACACGCAGTGTGATAGGATCTTATTACACTTGGACTTTATACAAAACATGATGCTGCTAAGCTTCAGCTGTTGGTTTCGGTCATGCGACGCCCAATTTGAGAGGTGAGGTGCATTCGCAAACAGCCACATGTAATTCAACCATTTGACCATTTCATTGGTGTCCACAGGATTTTCTATTTATTGTCTTGGTATGCCTTCCTGGCAGATGTGAAATTTTGTTGTATTGAAATCGTGTATAAATATACTTTGTTATATTGAGAATTTCATTATATTGAAGTTTGTTATATTGAAGTTTAACTGCACAAATTCTTTTCTTTTTGCTATGGCATTTGTTTTCTGTGTACTTGAGCGCAAAAAGGGATACATTTTGGAACTTATGAGCAGGTGAAGCAGCACATGAGGACTGAAAGCTCGAGAATAAATTTTATACAGTGATGTTTGCAAGATAAATTTTAGTTGGCACTATAAAAGCATGGAAATTAAAAATGAACCCTCTTTGCATTTAGCTGGTATTTGGCTTCTTCGTCCCAATTTAGCATGTTGTATTAATACCATTCATACTACAATTTTGACTGGATTAGTAATGCTTAAAAGTAGTCGGATTTTCTGTGGAGGCTTCTATAGGTTGCTGTTAGATGTAGGGCACAAGGTGCCTTTCATTACAAGCACGCAAACTTATTTGCTCAAGGATGCCCAGTGAACAGAAACTGTGTGCAGGTGCTTCGCTACTTACATGGCAACCCGGCACCTTGCATAGCTGCTTTCCGAATGGATGCTGAGGACTCATGTGGGGCATGCGCAGCACGTGAAAAAGCTTCACGCCTTATGGCGATTTCAAGGCTTCTCTCTCCTGCTACTGGTAAGCTGTTCAGTTCAATTGTGCATTGTATGCATATACATTCATGATGTGCATTAAGTTGACTTCTCTTTTTAACAGAGTGCACATCGACCACCAACGGGATGCGTACAGGTATGCAAACTCGTATTCATATTTGACCTCTTTCTTTTTAAGGGGTTCCTCCAAACCTACCTACTTAATAATGGCGTTGCCACAACTCAGATTTAGAAAATAAATCTTGGTGGTTCTTGTCGATGCCGTACATGGAACATCACTGAGCATGAGGTTGCAAGTTTCTCAGCTGCAGCAGCTGCACTTCGGTGAAAAAAGAGTGTCAAGATGCTTATGTACATAAATGCATACAGTTAAAAACCTAAGGTGACCAAAATAATCATAAGCCCACCAGCACAGCACGCCTTATGCCCTACAGCACAGTGTAGGAACCTAAACGCCCATCAAATAAGTGCTAGATGAAATGGCACAGCTGTGAACTTATTGCTTTTATTTTCTGTGTTTCTAGTGTCAAGTACCAACAGATCATTAAACTTATCCATTGTGCTAACATGTAATTTCAGCCAGTCTTCCAGCTTTTTCTTTATATCTCTATCTCAATCTCTATCTCATTTGCTCACTCTTTCACTCTCTCTGCACTGTGCTTTGCCATCTCGGCTACATGCTTGGTTGCTTTATTAGACTATATTGAAAACATAGCTAGGTTATCAATGATATTGGTTATGAAATAAGCCTTGGCTAATTTCCCTTGCTAAACTTAATTCACAAGTAAAGCACTGCATTGAGTCGTCAAAAAAAAATGGCAAGAAAGAATGAACTCTCAACAATAGGTCCGATAGGCACCTTGACCACAGCAGACAAGCTTTTGTCCTTGTTTTCTAGGTATACTTTGTGGCGCAAAATACACTTCTTGAAAAGGGACAGAAGAAAGGGAGACAGTGAAGCGCCTCAGTGAAGTGAAGACAGTGAAGCGTTTTGTCCTTTTGTTTAGCTTTTCGGCACTCTCTCAATAGAAGAAAAAAAAAATTCAATTTATGATCTGTGTGATATGAAATTAAAGGATGTCAAGAGGAACTGAAAGAAAGAAAAAAAAAGTGCACAAGTGACACAGGCAATAATATTGATCAATTTGATGTTCAAGCTTGTCAGTCATACATGTAAATATGTCATATCCCTTCTGCAGCACCACCTTCTGTTGCAACTGAGTCAGATCAAACAGCTGAGAGTGAACATTTATCAGTAAGTCCCACGGGTACTTCACTCACAGCAGGTGAGCTTTTGTTCTAGTGTTCAGGGTATCTGCAAGATTCATAAGCTTAGTACCACACTATGTGGATGTAATAATAAAGTATGGAAAATAGCACTGAATGTGCATGAACCATGCATTAAAAATAAAAGTAGAGTGATCAAAATTATTGGACATTCATCAGTAATTCCAATTGGCACTTTGCCTATAGTAAGTAATCTTTTGTTTTGGTATTCAGAATTTGTGCACCCTCACAGTGTAAAAAAAAAAAGTACGGAAGTTGACCAACATGTTCAGATGCAGAAGTAGACTGCAAAATAAAAAAGTAAATGTGCACAAGAGATGCAGTCAAGATTATTTTTACATTTGGTGTCCAACCTCATCAGTCATACATGTAAATGTTATATCCCTTCAACAGCACCACCTTCTGGAGCAACCACATCGGATAGAACAAGCAAGCGTGAAGGTACATCAGCAAGTCCCATGGGTAGTTCACCCACGGCAGGTGAGCTTTTGTCCTGTAGTCCAGAATATCTGCAAAGGGTCACTGCATTAAAGGGCAATAAGAAACTACTAAAATCATTTAACGTGTAAAAGCGGTGCAGATAAAACTAAACTGAGTCATTCATATATGTAACAAAGTATTGGATATAACTAAGTGTGTAACTAATACATGCTTATAACAAATATTGGACATAGTGAAGGTATTTGCTTGCCAGATGCAACTTTGTTATGATTTTCGATTGTAGAACGGCTGAGATTGAAAACTTGCATAGTATTACTTTAGTTGCTCAGTCTATGTGATTCACAACAGCTGATCTTTTGTTACAGGATTTATGCACCTTCTCATCAAAGATGATTTAAGTGATTTGCACTGCATTCATATGTAAAATACACTGTAAGAAAGAATGGAAGTGTATAATAGAGGCAATAGTTATCTGACATTTAAGCTTGCTAGTCATATGACTACATTATATTTGGTCAGCACCACTGCCTTTTACTCCAAAAAACCCAAATGAAACAGCTGATAAAGAACATTCAACAAGTTTCACAGGTACTTTGCTCACAGCAGCATAAAACATTTTGCTTACCATATCTTAACCCTTTGTTACAGTGATCTATTGCATGTACTATTCCAAAATGTTGTTAGGTCATTATGAGAGTTGTAAAAGCTACTCAAATATTGTTCACTTTAATTTGCATTTTATTACTATAGCTTACATCCACTTCATACACAAAAATTTCATATTTGCACAATTCTGTTTACTTATTTCACTTTATTGCAGGCCAGTATTTCTAGCCAGTGCAGTGCGATATTGGCAGAGAAAATTGAAAGCAATCCTCAGAGGCAAAGAAAAAAAGAAACTAATATGTGCTGAGTTTTGATATTTTCTTTTTATTCACTTCTCAAATTTTATAATGAATAACATATTACTAAGCTCATATTAAGTGGCTTCATAGACTTTAATATAGTTACACAAACCTTATGCTCTGACATATACTACTTAATTGGTGCAAGGTTATTGCAGCACATAGCTTATAATATGAAATAATTGCCAGCAAGTACACACTTGTATCTATTAGCTGTAGGATACCTACATGAACGTTAAATGACCACATATATAATTTAAAAAAGAAGGCTCCTTGCAGATTAAAAAAAGCTAATTGCTGCTTACTTGTACCAAGCCATGAGCAGCATGACTTCAAGAAAAGGGTTTTCACTGCTGCCAGCTTCTCACTTCTGGCACTATGACACCATGTTGCATCACTATATGCTCAGATGTCTCATGCCACTTGCAATCGAATGCCCTTAATTTTTATGGGTCAAAGTACAAATTTGTAGATGTAAAATTTAGTAAATGCTTAATGCCAACTTGGCCACTAGGTGGTATGGCCTGGTTTACTGAGAGAAAAAGACTGTGCTATATTCCTCGTGGCGTGGGGGATAAAAACTCATTGTGCTGTTGCAGTGGTAAGTTTTTTTTTTCTTTTTTTGCCTTCTTTCAGTCCACACTGCCATGGTGACTAGACCTAGCCCGGCATCAACAGGCCCTACAGCAATCACTCATGGGCCTTCATTCCATCAGAGAGAAAGTAAGCAAACCCAGTCTGCTACAGCAGAGGAAATTCAAAGAATAATGTAAACTAGAGGAACAAAGGTTGAGTTATAAGTAATTAAATAATTTTAAATAACTGCAAGGTAATGTGCACACACTTTGATATCAGTTTTACTGCACATGCTGCTCTGAATTAGTAATGCTGGTGTTTTTCTTCAGAGTACACCTTTATTTACTTGTTCATATGCCACAGAAGCTGCACCACTGATATAGGTTTATGGGAGAAGTGGCTTTGTCAGTTGTTAAATTAATTTTACAGTACTGCTATATAGCTGTACTGTTGTGGCAGTTTGCAGGCAAAACTGGCATGCTTAGAATTTAAGTTTTATTGTAAGCATTTTCATTTTCACTGTCATGAGTCATGTGTCACAGTGCTTGCTTAACATATGGTGCACTTGATGGCAGTTGAGGACGCTCAAATTTAACATAGATCTTGAACTATTTGTTTTGGTGTTATGGCTCAGTTTCATTAACTCCTCATTTTTGTAGCTTGTTGACTCTGCTAGTGCATACAATCAGCATAATCATAGTACTAGAACATGCATAATGGAAGCTTCAAAGGAAAATCTTTCTACTTCTCATCTTTAGGGGCTCTTTTGTGCATTTCTGCAACACCAGCATCCAACAAGGAGCTCCTTGTGCATCTTTGCACTCACATTATCGTGGTACAACCAGACAAGATGTTATTGAAGGCTGCTCGCAACTTCAGGGATGGTAAGTATATTATATCATAATCAAATTCACATGAGATAATGCCTCTGAAATGATTGGTTTGTATTTAATATCTACAAATAATGAACCATAGTTGCCCGATCTTCATTATGTAGCAGCTAAGCAGAGCACATTGGCAGACTGCAGCTGTTATGGTTGTAAACTGCATTTTAGGCTTTACCTTCATGGTGCTGCTTTTCAAGCTCTTTGATGTTTAGTGCAAGCCCATGGTGTGTGTGTATATATATATATATATATATATATTAGCGTTCTAATATCAAAACTGTGCAATCATCTTTTTCCTTCAGAAAAGTTTTTTTTAGTATTTTTGGAAAGCTAGTCATACAGCAGCCATTCTTTCTCAGAAAGCTTACTTGCTTGCAACCAGGCTCCAAGGTTGTGGAGGTTCTATTTGTGCAGTTGTTTTAATGACAATTAGTTATATTGTGTTTAAAATTGATCCTTTGTCCCTGATAGTTAGCTACCTTTTTGCACTAGTCAGTACAAGCATTGTGTCTAACAATACCAAAATTCAATATTCCTGCTCTAAATATAAGTGTCTGTGACTATTTGATCTTTGATTTTTCTATATTTAGTATTTGTATTCCAATTCATACTAAAAAAAAGCTTTATATTCGCCCGTGTTTTATTGTTTCCTGGCATTGGGGAACAGCCCCTTGAGCAGGCCAAGTGAAAAACTTATTATTCAATATGAAGTCATAAAAAAGTACTCATAGGCACTTGCTTCACTTGCTTGACTTTTAATTTGTATACAGAGTGTCCCACGTAACTTGAGCCAGGATTTTAAAAATGAAAGGCACATCGGAAGCAAATTGAACCAAACGCATACTATTCGCACTGGCCTATAGTAACTCAGGCACTTTTTTTGTTTTTCCCATAACTCGCTTATTAATGAACTTTAATTACTCAACTTTTTAATGATTGGCTGAGGACCCCAAGTATGATATGCAGCTTTGTAGAGCACCTTCAGATACCACCGATCGAGTTGTTTCCTGTACAATACGTCTCATGTAATCCATTCTTCCGGGTTGCAAAGAAAGCCTGCGAAATATGGAAAAAAGCCACGTCATGGAGTGCTTGCGCAGTGTTATCATGCTGCTCTGAAATATGCATTCGGTGAACATGGTCGGCTGCATCATGACTAGTGACGGGGAAACAGCAGGGCATTCCTTATCTCCTCGGCAGCACTCGGCCAGCAGCGCTCGGCCAGCAGCGTGCATTGGCGTCATCATCCGATGGGAGTTGCCGGCGCAGCTGCCTACAAACATCATAACGCCCTGCCGCTTCACTGTCGCCAGTCACAATGCAGCCGACCTTGTTCACCAAACGCACGCTTGAGAGCAGCACAATACCACAGCACAAGCATTCCATAACGTGGCTTTTTTTAATATTTCGCAGATTTTCTTTGCAACCTGGAAAAATGGACTACGGAGACATGTCGTGCAGGGAACAACTCAATAGGTGGTTTCTGAAGGTGCTCTAGGAATCTGCGTATCATACTTGGGGTGCTCAGCCAGTAATTAAAAAGTTGGGTAATTAAACTTAATTAATTAATGAGTTATGGGGAAAACAAGAAATTGCCTGAGGTACTATAGGCTATCACAAATAGTATGCGCACAGTTCAATTCACTTCCGACGTGCCTTTCATTTATAAATTCTTGGCTCAAGTTACGTGGGACACCGTGTATATATCTTTTGGTTGACTGAAGTGTAAGTTTTCATTAGCTGTGAATAATGCCGTCTCCATCGCAGCAAGGTGTGCAGTTTGATAACACCATGTGTCAACGAACTGAAGACATTCATTTCAGCTTGTGAGTTGAAAAAAAAATATAGAAACAAAAAAGGCAGTGACCAGGTTGCCTGTGCGAAATTCTCTAATTAAAAAGCTGTGCTACTTAATGAGCTTCTTAGCCCACTTGCACATGTAGAGTGGTCTTTTTTTTGTGCTGCTTTGTTTTCACTCGAGCTTCACAGGATCACGTCTTTTAGTCTTTACCATTCATCAAAACATTTAGGGTTGTTGTTTTCCCTGTTTTTCGAAACTTTTAGTTGTTGACCAGCTGGGAAACTAGTCCATGTCTCCACAGTAGGTTGCTTACTGAAGGCAAGGTGCCTGTCATGGTGGCCGTTCATATTTTTCTAGACGAACCATGTAAACAAGGATGCTAAATATTTTATTGAACACTGAGGACCAGAAAATGCGATCTTGCTGCAAAATTTAGGTGAGATCACACCAGTGATTAGCTGAACATCTTCCTTTAAAGTTGTTGGGAAGAAAAAGAAAGGAACAAAAGGTCATTGTATAATCTCTGAGCATCGAGATGGTATGAGTGATATGTAGTCTCTGACTTAAAGTGCACAATCATTCTGCTGCATAACTACAATATTTATTTAATGGATATCTTAAATGTTTAATTCGTTTTCATCTGGCTGATTTTTATTTTCCAAACCGTTGGAGAGTAACATCAACATAAATCATTATCTTTAACAGGTGATGAAATCGGTCATTCTGGCAATACTGAGCTGCTGCTTTCAAGAAGCGTGGCCCATGACATTTCCAGTTATGATCCTCTCTTTAGCAAAGTGATACTGGTGGCACTCATTACTGTGAAGATGGATGGCTATGCACTGTTCGTCAGCTCAAATACAAGTGCCGATATTTTGTTGAAGACTGCAATGGTATGCATAGTGCTCATCTGCTGTAAATGAATTTTTACCTTTTATTTATGTACCTTTTTCTATACACGGATGACTTTTCTACGCAGGAAATGTGGAAGTTGTTCAAAAAGAATAAACACCAAAAAGAATTTACTTTGGTGGTTGGAGCGCAGCATGCAACATTGAACAAAGTTATATCTGAGCTTGGCAAGTAAGTTGATATGTCTCTATGTGTATCATATATCCTATTCTGTAGAAGGCGGGGATATAAATCATGATTTTATTCACATTTCTGTTATATGTTCTTGCAGTTTATTATAAATGATGACTTTGGTATTGGGATTGACACATACATCATGATGTTTGTATTGGTATTGGATTGACACAAACATCAGCTGGTAAACATGTGAAGTGAAACTGCAAATCAAGTCAAGCCAAAAGTGTATCCATGCAGTTTGTAATTAAACATTGCATTGAGAAGTTAATCTGAGCATTGCCTTTCTTATTGCAGGTACTCTGACTATGTGGTTGTTCTCCCGGACAGTCTTGAAAAACATTCCAAGTGCTTGATGAACACTTCATTGTACTTCAAATATGATGATCCTATGCTGCTTGTAAGCATTGAATGTATTCCGCAGTAAACTTTACTGTAGCTGTGCAGATATTTGCTACAAACCTTCATTTTTCTCATGATTTCTAAATGTGGTTAGAAAAACCATAAAAACCTTTAAATAAGATATCTAAAGCACTGACAGTACACTTTAGGATCAAGAACTAAGCAAGTTGGTATGCTTTTATCATCTTGTGATTTGTGCAGCGCTTGCAAAAGGACGGGAACAAATAAAAGGAAGTGCACCAGGCAGCACTTGCCGTGTGCACTTTCTTTTCTTTGTCTCCACTCTTTCCATGGTAGAGTGTATAAGCGCGACTGGACGAGGACGAAGAAAGAAACAGATACACAGACACAGCGCTTCACTTTCAACTATATATTTTATTTTCGCACGCATCGATAAATATATATCGTGCGAGCGGAAACAAACGTGACAGCAAAAAAGAACATCACGAGTGCTGCACAAATCACATGATAGCCAGCAGTTTAGCAGTATACTGAACTATTTGCATTATGACAGCTTCTGCAGCACATAAGTAGCATCTCATGCCACTTCACTCTCATTTGTTTGCCAGTGCAGTCTTAAACTTGAATACAGATAGTTCCTGCTTATTACACAGAAGGTGCTAGCTTAATGCATTCCCATGAAGTTACATAAGTCAGTACAACGATGTTGCTGTTTGCTTTGTAACTGTGCTGTGCACACTTCAAAGCCCACAGTTATTAACGCAAAAGCCTTTAGTGGCTCATACCCCCGATAGTCTGGAAAGCATGGCATGCAGTACAGAAAGTAATGTTAACTCGCCTTGCACAGACACGCTACTCATCATGCCATGAAAAGGCAAAGTCAATTAAGGTAGAGTTAATTAAGGCACTCAAACTCGTAACCATTGGTGGGAGTCGTATTCGTGACCTTGGTGTTAATTAGGGCAAAGTTAATTAAGGCAGAGCTACTTAAGGTAGCGTCAATCAGGGTATTCGAACCCACAAGCTTTAGTAGGAGAAAACAAATACATAATAAGAAGTAAAAATGCATTCGAATGAGAATGACAAGTAATTTAATGAATGTCTCTTAGGGCGCTGGCTTTTGCCTTCACCCTCTTTTGCATATGCTAAAGTGACTGTCAATCTTTTTTCAACACCGTAATGTTTGCCATGTTGACACTTGTGAGGTACAGTAAAACTTCAATTTTACAAACATTGATTGAACAACAACCTCATTTGAATGACACTTGCAACAAAAATTCCCACGAAACAAAGTAGCCTAAAATTTATCACGAAAGTTACATTGGGCTGTATGCAAAAAGTGGGCTCGGCAAACTCAACATGCTGCAACCCTTATATGTATGAACTTTGTGCAGCACTACTCAGCAATACCAACTCTTGCAATGTTGTACTTCTGTTCAGAAACTGTTGCCAGTCAGGAGAGTAAAAGAAAGAGTAATAATGATATCAAAGAGAAAAGCTACAGTGTGAGAACAGCTGCTTTCTTTCAGCATGCATCTATGCTTCATATACGTGCAGATTTAGTAAACATGTTTAGTTTTTTTGAGGTTTGTTGAAAATGTTTTACTTATTGGAGTGTGCCTATAATTGCTGCATGCTGTTTATAATGAAATGAAAATGCACAGACATAAATAAGTGTGCAATCTGTCTTGGTCCACAGGATGAATTAATGAAAGGCAGCGGGGCCACTGCAATGCTGGCTGTATCGGTGTTTTTTCCTGTGATAAGTTACGACATCTCTAAAGGGCACAGTGATCCTGGTGATTCTTGCATTGAAGAGGATTGGCATGGCTATGCAGTGGTTTGTTTAGTTTTTTGCTGCTTTTGTGCCTTCTATATCTGGAAGTGGTTGACACTGTAGCTTTAACTACACTGCGCCTTATATATTCTTATGTGGGACTAGGTCTTATGTGTTATGGATTATATAGTTTAATATTATATGGGTTTCCATATGTATTATATATGAAAAACACAAGCCATATGTTGCCTCTTGTGTAGCAAAGATACATCACATACTTGAGACACACAGTTTTCACTGCAGCCATCAGCCGTTAGTTGAATTGTTTCCACTGTAAGTTCCTATATACCCAGGAACTCATCCTCTTTTGCAGTTTGACACAGTTACACTATTTACTGGTGCATCTACTTTTATTAGTGTGTTTAAAAATCAAATTACATCTTAAGTGTGTCTTATAGCACTCTTTTGTCAAAATATCTGCTACCAGGGTCTGACCCCTATCACTATTGATTACCAGGCAGGCTTATTAATGGTTTGATCTCGCTTACATCTAACTCCACAGTGCTCTTTTTCTTACCATCTCATTTCTGTTCACTTATTTTTTAAACAAGACATGCTTTGGCTATGGATTCAACAAAGAAGAAAGGTCAGTACATGGACCTGTGAGCCTGCGTAACCCCACTCAGCTCATGGTCTATGAAGATGAAATGACCATAGCAGAACGAGTAAGTGTAAACTTTCACTTGTACTGTATGCTCTTACAAAAACTAAGCTTTTCTTAGTCCTCTGGCACATGAATACATTCTAAAATTCAAATAATGTTTTCGTGTTTCTATCATTTTTTTTATTGTTTTACATTATTAGGTGATACATCTTTTTATCAGTACTGCATATGTGTCTTAAATACATGCTTCAGGTAATGAACCTATTGTTGAAGCCATTATGTATATCTAGGAAGGCAATTTAAATTATAAGCTTTTTCTTTCTTTTTCTGCAACACATTCGGGGATGACCCATACACTAAAATTTTTTCCAGATCACTAGCATCTCAACAACAAACCCGAACATGTCTGTAGCAGCATTTTACGTTGAAGCTGAGGACCTGGTTGGGAGTTGTGCAAACAGAGAGCCAGCATCCAGACTGGCTTACATCTCTCGACTCATCACAAGGAAACCTGGTCTGTACAAGCCACGTGCCCGTTTTTGAATTTGCAAAACTATGAAGCACCAGTAATTTATCTTGCGAGAAGTTTCCTAGCAGAACGAATGTTTTGCCACCTGTTTGTAAATGTAAAATGATTATTTGCCATTTTTACTGCCCAGCAAATGTGACAACATCGACACGCAGTCCACGAGTCAAGCGTAGGACAACGGGACCTCCAGGTGTGTACACAAGGGTGGTTCTACTATGAGCAAAGAACAGGTGCATATAAGCAGCATGCACACAATAGAATAGTTGCATTATCCCAGCTCGAAACAGAACTGGGATAATGTAACAGTTCGATGTCAGTGGCATTTATTTTCATGCTTCGTCAAAGGTCATAGTGGTGCTTCGCCCATGTTATCTTCAGGATCAGGTGGCTATGAATGGTAGTGGTACAGAATCGAGCAGTAGGAATCACTACATTATACCAAGCCAGCTTTGCTTTTGTGTTCCTTTTGGTGATGCTGGAAGTAGTGAAGTGTGTGTGTGTGTGTGTGTGTGTGTGTGTGTGTGTGTGTGTGTGTGTGTGTGTGTGTGTGCGTGTGTGTGCGTGTGCGTGTGTGTGTGTGTGTGTGTGTGTGTGTGTGTGTGTGTGTGTGTGTGTGTGTGTGTGTGTGTGTGTGTGTGGAGACACGGTAGTGGCCATGCACACCCTTTCTCTTCAGACTTAAGCATGTTAAGTAACCACTTTCCCTTCCCCCCATCACTTCCCAAGCCACTCAGCACTTCTGATGCCCATTGAGGCTTTTGTGTAGCTGTAGCAAGTAACAGATGTGACGTTCAAATCAAATTCCCATGTTTACAGTGTTCACCAAATTGACCCTTCAGTTCTTCCACTTTGCTGTAATATCCGAGTAATTGCACATTCTTGCAGAATGTGTAATATGTTGAAAAAGAGGTGTATGTCATGTTTTGGTGCCTAAGCAAAATAAGTTCATGAATGGAGTGGGACTACCTGTCAAGTTTCTCTGGTATTTAAGACTATTGCGTAGCCATTACGAAAGTGGCATTACTTTCTGCATGGTCACTGATGGTTGGTTAGTGGCTGTCACTTTAATTGGAGTAACACAGAGCAATACATTAAACCTCATTTTCCATCACCATAAGCACTGGTTATCGGCATGGGAAATGCTGAGGTTCTCTTCTAACTTCCTGCCTTGCATATTCTAGAAGGCTATTCATTCTATCTGGTGTTCTTGCTTTTCATAGAAATTCTATAAAGCTTCTGATTCATTCTCTGTAGAATGAATAGCCACTGTAGTTTGTGTACCTACATTTTGGACCTTGAAATTTAATTCACAAACATATTTGCAGACTAGGTTAGAAAAATGAGCTGTCAAACTCGTATTTTATGATTTAAGTAATCAGGGCATGACAGCTTTATGTTGGAATTTGCTTAATCATTCACAAGTTTTGCCACCTAAGCACCCACAAATTTTAATATACATGGTGTTTCGGAGAATGCACTCAAGCTTTCTTTAAGATTTGGAGAATGCAATAATTATATGATTTTCTCGGACTTACTTTTGCCAGAGGCATACATATAAAATAACTTAAGCTAGTAATCAGACTAGTATTTTTAAAAATATGCTATTTAATCTTTTGTTTTACTGAAAGAGTCGGACAATTAATCCTAGTGCAAGACTTGAAGCCCATCATATCTGAAGAGTTCATAACTGGTTCCAGACATGCAAAAAGCTGTTACTGGCAATTCTTGCAGAACAATTGGCTCCAGCCAATCCACCGGGAAAACTGAAACTGAATGACCAAAGAGTGCTGCTGTCATTGTGCCCTTAGCAGCTGCCTGTGAATGACATAAAAGTTTAGGCCTCTTCATATGGTGCATGAAGCGAGTGTCTTTATCAGGCTGCTATCTTGCTTGCTTCATGCTTTCTTACTCTTTTAGTAAAAAAAGATTAGTCTAGTTTTGCTCATTACTTGTCTCAAGTCAATTACTAGTTTGAGTCATCTTGAAAGTTCTGCCCCTATCAGAATGTTGCACATTATGGTAACGCCTGATAGCAAGCTTTTAAAATGAAGGAAATATCACTCTGTAACAAAACATTTTGGTGCCTCCCGTGTTGTTTTCCTGGCCTATAAGAAGTATTACTAAGATGTCTGTTTATGAGAGTTACTTGTGCAAATATTTGCCAGTATGTCATAAAGCATGCTCTGTTTATTCATTAATTACTGTAGACAGTTTGCTAATTAGCTCAAATAACTGGATGCAGAGAAATAATACTGGTTTTGTTTACATAGAGTTCCCCTGTAGTCTTTAAATTGTGTTGTCATTTAACAGGGACCACTTGAGTATTTTTATGTATCCATGCTGCTCTGCATGTGGTCATAACAGCAACATACATTATCATTTGTCTGCTGCCATATATACTTTGATATAGTAAACTTGATTTACTTATGTTCCTTGAAAGTATGGTTAACCAATAACAGTGCTGCATCAAGTTTTACCGGATATCGATGTGAGCATCTGTGCCGTGCGGATAGAAAAGGCGGTGGTGTCGCTATTTATTTCAAGGGAAAGTATGCCTATGAAAAACTGGATCTATCGGTGATGACAGCAGACTTTGAATGTTTGGCAATATGGATAGATAAACTTATAACGATTGCTGCTTATAGGCCACCTCAAGGGCATAAAGCGCACTTTCTGAAATTTATGGACACATTACTATCCTCCCCATTTCTTCATAACATTTCTTATATAGTTATGGGGAACATAAATATTGACCTTGCTTCAAAAGATGCTTATGAAGGAAATTTTGAGACACAACTTTCTATGTTTGGGTGTGCAAGTTATATATGTTCCCCTACAAGGTCAAGCACACATACTGCAACATTACTGGACATACTATGTGTCACAAATTCGAACCATCGGAAACCAGATGCGGTATTGTATCAAGTGATCTTAACGACCATTTACCAGTGTTTTGTTTCATATTCATGATATCGAAATGCCACAAGCAACACAAAGAAACCCTCTTCCAATGCAACTTTTAGAAAATTACTTGTGCAGCCGGTACCAACTAGTACAAATGGAAACATCTACATCAAGTCAGCTTCCGTTGACCCAAGGAGTTCCGCGAAATTTGTCCTTTGCTCGTCCTGCTCTATGTGAGTGATATAGTCTGTATACCAGCCACCCCATAGCAATACTAAAAACTTAATTTTTCAGTTGGTTGAAGCACTAGATTGGAGAAATGTATGCGAAAAGAAAAGATGATGATAAAGCTTACAATACAATTTTGAATTTATTACATCAATGTTACGACATAGTTTTCCGTAGAGAACAACTGTCCTTTTGCAAGAAAAGAAACTGTTGGAACCCTGGGTAAATTGCTCACTTTATAAGTGCATAAAAATAAAAAATGGCCTTATTAATAATTTCTTAAGTCTGCGAGATCCCGAAGCATTCATAATGCACAAAAAATATTGCAATGCACTGACATCTGATTTAAAGAAAGCTAAACACAAATATAAACGCAAATATTATAAAAAGTTTGAAAACATATATGATAACCCAGGAAAGGTCTGGGAAATGGTTAATGCCCTTACTGGAAGGAAGAAAGTGAAATACGATATTATAGAAATGCAAGAGGTAAACGTGGTGCTACATGGTGAAGACCTAGCAAATGCCATGAATTGTCATTTCATCTATGTGGGTGCCCACAATAGCTGCTCAGAAAATAACAAGACACTCATTTCGTAGAAACCGTAGCACTGCGAAATTCTATATTTGTGCTTCCAACTGATAGTGCTGAGATAGCTGACTTAATAAATGCACTTAAAAGTTATGTTGCACCAGGTATAGATGAGATCACAGTAGCTGAATATAAACTAATACGTCCATTAATATGTCCATTAATAGGTTCTTGCTTACATAACAAATATGGTTTTGATGACAGGCGTATTCCCTGAACAGTTAAGAGTCGCAAGGGTAACCCCAATTCGTAATGTTGGTGGCATGAACAACTTGTCAAACTTTAGACCAGTATCAGTACTTACCACAATATGTAAGATTTTTGAAGATGTTGTTCATGACAGGTCGTTATCATTTCTTGATAAGCACCACATTTTTAGAACATGTCAATATGGCTTTCAGAAAAATAATACTACTTGTACTAATGGTAATTAAAGATAATATAATTGAAAACATGGAAAAAAACAAATTTTTGCTTGGTTTATTATTCGACATAAAAAAAAAAATTTTGATTCCATACATTATGACATTGCAGAAACTATCCCAGTACAGAATACGTGGGGTTGCCCTTGAGCTTTTAGAAAATTACTTGTGCAACCGGTACCAACTAGTACAAATGGAAACACCTACATCAAGTCAGCTTCTGTTGACCCAAGGAGTTCCGAGAAATAGGTCCTTTGCTCGTCCTGCTCTATGCGAGTGATATATTCTGTATACCAGCCTCCCCACAGTTTATTATGTATGCAGACAACACAATCATATTCTTTACATCACAGCACTTAGAAACACAAAAAAAATGTAAATGAGTATATGACATCACTTTCAAACTGGCTCAAACAGAACAAGCTACATTTAAATGCTACAGGAAGTATGTTTATCATATTTTGCCCAGTAAATAAACATGTGAAATATGACATAAAGATAAACTTTGACAGAAACACTACAAAATGAGAAAAAAATAAACATTTCTTGGCATATGATTCTGCAAAGACTTAATGTGGAATGTCCATGTTAATGATTTAGTAAACAACTTGCACAAATGGTGAGATGCCTGTGTAAAATTGATTCCATTATTCCTGAGTGGGTAAAAAAAAAAAGTGCAATTCGTTCTTTTATTTGAAACTATGTTATGGCATATTAGTATGGGGGACGACAAGTAAAAACAATTTTAACAAACTGATTGTGCTACTAAAGAAAATACTTCATTGTTACGAAAACTACCATGGTTGTATACACCATTGGCGCACATCAACGCTCCTTTATAAGCATAAAAATATTGAAGGCAAACCAAATATATTACTTTAAACTATTGAAAGAGGTATATAGAAATAAGCTGCGCATACACAAAGAAAATAGTCAGCATTATCCCGCAAGAAGAAATTTACGATTGCCAAGAACGAGGACAATTCATGGACAACAAACAATGCAATACCAGGCAATGCGATTAGGTAAAGAATTGGATAATATCTTTGATGTTGGCATTAGTCCACAGGCTTCTAAAAAACAAGGTAAAGAAATTTTGTTGGAAAAACAAATAATTTATCAGCACTAAACAATATTGCACAGAACTTAAATGGAACTTGTTAGTTTTGTCATAAGTAGGTGCGAGTGCTTTTTCTTTTCCTCACTGCTTCGTTAGAAGTATATGAAACGTGTTTGTCGTTAGCTGCTTTGGTAAGTGTGAAATACCACTTTGTTATCACTCACGTTTTTATAATGCGTCAAATGTTTTTCCCTTAGTGTAAGAGACATGTATCTGTCCTAAACCACAGGTGCAGAAGCCTTTGCCAGGGGTATAAAGTGCTTTTTGCTTCTGTCCCTTGTATATGTATGCAAGAAAGAAATAAAGCTGTTACTACTACTACTACTACTACTACTTATACAACAGCAATGACAACAACAATCCCGCCACCACGTCCACCACCACCACCGCGCAGCAAGCTGCTGATAGGCAATTGAAACCAACAGGAGAGCCCTTGCTTGCCCGTAGGAGGCATAATGTAACCTTGTATTTCTTTTATATAGTCTGAATTACAAACTTTATTTGACCGATATCAGCATATATGCTTATAACAAGTATTTGATAACAATGAAGGTAATTTTGCATCGATCACAATATTTTTATTACCAGGTCCAGCTGCATGTGTTGTAAAATTTCTTTTATGTGGTAAAGAATGGTGGGGCACGTGCTATCCATTGTTTCTTCAGGCAATTTGCACAGCTGCAATGTTTTGTTGACAAAAGTAGAAAACTGGGTATGTGGTGAGCATCCAACTAATACTGTCTTTTTTTTTCTTTTTCTGCTTGCAGACTCCCTCATGTGCGTTTACTCAAAGGAAATCAGGTTTCCAGATCTTTTGACACAAGTATGTGATTATGTCATCTACATGAACATTGAACTGACTGAAAGTACCAGAGAAGTGAAAGTACGGCTTGGTGAGCCTGCTGTATTATTATTATTATTATTATTATATGAATAGTTTTCGACAAGTGTTTACCCATGGCAAGTACAGTCTGCTCCAAGGAACTATTGTTCACTGCTACTTTGGCAGGGCCTCTGTCAATCCTTTTGATTTTTGATGGCACTGAGGTCATTGGCAGTGGCATGCTCTCACATTAAGTAAGTTCGGAAGGCTTCAGAGGCATCCACTCTAAAATCAGGTGATTACCAGCAATTGCAGCAGGTGATTACCAGCAATTGCAGCAATTCACATACCTTGCACTGACACCTTCATAATGGGCTACACTTTTTCTAGAAGGTAGTATATGTAAGATTTCTTCTTAATTAGCTGGCACAATACACAGCACTTGGCAGCCATGTGATTTGAATATATTCTGGCTGTGTATGACTGTTAACTCAGCAACCTTTATTGCTTTTAACTGTAGCACAGCAATAACGATGAATGTCCAGCTTTAATATTGTTGATTTATTTGTGGTACTTTATTTTACTTATGCTATTTGTCATGCTTGGTAAGTTATGTAACTGTGATAATTACTAGCCATCTGGATGTGCATGAAATAGAGCTTGTAGATTGTTTATTGAATTACTGTATTACAAACTGTTTATGTCAATGCTTTTATTGTTCAGCTCTCTTCTGCACATAAAAAAAATAAGCTGTTAAGCTTGAGTTAATTGTTGGCGTAATCAAGGTTTTGGCTGACCCATCACTCTCTGGCAAACTCTTGTTATTAGCCATCAATGTGCCATCAAAGCAACGGAAACAAAATTCAGTGCTGTTGTTCCAGCCATGAATTGGACCAACATGTTCTTGATCCTCAAACCAGCATTTTGTGGTATAAACCATCAGCAAGTGAGCTGGTGGTTTATACTGTAATAATTATAAATTACACTAATAAAGAAAGGAGGCAGAAAAGGGAAATGTAGGAAAAAATTTGACACCTGTAAATACTTCATCGTAGTAATAAAAATGGAAACAATGTCAACAAAGCATTCTGTGGATCTCAACTTGACAGCATGCTTATATTGTAGAGTCGACTCAATGGTTCTAAGTGACTAAATAACACATGGCAACCATTTCTCACTAGGACCTTATCTGACAGTGCTTTCTTACTTTAGATCTGGGTTATGACCAGCTTGTTGCTCTGGACAGAGACAGGGTGAAAGGATTGTTGTTTGCACCAGAGCCTCATGCTGTCAAGAGTCTCATGCAATTTGAAGATTCTCAACTTAAAGATCACCTTCAGCTACTTAGAAACAAGATAAAGCTGACCAATATATCTGGGCTGGCCTTCTTCTTCCCCGACGTCCCAATGGCTGAAGCGTATGGTCTGTACGAGGTGAGACTCAAATGTAGGAAAACAAAGATGAGCTCCAAGATTTTATTTTTTTTACCGTATATACCTAATACCTAATACTTTTCTGTTTCTATAGTTGAACTGTCGAAGTGTGTGGCACAACTTCTTGTGGTAGTCTGCACAGGAAATATTCAGGATCCTTTTGCTTGAATACATCTGTAAATGATCTAAAACCGACTTTCGATTTTCTTTCCAAACTCTCAATACTTGCTTCCAGTGTTTTCTTTCTTTCTTTCTTTCTTTCTTTCTTTCTTTCTTTCTTTCTTTCTTTCTTTCTTTCTTTCTTTCTTTCTTTTTTCTTTCTTTTTTTCTCACATGCCTTCTTTGTAACCTTTTAAATAATGACTTACGTAAAGTTGTAGTACAATGAAGAATATATATATATATATATATATATATATATATATATATACACACACACACACACACACACACACACACACACTATTCTATGTCATAATTTATACATTAATTTACATCCTATATAACATAACTTTATTGCATTACAATATTTTTTCTAAAAAAAAAATATAAGGTAATCTTGTTTTCTTTCTCTTGCCCAGAAAGTATGGCAGTTCTTCAGCCCAGCTGCGAATCATGTCATGCTTCTTGTTGGGTTGACAAGTGTGAATGATTTACAACAGCTACTCAAGTTTGCAAAGTGAGTTTCCTTGCATGTGCTCTTGCGCACCTAAGCAAAAAAGTCCAGCGGTATTCCCATGATTGCCTGTCCCTATCTTGCTTACACTTTCACATGCATATTCATGTTCTCATAACGAAAGTGCTATGTCTTCATCTGGGAACGTATTCTCAGTCAATCACTTTTGGTGGTACTTCCACTGTTCTGTCCAACGTGGTGCCTAATTGGAGTGACGGACATCATGTTCACTGGCTTATCCAATGAAAGCACACTGAATGTTATATCTCTAACATGATTAACCGAGAATAAAGCCCCTGGTCTGACACTTTCGTCTTGCATGACACCAGTGTGAAAAACATCTAGCTGGCTATGGAAAAGATAATAAAGCAGTAGGTACTTTGATGGAAATACATAGTCACGCAGCTGCTAAGTAAGCTAGAAACAGGAATATTGCAAAACAGGAGCATCCAACACGTTAGGTGGGGACCTATGGTACTTTTTTATGCTAAGATGATTTTAAAGAGTACACTAAGATGTTAGCATTGTAACAATCTCTTTGGCATGAGTGCTTACTGTGCAATGTGCTCTCGCTTCTTTTCCTGAATCATGCACCACTTGCTGCAAGTATTTAATGGAGAAAGTTGGGCTAGATAGAACTTTGTAACTGTGGGATTTCCATTGCTAAGAGGAAAATTAGCACTGTAAAAGACTGAAAAAAGTGAAAAAACATGAACACTGACTGCGGCTCATGGTCACAAGAGTTGATGAAAGGATGCTGGCGTCCTTTGGAGTTTCTTGTGATCGCTCATTATTATTTTTTAATGACCATAGTATGTGTTGCAGTGCAAATTACAGCAAAGGTTGGGAGCCTAGAGAAACATACCTATCATTGCACATAGAGATAAGTAAATTGTCATCAATGCAATGATCGGCAAGGACGTCTTGATGTTTCAAATGAAATATGTCAAATGGCATAAATGAGCTGCAGTAAAAGCGCAGACTGGTTTAAATGACTGGCTTGATGCTGTACTTGTTAGACATGCAACCTTCAATTGTTGACTAAGCCAAGGTGTTCTCTGAAAATTGTAGTACTTGACATTTATCTTCTCCTAATTCCCCCCCCCCCTTTTTTTTTTCTTTTCAGAAAATGTGATGTGCTGGTCCTTGTGAAGCATCATTACTCTGTGCCATCAAAATGTGTCATCACCGATCCTTTCTTGAAGCCAATTGAAGAACAAGATTATGAAAATTTGGTAAGCTTGGCTACTAATACTAAACAGAAATGCTGATTCTGTTCTGTAAATGAATGTGCATTTGGGTCTTTAATTGGCTAAATGACTAAATGCTGGTAGTTATGCTGCAATAACATTCTTGTTAGACTAATCATGAGCTTAAGATTTCTTACTTGCCTTCGAAAGGTGGTAAGGTTTTTCACTGGATCTTAGTATTTAATCCTTTCTTCAAAACATAAAATTCTATATTTTCTTTAAACACACATTATTTTCTACATTCATCATCAATGCACTATGAAATCATAGCAAGCATTATAATTTCTGTATAGTTCAACCCCTCTTGGCTTTTTTGTTTTTCCATTAATGTACAGAATGCAGTAACGTTTGTCCATTATCTACGTTTTGGTTACAGTTATGAACTGTTGCTTTGTATTTTCAATGACTGACAATTTTTTTGTTTTTATTTATCGAAAACTAGCCAACAAAACTATTTGTCTAAGTATGCATTTACCGTCACATGAGTGTTTCAGTAAACTCCAAAATGTGTGAACTGAGGTGTAAATCCTGTAAATCCTTTAACACCTAAATTCTGAGACAGCTGCCTGGTTTGTAATATAAACCTCATTTCAGGCGGCACTGGCACGGGAGTCTGACTTTGAGACAGCAGTTGGTCTGTCTCTGCCTATGGCTGTGGCTGAGTACCACCTGAACAGCACTGCATACACCATTGGTTCTTCTTGTGACTGGGAACGCTGGATAGGCTATGCCAATGTAAGTAGTTCTTTTTTTCTGCTCATCTAATGCTCCATCCATATACGTAAAAGCTCACTTTAGTGAACATCACTTTAAATGAAGATTTCAGTTTAGCTAAGTCATTAGAAATCTCCTGGTGGGAAGATTTGAAACTGCAAATAAGTATTAGGCAACTTTCAGCTCTACAAACTTCTCCATGGCCTGAGCCACACCTGTATGCAGTCACCAAGTTGGTTTGTAAAGTTGTCCCATGGCAATGTGAACAGCAGTTATAAGCCCAAACGCCTCCATAAATTGAGAGACTCCTATGCTATCTCAATTAAGAAAAGTTTGCCAATACTACTGAAAAACTTTTAAGAGAATTCCATTACCACCTGAAGGACTCCCTTAAACTCCAGGTCAGAGCTAGAAGACTCCCCGCAATGTAAAGAAGCATGCAGCTTGCTTGCAACTCTACATTTCTTTCTCTATCTTTCTTATTTGAACCTGTAAATCTCGCAGGTAACACATGCAGAGCAATGTGAATGCTGGCAGAGAAAATGAAGAGTGCACCACATACAAAAATGTTCCAGGCACCATGTTTTGATCAACAACGTGGTATGGTGCCCAAGATGAGCATCACAGAAAACCATTGGTGTTTCTGAGCACCCAAGACAATCATTATCTGTTTACTTGTGTGAAGCAGCGATGTAAGGGTTACAATACCAGGCTTGAGACTGCAAGATTGTTTGTTTGATTCAAGGTCCACATGCTTGAATATCTAGTTTCTTTGTGGTTGCGTATTAAGTCTTGCCAAGCCTGAACCAAAGTGTGACAAATGAACACGATTACCCATTCCCTAGATCATAACTGCTGTTCATACTAAAAAATGGGAAAGTCATTTCACAACCTTCTTAAGTTTTAGTGCCAGTTTTGTGCATGCTGTTTCATTGTTTTGCAATCAGGGCAGTACATCACAGCTGCTGTGCCACACTGCAATGTTCGTACAAACTCTGCTTCTTCTAGCTTTTGTGGATTCTAACCATGGTACTGCAAACATGTTACACTCATTTGCCTTCTCAATAGTCTGAAAATATAAGAGCTGCTGGTTGTTAGTGAAATTTCTTAATATTGCAAAGACCTTACTTTTTTTCTAGACATGTCCTAATCCAAAAATGCAGACAGAATATGACACCAAGTATGCCAAATCGATACAGAGAAATGGCTCTATGATATATTCATTTCAAGATGAAAGAGTCGTGGTAGAGCAGGTAAGTGAATGGCTGTATAGTCTTAAATATTCTTCCTGTGTGCAGTTGAAGACTATGATATTTTATGAGTACCCAAACTGTGGAATCATTGAGTGTATAGGGACAGTCTATATTCAAATGTGCACTACATATGTCACAGAATTGTACTTTTGTAGGGTAATGTGCATACTTTTGGCTGAATAAGTGGTTTTGGCCTTACTAAGAAATTGAATTTGCTTCTCGTGCAGCTCAAGGATAGTCTTATATGCATGGAGTAAACTGTTTGAACTATTCGAATTGCAAAGGCATTTATAGGGGCAGAAAAAATATACAAGTAACTTAAGCAACTGTACTTAAAGCCAATCAGCAGTTATTCTTGCAGTTACAACGCAATTAATTTTTTCTTCTATTCAATATTTAGGTGATCATGTTTATGAAGAAGCTCAAGCAGGGCTGCTTAACTGCTTTCTACGTGGAGTACGAAGACTGGACAGGGGATTGCAGTGCTAGACAGCCTGTTACGAGACTTAAAATGATATCTTCACAGCTCAACAGAACAGCAGGTGCTTTGATTTTGTTTGTGAGCATGTCAACCTCTTCTGGAATGCCTGTGCATAACATAGTATTTAAAGGCAAGCTGTTTGCACATTCAACATTAAACTTTAGAGCTCATACTGAGTGACCATATTAACATTTCATCTGTTTTCCTAATGAGACTAAAAATTTGTATCAAGCAAGTTGTATCCTTCCTTTGGCAGGCCTTGTACTGCATATTATGAAACATGTATAATGTGGTATTAAGGCATCTCATGACACTTTTCCAACATGAAGTTCTTTAATGTACCTTGTATGAACCAAGTTATGGAAATGAAGTGCTGCCACTACCACGTCCTCATATGGCCTTCCCCTCCTTTACATTGTGCCTACTGTACTCATAGCTGTATGCAGCACCCACATGAAACAATGTCTGCCATTCTCTGCGAGTCCTTGCACTGAGCAGGCTGTTACAACTTCCTCTCACTCTTCCCAGATGCAGAGAGCGCACAGTCTGACAGAACCACACCAGTGCACGTGGAGAACACAACTGCACCAGTGCCTGTGGGGAACACAACCACACCAGTGCAGGTGGAGTACACAACCGCACCAGTGCACATGGAGAACACAACCACATCAGTGCAAGTGGAGCGCACCAGCACAGCAGTGCACATGGAGTACACAACCACACCAGTGCATGGGGAGCACACAAGTAGCTACTAATTTTGATGTCGCTACTACTTTTAATAAGGAGAGCTTACAGTTAAGATAACCATTGTTATTGCATGTTTCCTTCCATGTCTTCAAGTACAAAAACACCCGCAGTCACAGGAACCAAATCAGAAGCGAGAAGAACGGCCAATGAAAAGAGAACAAAACACCAAAGGAGGTATGGCACTTTCTGTGAAATGGAAGGCATGGTTGACGATAGAAGAGAGATGGACATACTCTGTCCTTGTTTGAAACATGGGGTTTTATTACAGTGGCACTGCTCATCCACATTTGGTCAGAAGACCTAATGTACACCTACACAGTTTAGACTAGTTGGAAGGAGCATTGATGGCTTGATTCTGAACAGAAACCAAAATTTGCATTGGGTTCTCTGAATCACCATTTGCAGTCTTCCATACTTTCCAAGCCACTTTTGTTTTCAATCAACCAGATAGCAGCAGTCAATTATTGGAATATATTTAGCCTTTAGTAGGCATCCTAAAAAATACTGCAGCATAAAGAGTTTTTGGAAGTTACGATAGTCATAATTCCAAATGCTCTTGTACAGTATTTCTGGTGTGTGCACTTTCAGAACTCAAAAATTTTATGGAAGTGGGCAATCACCATTGCACTACTGCACACAATTAGCTGTGCCTTTTGCATTCTTTGTTATATGCATCGTTTATGCTGTTAGTCGGTTCATGAAGATTTAATTTGTTTTTCATTAAATTTGGTACTGTTGCTTATACCGATAATAAAATGTGAACACTAATGTGACTAATTTACTTTGGCTAGCTTACATACAAGTCATAGGTATTGTATTATTTATGCCCTACTGATATGATAACTAATGACTAGATTAGCTGAGAAGTGGAAAGTTTATCATTAGATAATTGTATGTTCTTGCCTAATGAATATCTAGTCTGCCCCGTCATTCATGGAAACCCATGCCAGCTTAGAATATTCAGCTGAACAGTTTCCTTACAACCTAAATTTATAAAAAAGTTCATAAAGAAATCGTAGGTAACACACTGCAAGGTGTCAAGATTTACTTATCTCAAGTACCTTGATGGAGGAATGGCACAAATGTGCTCACACACATGCGCATACATGAATGCACATGCACACATACAGTGTGAGATGTTAACTTTTGTGAGAAAATGTGAAGACGAGAACACTTTTAGTGTTGTGAAAGGCTTCGTAGGTTGAGCGTTCTTTTCGCAGAAATGAAGCCATTGTATCAGCAGCGGCCACAGAACATAAGAGCTGCACAATTAAGAATGTGTTTCCAAGAAAGATTAGTGTGAATGCTTTTATAAAAAGCTAATTTCAGTAAACTATGTGCAGCATTCCAGCATGTAACTGAGGTTGATTGGCATTGTTTCTTGGATAACATGTACACACCATGAAGTTGAAAGGTTATTAGTAATGTGAACAGCGAGGTGCTTGTACAATATAACATATGAGAAAATTACAAGGCATGGCTGATACTACAAATTATATGGCTCTGATTTGCTTATATACTAATAATTAATAAACACTGGTAGCTAAACATTAACCTTCTGTTCTGCTTTACAGTGTTCATCATCTGTTTGTTTTCTCGTCGGCTCCCCAACTTGCCCCTTGCAGCACAAATGTGCCCCTACATGGCTTACATGGGCCTTATGCACCACGCCAGCAATGACCGCTTCTACATAAATGATGGTAACTATGGCATAAAAGTGTACTATCTCTGCTAGTCTTTAATTAATGATGCATATTGTTTCAAGGGGAGACTGATGATGAAGAATGTGAGAAAGTAATCTGTATTCATAACAAACCATCTAGAATACCGTTAACATCAGTCTTACCATGAGCGCAGTCTCGCTAATTCAGGGAAAACAAGAGTTGAACAACTACCATTTGTGGGAGTCGAACCCATGACCTTTGGTGTTAATGGAGGCAATGTTAATTCAGTCACAGTTAATTATGATAAAGCTAAGGCACTCAAACCCATGACCTTTGGTGGGAGTCGAACCCTTGGCCTTTGGTTGCAGTCATACCCTAGACCTTTAACATACTGCCTTTGGTGGTAATTAAGGTGAAGTTAGTTAAGACACAGGTAATTAAGATATGGTTAATTAAAGTACTTGAACCCACAACTTTTTGGGTTAATGAAGACAGTGTTAATTAAAATACCATCAATTGAGATATAGTTAATTAAGACACTTGAACCCACAACCTTGGGTAGGAGTCGAACCCTGGACCTTTGGAATTAAGAGGGATGACTAAACGAATTAAGAGGGATGAGTAAGTGAAGTAGACAGCGAATTAAGGGGGTTGTGTGCATCATGTGTCCATCTTTAATGCATCCGCACTTGGGCTTTCGCCTTGAAGTCGTCTTAGGGATAAAGAGACCCTGTGAATTTTTTTGTCTTTGGTGTTGTCAAGTATGCCAGCAATTCCCGACTGTTTAGAGCGAGCTTTAAGACAAGTGATGTCACTCTCACAACTGGCACTGGTAAAAAAAAGCTTTAGTAGCTTCTTCAGACTTGAGCATTGTGCCTGAATGTTGGAAATTTGTAGGGAAGCTGGTTCACTCACCAATGTCTGTCCTAGTCAAATTTGACATGGCAACAAGACATTAACGACTGCCTGAAAAGATGAGCATTAAAAAATAAGTGTTGCATTTAACTTCCTAACAAACCATGTCGCTGGATGGCACCACTGCATTCATATTTAAAACAGCACCAAAAACACACATGGATAATGGAGGACACTGGACGAGCGTTGTCCAGTGTCCTCCCTTGTCCGTGTGTTTTTTTGGCGCTGTTTTAAATATGAATTATCCGTACCAACTAGCTCGCACCCAAACCCTTCTGAGTCACCACTGCATGTTTGTCCTTGCAGGCAATAAATTTTTTACCACAAGTTTGACAGTGCTTATCTCAAACCTGGTGCTAGTTTGAAAATTCGTTCTAAGTGTATGTGCCTTGTGACATCATTGCGTTCTGTTGTATATATGTGCCTGTTGTATTCTTTATATATGTTTCATGCTGTGCGTCCATGGGAAAACACCAGGTGCAGCGCACCAGATGCTGTGGTTGTCTCGTTTGATATTTCGTGTGGCGTTTGGTTTCTTGTTGCTGGGCATTGCTCCTCACGGCTTCGATCACTGCTTATCAGCAGAGTGTTTCACACTTCTGTTTTCTCGGCCATGGCACTTGTCAGACTTGATTTCAATAAGTACAACTGGGTCTACAATTTCCTTCTTAGAAGCAATTCTGCCTGTGTCTTTCCTGTGAAAATGTGTGGTTTTGTTCGATAACAGAGTAAAAAATTGTCAGCTCTGTGCTGTAACATCTATGTGCTGCAATTTTCTCCGTCTTCCAGCAGTTGTTTGAATAGCCCCGCCTTCATAGCCTGTACAGCATGTTCCCCAAACCCATTAGACTGTGGGTGGTATGGAGGGGTGCATGTGTGCTTTATGCCGTGAGCTTTCAGAAAGTCTTCAAACTCAGCTGCACGAAATTGTGGGCCATTATATGCTACAATTTCCAAAGGTAGACCATGTGCAGCAAACATAGATCTAACAACTTCAGCTGTCTTATGTGCTGTTGTCATGCTCAATACTTTAATTTCCAACCACTTACTGTACACATCCACTGCTAAAATGAAGATTTTCCCTTCTTTATCGGCAAAATACAGAATCACTCTTTCCCATGGACTTTCACTAGTAGTGTGCAAATATTCTGAACTTCAAATATTCGATTCAATTCGAAAAACACTTTTACTATTCAGAGTATTCAAACCCTTAAAGATTGCTGGTCTTGGTTTTTAAGTTATCTTCGCCACAGCACAGTTGTTTTATGCAGCAAGGCATACAAAAGGTATTGCGGTGAAGCATAAATTCCTACAGTGAAGCATATCAAGAGTAAGAAAGGGCACTGTCATGGGGCCCCTGCAGGTACTTATTACTGCCTGGAATAAGTATAGGTACTAGAACTGCAGTTATGATATTACCAAGCAAAATTAGTTGTTAAAGCATAATTTTCCTGTACTTTATTTGCTGTGCAGTAAACTTGCTTTTTTTTTCGTACTTCCAGTTAACAAAGAAATTGCATTTTTGCAAAACCAATACTATTCGCATTCAAAAGATATTCCATTCGGTCCACACTTGGTCTTCATTATTCGAACTTGCTTCAAAACTGAAAACTTGATATTGGCACACCCCTAGTTTTCTCAGAATTTCCATGGAGCCAGCAGTGCTGGCTTTGCTGCGAGTTGGACACTTTGACAAATGCCGCACTTTTGCACCGTTTGCTCGAGTGCTTCTTCAATCCCTGGACACCACATCATTGACCTTGTGACCATTTTCATCTTCGTGATTCCAAGATGCAGTTCATGGAGCAAGGCCAGTACCACATGAACACTTTGGTACACTTACGCTGATCGGCCACACTATGCACCCAGCCTCAATGAAAATCCAAAGTGCTAAGCACAGAAAGCTTGCAGTGCCTGAGAAACAGCTTTTAGCCAGCCATGCCATGTGTCGTGAACAACTGTTAACAGCTTATCACACATTGTTTCATGCTCAATATATCTTGATGTTAAGGTAAAATCGAGCGTGGAAAAAATTTAAAATTTCTTCCGTGTGCTTTTCAAAATCTGCCAATTGCAGTCTGGTTCGAGCATCTGCATGGCCATTTGCTTTCCCAGGTTTATGCGCTGTCTTATAGCTTAGTTTGCAAGGAATGCAAACCATTGATGTATCCTAGCAGCGACAATGGCGCTGCTCTTTATATTTGGATCAGAGAGTCTGGTTAATGGTTAATGTTCTGTCAAAGCATTAAAAGTTCACTTGTACAGGTACTTATGAAACCTTTTGACACCAAAGGCAACGCTCAAGGGTTCTTTTTCAATCTGACCATAATTGTGTTCGGCAGATGTCAGTGACTGTGATGCAAATGCAATTGGTTTTTCTGTTCCATTCATCATGTGCGAAAAAATAGTGCCGAGGCCATATTCGGATGTGTCACATGTTAGCTGTGTTTCTTTTTTTGACATCGTATAGGCCTCGTGCACCGCCTATAGAGGCGCCACTGATAGCCACCTAGCGGGCGCTTCCAACAATACGCGCGGGAGCAGTAGCAGACGACAACGCTTTGCAGCAAGGGTGACTGAAGTTCGCGGCTGCGATTTGTCCTTTGTTCGGGCGCCAGACTGCTTCTTCTGCGGTGACAGCTGTAGGGAAGACGCAGACCTCTGTGGGAGCGGGTATGAACAAAATGTTACCTGTGTTTGGGGCAACATGGTCCACATACGCGCCAGGTGCGTCCCGCAGACAAACGCCATGAAGACCATTTACATGAAGTGGAGCTCATGTAAACTAGCCGACAAATTTTGTTGACTAATGCGATGTCTCGACCGTGTTTTTTCTTTAATTCTACCCTTGCCGTAATGCTGCTTCTGTACTTAATAATAAGCACCCGTCGTTAGTGCAGACTTAGATAACAAATCCGCACGGTGCGATGTCTGCATATGCCGTTGTGATTTTTCTGCCGATGAATACATGTGACGCCGCCGAATAAGTGTAGTGAAAGTCGCCTGAAGAAGAATAATTGCGAATTTATTGATAGAAACGCGTACACTGTAGTCAACGAAGCCACCAAACGCACGGGTTAATAAAAGCACGTGTTAGCGCTGTACCGCCGATGAACTGCCGTTCGTGCTGCAGTTTTTGCAATTTTAAATTCCCTAAGGGAGCTGCTTGGAAACGTACAAAGTTAGAGTCTAACTTTGCAGTACTTGTTTTAAATGTTACTAGAGAGAGGTGCCACATGATATATTTAAAGGCAGAGCAGCGCCAGTCAAATTAGATCCAGCGCTGGTGGCAAGGCCGGGTTTAGTCCTACGCGGCGTAAGCATAACAAGAAATAATTCAGTTGAGTACAAAATTCACTTGCAAGAAGCGACTACGTTGTGAAACAAACAAATCACTCGGCGTGTTAAGTCTGCTCTGACAGCATCAAGGTGTGATGACTTACCAAACGTGACGCGAACTATTCAGCGAAAAATGGATCAGCGAAAAATGGACCAAAATACCATATGCAGCAACTATTAGCAATTCTCGCCCTGAGCTACCTATTTTCTAAACACATTTCCCAAAAAACCACGATATCTAAGATGCCCTCGGGCGAAATGAATAAAGCTGTTAAAGAAGCATTTGCTTGGTGTCATTCCGATAAGACACAGCGTGATTTATACCCTTTACAAACGAGGCAGGGTGAAAACCTCGCAGCTCAAAAGAATCAAGAGTTATGCATGAAGCAACTAGCAACAGTTAAACATGTGCGAAGCCACGCATAAAATAGATGTAAAAACATGAAGTCCGCGACAGCTGGTGCGAGGATTTACCGGGCCACATAAAACTAACAATTTCAGTTCTTGCAAACTTCTGTAGCTTTAACATACAACACAATGCGTTATGCAGTCGTGCTGCCTAGATAGCCCAACGCGGTAAAGAAGCGGAAAACAATATAAGCGGTAAACGGCATTCCGAACTTTAGCAAAATGCCTTTAAACCACATGCTGCACTGCAGAAGGACTTCGTCGCTTATGCGTCTAACTACAATCGAGTAAAAAAATATTAATAAAAGAAACCGAAGCGACGAAGGAAAGGATGAGAACAAGGAATTTCGCGCCGAAGCGACGATCCATTGCCACCGTTGCTCCTGCTGATGAGGCTTTGCAGGGAATAATTAGAACCTAATCGCCGGCACGTTTTCGCCGGTATTTGAGCCCCCCACCCTGCAACAATTCTTCTTCGACATTCTTCGGAAGCTTTGGCCATCCCACACATGCGAAAGGTGTTGCCTATTTTGCTCTCAAAACACAAATAAGACGGAGAAGCACTATCAGCGACGCAGCAAACTATGGCGTGCTACGACGCGCGGCTCGCTCCTCTCCCGTGCGTTCCGCGCAAGGCCGCCACCAGTGGCGCGGCCATCGGCGTGCACGCCGCCTATAGCTCTAGAACAGTTTCATTGGTCAGCATTTCTCTACAAGTGTTAAATGTCTCCTCACATTGACTTGAACAATGCCATTGAGTTGCTTCGTACAAGTCCAGTCACAGTTCTAGAATTGTAGCTAGATTAGTTTAAAAATTTAGAGTAGAAGTTAATCAAGCCCTAAAACACTTTCAACTAGGTCACATTGTTCAGCTTTGGTGCCTTCTTTATGGCTGCTGCTTTTTCCACGTGGCGTGCAACCCATTTTTGTCGATTTCATGTCTCAAATACCTGATTTACTGCTGGCACAGCTTTTCTTGGAGTTGATCTTTATGCCATGTTTCCTAAGGCTTGCGAGCACCTGCATTAACCTGCCATAGTACAGTTGTCTAGTTTCGCCCACGATGATGTCTTCATCTAACTAGCAGGCGACGCTTGGCAAACCATGTAGGATCTATTCCAGGACCATCTGTAACACTGGCATAGGGCACACTACGCCATATGGCAAATGCCAGAACGTAAACAATCTCAGGTGTGTATTGATAAGCAGCAGCTCCCGTGCTTGCTTGTCCAGCTCAAGCTGTAAATACGGCTTGGAAAGGTCCAGAACTGAGAAGACAGTTCTGCCTTGTAATGTTGCAAAAATGTCCTCTGGCAGAGGAGGGTAATGGTCAACCTCAGTTGCAGGGTTTACCGTTATATGTTAATCACCACATAGTCAAAGCTTCTTGCATTTCTTTGGCACCATCACCACTGGTGTTGCCCAAGCACCATGCTGCACCCTGTAAACGACTCTACCTTTTTCTAAGTTCGCCAATACCTGCTTGACTTGTTCACACAACACATATGGCACTGATCACGCCTTACAGAACACAGAACAAGCATTCTATTAACAATGCTTGCCCTGAAGCCTTTTATCGCTCTGTAACCTGGCTCGAGCACTTCGCATTATTTGTCAGTCAAAGGCATTTCCTTTTTCAATGTCGTCACCTGCATCCTTCATGCGATCTGGTTTTGATTTCAGTGAGCCCATCACAGCCAAGCGAAGTAGGCATTTCTGCACCTACAGTCTCTTTTGCAATTACTAGATGCAGCTTAAAATGCTAATCATGGTACTTCACCTCAACATCAAAGATTCTCTTGTTATCAACTCGCATACCATTGCATGTAACGAGGTTGACAGTCGCATCTTTGAGGTTAGCAATAGGAAAATGCTTCGCGCATTCTGCCTCTTACATAATGGAAACCATCACTCCTGTGCACAGTTCCATGGTTACCTCTTTCCTGTTTAACCATACCTTGATGACAATGGCTGGCGTGCCTTGATTACCAGTGTGGCACAATGTAAGCAACTTGCTGTCTGATGATCCTTGCACAGCCTGATACACAGGTCTAGATTTGCACATTCTTGGCGCATGTCCTTTTTTTTTTGGCATTTATAACAACTGGTATTCATTAGCATACAGCTTACAGGTACATGCTGCCCACCACATCAATGACAAGTTGTTTTATTCTTTGGCACCCTAGTCTTTGATTTCAAGTTGGGGTCGTTCCTGCTGCATGCTGCTGTGTCAGACTCCTGTTGAAACACCAGTGCCCTGCTTTGCCAATGGATGTAGCTGCCGCTGAATGAGCATCTCACACTGTTCTCTGAAGCCATTACCAGGGCATCTTTCGTAACAATTTACATGGCCATAGCGATGCTGCAAATGCAGTCCCAGGTGGGGTTGGTGTCATCCATGGCCAGTAATCTACAATGCAGGCCAGCTATCAGATGGTCCTGAAGTGCGTGTTCCAGGAAGTAGTTGAAGTTGCAGAGAGCTGCCAGTTTCTTCAGTTCGACCACAAAGTTTGCGATGCTTTCGTTGGTTGCTTGCTTTCTTTGATTAAAGCAATAGCTCTCTGTTACCACAGACCACCTTGGAGTGTAGTGCTTCTGCAGTGCTGTAGTGCTGATACTGCTTCCTTATACATTGCTATGCTGGGCATTTTTGGAAGAAGCAGGCTTTGGAGGGTGACATACGCCTTTCATGCATCAGCATTCTTGGGGTACTTCATGCACATTCTGGGGGCTATGTAACTATGTTTCTATCTATTTATGTTTGAATATGTATGTTTGTATCTAACCGTTTTCCCACCTACCTGTCACTGGGTAGGTTGTGGTCAAATGTGCAGTGCATTGGGCTGCTGTGTGGAGTTGATAGGGTCTGAAAACAGGGTCTGAAGCCAACCACCAGACCAACTTGGGTCACTGAGTATGTGGCAATCAGTACATATGTGCTGCTCTTCAATGAACCTCTTTTACGCTGACACAGGTCACTGTATATGTGTGACGTATATGCGCGACTGGGTAGGTACCGCTGTTTGATGAAACTCTGACACCTACTTGGAGCAGTGGGCACATGCCTCTCAGTCAATACTGGTCTCTAGTGAACCTCCTTAATGCCAACTTGGGTCACTGAGTATGTGCCAGTAGGTGTGCGCCGCTCTTCAAAGAACGCCTTTGACGCTAACTTGGGTAACTGGGAATGTGCTGGTTTACAATATATCCCTTAACTTCGATGCGAGCGGAATCGAATTTGCGTCACAAGAGCTCCTCAAGGGCAACAACCTGATGCATCAGCAGGCTGTGCCATGAATGTGCTAGGTATTTTCCACTTTTCAATGAAAGTCTTTCATGCCAGTGCTTTAGTGAGCTGCTCCATGATTACACTGGGTATGTGCCATTCTTTAATGAACCTCTTGCCACCTTGAGTCACTGAATATGTGCCACTGAGTGCACGACAAGTGAGGGAATTATTCTTAGTATTTGCGCGCACTGGCATGGCATGCTTCTTGTCTCGACGGCCACAAGTGGACTTCTCGGCAGTGCCACTAGAAGGTGTGGGGTGTCCAAACAGAATAAAGAGAGGAACCAGGTTCCTGCATGATGTGTTTCTCAGCATTTTCATGCACCAGTGTGCCATGCATTTCAGAGGCCCTGCGCACGCTTCGCAGTGGCAGGGCTAAATGATGCTGAGGGTCCTTAGGGAAGTGCAAAAGAGGAATCCCGCTGCAGTACAAGCCTCGTTTTGACAGTGGCCATACAATGTGTCGCTATATTGATTCAATGCTAACACGTTACTATCAACAGTCATCATGAGATGGGTTCTGCCACAATTTTTTCTCCAGTGGCGCTCAGGACCAAATGCAGTCTCTTTAGTTGGATGACCTCATTAGCCTTAATGTACAGCTCAAAGCGTTTGATGAAAACATCAAAGCTACCACTGTCGGGATCAAACTCTGGTAACTTGCTGACCATGGATGCCATCTTCAGTTCGTGGTTGAATCCCATCCTCATTGCCAGATCGTTGCATTGTTACATCTCAAAAGAATGGAGATGCAAATTTTATTGAACCGTTTATTCATATCTGTTCATGATGCCACACACAGAGCGTCTGCCTGAGCACACGGGAGCAGCACCTAGCAATAAGAAGCCAAATGCCATATGAAACACTAGACAAACACAACTACAGCGTCTGGCGCACTGTGCCCGGCATGTTTACATGGATACCCTACACGAAATGCTAAACAGGCACAGCAGGGCCACAAGAATAGCTTAGAATACAGCATATATAAAGAATACAGCAGGTGCATATACAACACCTTCAATTCATATATTGCAATATGTGTGCCAAAGTAATTAGTTAAATTTTGTTTAGTCAATTATGCATTTCAATTTCCAGTATAAGTAATTGTCCACCTTGTTGAGTCATCCAGCTCATTGAGTAGATTTGTACTATATATATTTCCACAGATGATTTTTTAAAATCTCTGTTAACATTAAAACAAATCCCTGTAGATAGCGGCACGGACTGATTCTCTGTTTGTTCTATGTACATCACCTGGTTGTGCCATCGTAGTGTGGTGCCTTTAGCTCCGCTGGGAATTTGTGTTGTGGTATCTCATTCTAACAGTGAACTTATGAATGTTTGCATAACCACAGACTTTAACTAAGCTAATCATTGCTTTGCTTAGATGCTGCCCTGTACCAGTTCCTGACCCTCAAGCAGTACAATGTTCAACACCTGATTATTGCAACTGCCCCCATGCATTCACACTTGCTGACACAGCTTCGTCAAACCTTTTTAAAAGACGGTGTATCTCGCCTAATGTACAGCATCTCTGAGGATCAGCCGCTTGAATCCCTTCATGGAGTGATGCTACTTGCCACGTCAGTGGTTCATTTGGATAGCCTCTATGATGTATCATTGGTAAGTCCTTACTTGGCTGTCAGTTGTACCAATCAGTGGGTTATCGAAGCATGTGCCCATTAGAATCATCATCCATATGTACCTGGCTTGCAAAATTATGCTTCTTTGAAATGCTAGGGAGCAAAGGAAACAAAGGAAAATAGCGCAGCAGTGAGCTAGATAAGCACTGTTCAAGCTACTGACTGGAACTTCTTGTTGCAGGACATTCGAAACTACCTTCACACAAAAATGCATCTGAAACTATATCTTGCTGTTCAGAGTGTGGGCTATAACACAAGTTTTGATCCTTTTCTCAAGTTGAAGAGGTATGCCAGTATCTTCTATGCAGTTTTTATTAGATAAGGAGTAACTTGCGGAAAAATGTTTTCTAGCTCATGTGACCGGCTAATCCTATATACCAATCCTTATGTACCATCTCCTCATTGTAAAATTATGCCAATCATCTATCAAGACTTGGACATGCTCGACAAGACATTCTTTGTAAGTGCACTTTTGAACATTCATCCAAAACCATGGCTTTGCCCTTTTTTCTCTGGTGAAATAAGTGTTCTTTTATATGTTGTAAATGTTGAGAAAATTATGTGGACTCGAGAAGCTAATGCTAATACTTGGGAACCAGATGATAATGCTCTCCCCTTATTTCTCCATCTGCTAGGAAAGCAAAAAGGAAAGTGAATTTGTTCCATGCATCACACTGAATTTGGCAGTTCGCCGATATGAGCTAGCAAGTGGTAGTTCTGACTTCGGTCAAGACTGTGCCAAGGAACACTGGGAAAAGTTTTCAGCAGTAAGCATTACTTTTTTTCTTTTACACATCAATATTGCTTGCTTCCTTGAGGTACAAATGGCGAGAAAATCTGTGCAGCAATGTTTCATCAACATATTTAACAAAAGCTTTGCCAGTTAGACATTCTCTTGGATACTTTTTTTTACTGCTCTAAATTTTTCTTCTTTGCCGGGTATCAGTAATTAGTGCTCAAGTGCACTTGATGAAGGACAGCTGCCAGCTAAATTGAGCTGCCTGAGTTTGACAATTCGATATAGTATGTTGCAACTTGGAACTGTGTGCATGGCTATATCGCAATTTTCCTGTTGCTTCTTTGTTTCTCACAATCCAGACCTGTCCTGATGAGCCTGGGGAAAGGGGATATACTGCAACCTCGGCATATTTGAAGACCAGCAAGAATGTGCTTGTTTTTGAAGATGAAACCAGCATAGAAAAAAAGGTGTGTGAGTACAAATTTGTAGAGAAACTGTTGACCATTCATATTAACTTCAACATATGATGTTCTAAGCCTTTGTATTAGTACAGAGGCTCTAACTGCAGCATGTCAAGCAGACCCAGCCCATGGAAGCTTTTCAGCGGCACTTGTGGCAATGCTGTGCACTGTTACGTTTGGCAGATTCGCCAAAGTGCGGAGGCAAGGTTCATTGTGGTACCGACGTCAAACAGCATTCCACCGAGTTGCTGTGGACACTGAGATGCTGACAGTGACAGCAAATTACAGGTCGACATGACAGCAAGATGACAGAGGTTTTCCTTGAACTTCAGCGAAGGACACCGGGACTTGTAGAAGCTCTACCTTCTGGCGAGCTTGGGCCATTGACCTCTCCCCAGTCAGTGAAGCACTAGGTTTGGTATGCTGGCTTCCCCCTTTCCAGGTTCAGCTTGTGGGCAGCACGTGTGCTCTGTGTGCTCGCAGGCTCGAGTGCCTTAGAGCGCCTTAGAGAACATGAGCGATCCATACCAACAGGCACAGGATCCCATTTGGCTCAACATTGTAAAATATGCAAGTGCAAACCCATGTTTCGTGATACCACAATTTTGAAAAAGAGCCGCAATACCACTGCCCGAGAGTTATTGGAAGCATTCTTCATACAGTCGTTAGGGTCACAGTGCATTAGTGTGCCTTCTTTAAACTTCTACAGTGCTGAATATGGTTTTTAGATTCTGTCGCATAAGTGCGCTCTTGTGATCGGATGTTGGTGGCTCCTGCACATGGTGCTCACTGCGCATGTTCCTCTAGTTTCTGCTGTCTATAAAGGAGTGATGCAGTAAAAGAATGATGTCAGTTGAGAGTAGCGCCTTGTCCTGGTCACCTTTCTTGTGTCCATTGTATTGCGCTAAACAAAGTATTTATAGATCCGCCAACGCATTGTGCCGAACAAGCGCTCCTGTTCACAATTTAAGTCTCCTGTTAATTCTTCTGGCTGCATTGTTGCATTGTCTTTGCCTATTGTAGTTCAGATTGGACAAAGCAATCCGGGGACATTTTTGTTGCAGCTATCTAAATTCCAGCAGATCAACCCTAGCATGTGTGTGATGGCCACTGCTATTGAAAGGGAGGACTGGAATAATGAGTGCTCTGCTCGGCCTGCTGCCTCCAGGATGCTTGCTATTGCCAAGTATGGGGGTACAGGTAAGGATCTGTGTTGTCCTTGCAAGTCATTGATGCTTGACTAACAAAGCTCTTCTGTACTCAGCTTTCTTCTGCTTCTTTTTCTTTCACTTCATTTTCTCATTCCACAGAAACTGTGCCACGTACTTTGCTGACAAATGGTAAGCTTGGAGAAAGGGTTAGTGAAACATCTGCCAATAGTAATGACTCATTCAGACTTCTAGGCAGCTGTCACTATATGCTTTTTGCCGAAGCCAATTAGTTCAGCATTGGGAGTGCTGGGCCAACTGTGCCACAAAGGCATGTGCTGCGTCAAGCTTCACCAGGCTTCCCTTTTTTTAATCTTGAAGTCAATATATTAGATATGTGCTCTGGTGTATGTCAGCAAGAATATTTTTTTAAAGGAGCACCCCGCTTAATGTTAAAAAGCTGAAGATATTCTATTTGAAAGTGAAGCTACAAGTGCCAACACTGTACCAACTGAATTTAAGCCATGTCATGTTTGTATATTTGGGTATGTATTCTTTCTTTCTTTCTTTCTTTCTTTCCTTCTTTCTTTCATCCTTCCGTCTTTTTTTTTGTTGTTGTTTAATTAGTGCACTCGCCCCGTTAGTGCATCGTGCTATGGTGCACGAATACTTCTAGAACAAGTGCTTCCTTTAACTCGAACTTCTTTTAATTCAAACAAATTTTCGGGCCATTTCGAGTTTGCATTATTGAGATTCAACTGTATTTCAATAGAGAAATACTCCCACGAATCCAAACTCCAAGAACTGTGTATTGGTTATTTAGAACAAAATTTCTCATTCTCATGGATTGCTGTTCAGACAAACCCAAGCCAAAAGCGAAAGTTCAGTGTGTAACTAGCTGCCATAATGTTGTACGCCTTAAAAGTTAGTAGGAAAGATATGTGGAAAGCCAAGGTTGAACTGGAGTCAGCATAGCAGCGCGTGCCCTCCTTAACCATGCAGCCTAATAGGAGCTGGAACGAGCCCCCCCCAGTCCATGCTTGACCATGTTAGCACAAGCTCACTTATGCCCCCCTCCTAGCGCGCGCTCGATCACTTCATTTCTAACAATGGCTGCAGGGAAAGACAAGGCGCATCAAGCCGCCTTCCTTCTTGACTCACCCTCGCATGTTTTCCCTTGCACCCACAGTAAACGGCACATGAGGTGCAATCTTATCACCCTTGGACTTTAAACGGAACCTAGGAGTCTTCTGGCATAGGTTGATTCATGCTGATGGAGAAAGGATAAAAGAAATTTTTCAATACCAACCCAGTGACAGTCTTTGCCTTTACCAAGAAAAACTGAATGTACGACATGTATATATACTAAATTCAACCTGCAAAAGAATGCTGATTCATACCACCAATGGAAAATATGTTCCATTGAAAGGAATGAAGGCTAAAAGAAATTGTAGCATTGAACATGGACAATCACTAAAAGAAGATGGCGCTCATAAAATCTGCAACACAAATGGGGAAAGAAAGAGGTCCTGCATAAGACTATGGTACATTTAATGACCCAACCAGGATGTGTGTTGATTTCAAAAGCAGGGAGAAGCAATTCCAGACACACTTACACCTTCCAAAAACTGTTGTACATTGTTTGCTCTGGTTTCTGATACCTATGCATACCATGTGCTTCATAATCTATTTGAACTTCTTTAGGGCTTTGTACTAATCAGTAGATGCATTGTTAGAGTCTACTCCTTATGCTGAAGAGGTGCACTACATTTACACTTACTCTAGATGGTCCGGTGTTGCTCTTGGCATGTTATCCAATGCACTGTACACATTATTGCTAGGAGCACACAATACTATAAAAAGATCACGAAGCACATAGAGGTTGATAACGTGTTTATCAGTGAATTGGCTTCTTCCAGAATGTGCCATCAGCATCAACGCATCCTTACTCAAAACCTGGACCATGCTTCTTGTGCAGGTATCTTAATATGTGTGGTGGACAGGGCACCACTTATCAAGATGTTGCCTGGAGGCCTCTGCACTCATCTGGTATACTCTAGTGTACTATACCGTCTCAGCAGTGAACACACTTTTGTTGCTGGAGATGGTAAGCCACTAGCTTCTCTTACAGATGTTTGTAGCTTTGTTGAAGACATTCATTATTGTTGATGTGCTATTTCTGACATGTCCTGAAAGTTAGACATGAGCTGTTCTGGTTGTTTGTTTAATACACCATGTGTGAGAGCAGACTGATGTACACTCATCATGCTCACAGGCTAATGTGAACTGAGCAGCTGATATCCGAAAAAACTGGTTGATCATTGCGTTATATATACATGCTGTGGCAAGAAGCCCATCTTCGTGGTTGGAATTATGCTAATGCCAGGAACAACAACGCAACTTTTATTTCTTGTTCAGGCTTTAACACATAAAGGACCACAGCCAAGTATGTATAGCGTGAGTTAGAGCTATAAAGACGTTGTTATTGACAGAATTTAATTTTATTTAACCAGGTTTGCATATTCATGCATTACTATTTAAGCATGTGTACCATTCTTATCAACAGAGAATTTTACGTATATCTGTGCCATCAACTAATCACGTGGTATCTTACTTAAATGTGGTATGAAATTCTGAGGCGAATTGAAGCACACTGTTTGAGATATATTTGATATTGAGTTAAGCTTATCGTTACTCAGGCCTGCTCATGAGCTACATATTTTTCTTTAGGTACAGCATTTTATGCAGCTTCCAACCTTGCACTGAAGAGTGGAATGCATTTCCTTAGTGAAATAGACCTCATCAGTTTCTTCAATATTAACGTGGACCATGCTTTTGCCGGTTTCTTGGCGTCAAGCACAAAATGGGTCCAAGAAACTCATCAAAATGGTCTAGCCTTTATGAATATTCCGAACAAAACTGACAATGTGAAGTTTGAATCAATAATCAAGGTAAGCTGTCTGTTAATGGTAATGGGCACTGATAATTTTATACTTATTTGTTAATGATTTTTGTTACCATCTTATTATATTATATAACTTTTATAATCAGTTAATGCTAGCTTTCTTGGTAGCTTTTTCTTTCTTGTAGTAGCTTGTGTATTAGGCACGTGTGTTTTACTATGTTTCATAGCATTATTTCATATTTGTACCATCCCGCTCCTTAAGGGCTGCAATCTGCAAATAAATAAATAAATTTGGTAGAATTCTTTTCGTTGTGTATCTTCGACACTATTCTTCAGCAGCAAGGTGGAGTAGAGTTGGGTTGCGTTATATAAATAAATTGTGTATAAGTTGTAGTTATAGCATAAGTAATTGTGGCCTTGGCACCTTTTTCCTCTACCATGGTCAACATTCTGGTATTGAATGGGGAACCATCGGGCTTCCTAAGGTTCCAAAAATATTTCCACCTTCTGCGACACTCTTAAGATATTGTCAGCTACAAGGGCGGCCATGCCAATGCACCCTGTTTCTCCTATACACATCTTTTTGGCCCCATAGAAGCTGGTTAAAGATTTCAATGATGCTGCCACACCTAACACATAGCCCCTAACCTAGTTAAGCTTGAACTCACTGGACAATTGCGTATAATAACATGGATGGGAGGCAGGCCAACGAGCAGCTCTCTTGCATACTGCAGGTGCCATCTTCCACACAGCTATCGTTAATTAATGTTACAACTGTTAATATAAATTCTTGTTTTCTTGTTTGATTTGCCCATCTCTCTCCATAATACAACAGCCTTGAGAGCAAATAAATGTCAATAATCAAACCCAACATACAAATAAATAAAGATAGTACAAGCAAATATTCATGGGCTTATTGAAGGCTGCCGTTATTGATGTGATGACTAAATCTGATCAGTACACATGGACGACACCAATCAGCACCTCAGCAAAAACCTGCAGGTGTTGTTGAAATGCTGTTTAGACAGTCAGTGATGCCAACGGCTACTTCTTGCTCCAATTATAGATTTTGTTCTTACTTGTGCTTGATTACAATGCAACGGAAGGTTTAGCAATAACTGAAGCATTTTCATTTGCACTGTGAACCTACTCTTATCCTGGATTTCTTGCAGAAAACATGGGAACATATTTTAACTCACAAACTGCAGCAGATGCTTCTTGTCGGCATAGACTACAGAATGGAAGCCAGCGCTGCACTGGTGAAATCACTTTCTGGGTAAGTACCTGTAAGAAGGCACAACGCGGTAAGAAAATTCCTAGCTGTAATTGTTGATTTCGGCCTTCTCTAGTTCAGATTCAAACATCCTTATGCAATGCTAAACCCTCAAATACTCATCTTTTTGACATTTCTTTAAGTGAGACATTTTTTTTTCTTGTTTGATTTACCCATTTCCTCCCTAATCCTACGGCCTTCAGAGCAAAAACAATATCAATATAATCTAAGCTTAGATACACATCAATAAATATAGTGCAAGGAAATAACAATGGGCTCATTGAAGGCTATCTAACTGAATAATGCTAAAGGAGGAGAGGTGGAAAAGAGCAACAGGATGGGGAGAGGGTGAAGGTGCCATGTGACTGAGAGGAGGCTTACTTATTAGGGACGTGCAAATATTTGAAACTTTATAATAGTGAATCAAATGATGTCCTATTCGATTACGACTTTGAAATAAATAGTGACTATTTGCAGATGCGCAATATTTTTCAAACAGTTTTAGAATATTTTAAAATGTCATTTGTATGTAACCAAACATAAAATTGGAGCAGCAGTACAATTTTCAACCCTATTGGCATAACATGTGCATAAATCTAGTAAACTTATCTAGGGCAACAGGTTACGTCGTGCAACTTTCCACGTTACAGGGATCATTTGCACTCCGAAAAGTGTTGCATATGTGGAAAAAGTACGTAACTGTTCCTAATGCTCTATTCATACATTTTTATAAACGTTTCATAATGCACAATGTAAGGAGAGAAAGTTGCTCAGCTTATGAATACTAGGATGTGGATATCATTTTACATAAATTATGAAAATGGCTGCTTGTTACTATAACAATATTCTATATTCGATTCTATTCAATTTGCTCCTCGCACTATTTGATTCGTATTTGATTAGATCTCGAAAATTGCTATTTGTACACCCCTACTTATCATGTAGCATAAATGAATGCGCCTGAGCACGAAGGAAGTGAGTGGCAGAATAGGGGTTGGTGGACAGCACCGCTGAGAAGCGGCGGTCACCAGTAGCAAACACTCCCTTTGCGAAGGCTGTAAGGCGGAATGCGCATGGACTCCAGCCCAGTCGTGGTTAGACATCTTCAGGGGATTGTGTTCACTAGTGCAAGAGTTCAGCATGCGTAATGTATGTTTTATATTGTATTGCAGGAAATGCACATTCATGGTGTTCATCACACATCCCAGAAAAAGCTGTTGTGAAGGACCTTGCAAAGTGGATTATCCATCAAGGCCCCAAACAGATGAAGACAGCACTGTCATGGTACAAATTCTTTTTCCTACAGCTGCTGTTTGAGGATGAAAAAGATTACACTCTGTTAGACCATATTGCAATAAATCAATGAGAGATTTCTGCAGAACAACACAAGTGGACACTATAGCACAAATCATTATGACCTCGGCATTACTAGTATTAATGTTGAACAAAATTGAAAAACTTTTAAGTATAATTATTTATTTATTTACTTAATCATTTTAGCTTTTTATTTCAAGCTGTCTTCTACCATTTCAGCAAAAGATTGAGCTTGGCTCCGGCTTCGCAACTACACCGTGCATCTCATTCAGCATGGCTGTCAGAGTGTTTCATGGTGTGAACAACACTACCTGTCGTCGAGAGGAATGGGCAAGCTACAATCAGGTGAACTCCCACAGCACTACAACGGAAGTAAACTTTATTGTGTTTTCATGAAATGATTGCAGTGGCATATAAGACACATCAAGTTCTTGTGCTGTATGTTTCTATGCTCTCGAACGTAGCAGAAAAGCATTCTCTTGTTCAGTTTAATTGTGACAGCAGCTGATAACTGCTCATTCTGCAGTAAGTTACTCATTGTGATGTCAGTAGTGAGTAACATTCATGTGCGCTATGCTTTATTTTTCTCCTGTTATTTGGGAAGTGTCACTTAAAGCGTCTGTCAACTGGCACAGGAGAGATGTCAGGAGAGTCTTTGCTCAGGCAAAGAGCCATGTGCTTCATTTGCAGGTGTCTCCTCGTCCACCTCTATTTTGGTTAGCTGTAGCTTGCTATGCTAATGTAATGAGGACAATCTAAACCGAAGGCACCATTTGCTTTTGGTAGCATCTACTGTTACAATTATTACCAGCACCTTCTTTTCTCTATCAGTTGATATTAATATGTTACCATACGCCTTGGAAGTACATGCACCAGTTTTAATCCCACAAACTGAAAAGATGGGCATAGAATTCATAAAACATAGTTTATGGAATCCAGATTCAAATTTTTGAGAGCAAGTAAGAGAAGTATGAAATAATCTTTAGTGTCTCTTTACTTTTGTGACTCATTTGGTCTTTCTGTTGCGTCCTTACAAAACAAATTGCACAGGTTTATGAAAAAACACTTGTCCATGGTGAAAAAAGTAGTGATTAAGGATATCTGTATTAAGGCATTAATACAACTATGGTGTTTTGATTGATACTGTTGCTGACCATGGTAATATGATTAGGATATTAAGTATAATAATGATAATGATGCTTTATTCAGAGTGTGCCAAAGACCTTGGATGCTTTATTTCTGACAATTACAGGTGTGTAATAAAGCTCAAGTGTCAGACCAAGGCAGTTTTGGCAGACTCTCCAGTGATGGAAATGTGTTCATGTTTGAGACTCCTGCATCCATCAAAGATAGGGTATGTATGTTGTCTTTTTCGTTTGTCTTTCTACTGATTAAGGCCACTCTGTGTTGGTACAAGAGAAAATAAACTGAGGGGCTGGAAGCACTACTGTTGACTGAGGCAGACCTGATGCAGTGCTTAGAGGCATCCTATTGTAGGCTCTACTTAGGATACACTGGGGATCTAGTACAGCTTGGCTTAACAATTTTACTGAGTGGAGTTTTTAAGGCGTAGTGATGCGATACAGAAAAATTATGGAGAACTCATCTCAGGGTGGACTGTCAACGGTAATGCGATTAGCATTCGAGAAATGTAGTGGCACACTCAATTTCTGTAGTCTCATTTATTTAACATGTGCAGTGTTCATCCTGAGGCTTTGCCTATATGCAACAAACTCCAACATTGTCCCGCTTGGCCTATGGCACTTGCTTGCAAAGGTTGCCCATGAGCGTGGCAGCATGATGACGACTGTATGATGTCGGCACAGTGACGATGACGGAATGACAAAGAAGAAATGACGTTAATCGAACGACAAAATGCTATAAAGATGGTGGCAGTGTCCTTTCGACTCGGCCATACCAATGCAATAATGAGGTTAAATGGCCACACGGCATATATGAACTCATCTTTCTTTCTTCATGGAATAGTGTTGTGGAATTCCCTCCCAGAACACATAGTAGCATATACCAAACGCAAATAATTCTGCGAAAAACTGAGAATGCACTACACGGCCTCAGACGACCTCTGTTCCCTACAGTAACACATCCTAATAAATATCTCCCTGCTCTGATTTTTTTTCGACTGTTTATCTTTAAATTGTCAATGTATTATCAATTGTATTGTTTCCTTCACTGACTGTATTTGTGCTGTATATTTAGCATTTTTGTTCAAATCATTGAAGTGCATGATTCATGATGTGCACGATGTGATTCACGCTTTGGAACCGCCAAAGGAAACTTGAGGACAGGAAGGATCGATTTACTAACTTTGCTCAAATTCTCATTGAAAAAGAAAAAACGTACATCCAGGCAGCGCGATAAATGAATATGACAACACATGGTTGCACAAACAAAATAGCGCACAGACTGCCACGAGATAAGTATAGAAGTTTACATCACGTCAAGACTGTAGTGACAAAGTATTTCATGTAAACTACGAAAACGCGACAACAGAACAATTGAAGGACAACTTGCATATCAGTTGTCCGTAGTGTTTCATGTACGTGTCTTTTTGTCTGATGTTCCAATCCGCTAGTGGAAAGTGCCACACACAATCCATTCTTACTGACAATGCACCAGACGTATATTGTACAGTACTGGGTATTGACAGTTTGCCTTTTTCATCTGTGGGAACAAAAGTAACTTCGAATTAATTATGACTTTTCCGCAATGACAACTAGGCAAGCGTTTTAGCTGATTTCTTCCCAAATGGTGATAACAGTTCCGAGCATAGCAGGTCATTCGCATGCTATGCTTCAATTTAAGCAGTGTCTTTCCAGTGTTTTCTAGGAAAAAAATAAAGGAAAATGCGTCATGCTTATAGACAAAAAAAAATAATAAACATATATACATGAAAGTAAGCCTCACATTTCCTTGTCTCAACTCTAGAAGGCTTGATCCATTCTCAAAAACAAGGAGCTTACCATACGTTGAAAAACCATTTGCGCATTACAAAGAGAGTTTTGTTCACTTGACGAAGGTGGTCATGTGCTACACAATGTAAAATTAAAATGCCTCTTATGAGTACGCATATCCTGAATGGCGCGTGCCTCATAATCAGAAAGTGGTTTTGGCACGTAAAACCCCAAATATTATTATATTATATCCTGAATGGCGAGACACGGCTGCTCCACTGCATGGAAAGGGCTTGCACTCTTCTTGTCCATGTTACTTTGTGTAGTTTGCATTTATATGCACAGTCCATGATAACAGAAATCCACCAACTAGTCTACCAAGCTGTTAAGACGTGAAACGAGCTGGCATCCAGAGCTAGCATTTGGCGGGAACTCGCGCTCCTGCCGCCCTGCCTGCGCCCCCGTGAGCAGGCAGCGTTGCGCCTGACAAATAGCAAAGCCCCGCTTCCCTTCCTTGATCCATCCTCACTGGTGGGAGCTGATGCTGACGGAGAGAATCACCTGTCCCTGCCTTCCAAGAACCTTTTCATTCCCTCTGGGAGAGGCAGATACGACAGTGCAAAACGGACATGGTTCCCCACACTTTTCTTTTTTTCTTTTTTTTTTTTCTTTTTTTCAGGTACTGCCTATGAGCGCACCACTGTTTCCTTTTTGGTGGGTGTGTGTGCATGCGAGCATGTATGTAATAAAAATCTGCATTCTAGATTTTGCAAGGATTGGCAGATGTATGAATATGTATATACCTTATGTATATAATAACTTTGACCTCTTCAATGCACCAAACAGTATTTTGGGTGCTATATGTATGTTACCATGTAGGTTTTCTTTATGTTGTATAAGCTTGTTTTCGTTTTTGTACTTATTGTATAACTGTTATTACACTGTGCACTTACCTTTATTTTAAAAGGCTTGCATTGAAGACGCTACCAAGTGAAAGGGGGCTGCGGCTTTGTCAATCTGTATCTGACAGCTTTTTCTGCACCTTCGCTGTCTGTACCTTTACAAGGCAGAAATAAATAATTTCAATTTTAATAAATATTCATCGTCAAAGCACCACGTCTATATGTGCACGAACTTCTATATGTGCGTGCATGCATGCACAGTCAGTATGCCTTCCAGGGAGGTTTGTATGAAAATGGTAGATATGCCTCACAGGAGACTGTGCATTAAAAAACACTCATGATGTCCCATGAATTTTTCAATTCTTAACTGCTTGATTGTTGAATGTCATTACATTAAGAAAAAGTTTGAAGAATTTGATCTAACTGTTGTTCTTCCCAATCAAATACATGTCGGCAGCAGAAATACTCCATTTGTATGATTGACACAAATGGACATGCAGCCTTAATTATTCTTAGACGAATTCACAATAGCTATGAAAGTTGCAAATTTTGACATCTCTTCACCATTCGGCTTCGTATAATCACTTCTTTCATGCTCTCCAGTGAAAACATCCAATCGAAATGTTATCCTAGAACTGTACAGTCCACGAGTCGCCTGCGCTGATATCATTTGACGATTTTTGTTGTGATGTGACAGGGTCGTTTACAATTAAAGCATCGTTCGTGAACAATTTTGCTTGACTCTTTCTGCAGTGCAGATGACTATTATGAGAACTGTCTAACACAATATCCACTTGATTAAATTTTGTTTCCCGCTGAATAGTTATTTTCTCGATAGTATGCCTAGAAAAAAAAGAAAGCAATAATGAACGATGTAGTAGTGTTGCAAAAATATCCATTTTCAAAGTATTGAAATCTTGTTATTTTTCTTAAAGGAAATGTAATACCTCCACGATATGTCTTCTTCCTCTGACTTCCACACTGGTCTTCACATACTGTCGCTCTCATAATAGTGATCGTTGCATGCACATCCACATATATAGCGAGAATAGTATTGATTCTGGCTTCATAATTTGTTCTAATTACTACAGTTTGATCAGTCCAGAACAAAACACAGAATCATCCTTTAGCCAGAAGTTGATCTAACTGCTAAATGAACTGTCACTAACATCTGTATATTATGGCTGCTGTTTTCCCCTGTGTGACGAACTGTCATCATCGCTTTTGTATAGCTGGTCTAAATTCCGTCATCATATACTGGTCGGTCAACATTTGTTACGCAAAAACCGAAAAAATAATTTGTGTCTCTCACTTCTTCAAAGCACTGTGCAGCCTGTCAGAACGCACTGGCACTTGCGAATGCGTGGCCTAAAGGATCAGTTTCAAAGTAAGATGGTCCAGAGTTCAATTCATGCCTGAATCACTGGTGAAGACTTTTCTCACCACATTACTTTATTATGCTCGCTTTTCTTGTGACCCGTGACAAGAAATTTGACGGCTTCTGTAAGAGAAAACTGCATCTACGCAGCTTCTTAAATATACGAATCTGCAAATATATCAATCGAACAAAAAAAAATATGTGGAGCCAAAGTTCAGTCGGCAACTAAAGCCAGGCCGATGCTTTACTGGCTTGTCGAACCGACGAGCCTTTGGGGCGCTCGGCGTTCAGTCGTGTGCTCTGACGGAGGCGCAGCATGTGCGGCCAGTCACGTGCCTATGTAGCTGGAAGTAGACATCGGTCCGACTGTTTTTGGAAGTCAGGTGGCCAGTAAAGCAGGCTTCTGACTATTTCTCAACAATCAGCCAAGCATCGGCAGTCGGCTAGGGTTGCTTGGGAAGATGCTCAAGTGGTTGAATTATACAAGCAGCTGCTTGTGAACACAGTTCTCAAATTGCATGGCTTGTGACCAAGGGCATTCACCAAAGCTGAGTACATCATGTGTCATATGAAATCCAAGTGCAATAAATCCAATCGCGCCCTGTGTGCTATATACTATGGGTGCGAGTTAAAGCATGCGAGGGTGAGCCGAGAAGGATGGTAGTTTGATGATGAGCGCCGCCTTCCCACGCGAGCTAGGGAAAATGCAGGATGGGAGCATGCTCATGGTAATGCAATCAAGCACATGTGAGGGGGAAGAAGAGGATGGCAGGTTGGCTCGTGTCTTGTTTCCTAGCATGGCTTCAGGATGGCTGAGCACATACACAGCCCATTTGCCCTGTTTTACAAGTAATGTTCTGTGTGCGCAAAGAGTGGGTGTACTGAAATGGTGTGGTATCTTGTGTGCTGTCTTCCTATGCATTTATTGCTGGAGGTTGTGTTATCTTGAGTTTTGGAGACTCGTTGTACAGAGATACACACGAAGCATACGATCTTCGCCGCCGATGCTTTTTGTGATAGCGTCGTCCCACTGTGGGGGACACTAACAGGCATGGGGGTGAAATGAACATGAAAGCGTGGCCGCCTTCACTTTGTGCCGCCATTGTGAAGGTATCGTTGACACAGCATGAAACCGCATCTTTCGACGCTGTCTGTGATATTCAACAAAACGAATTTTCTTGTCATTCAAATTTGCTTTTTCCGATTGCCCAATAATTAGGAAAATCTTGTAACCCCTTCTGTGTAAGAAAAATCAAGCTGTGAATGTACTTATTTACTTTAAATGAGAAATTTTCATGTAACGAAATTCCAATATAACAAAGCAAATTGCTGATTTTTCCAACTTCTTTATATCTAGGTTTAACTTATACTTATGTCTGTCTTGTGGAATATCTCATCATATTGAATTGCAGACTGCTATAAATTGTGCAGTACCTGTTGAATATCCCGCACAGGCCACTTTGACTGAAATGCTGCTATGGTCCTAAAAAGAAATTTTTATTAATGCAACTGTAATCAAGCTAGCTCTTATGTAAAAATTTAAAGGATCACACACATAGCCATAAACTCGAGAGGTGGCACTTTACAATGTAGCTATGGGTGCTGCTTTAATGCGCAGATCTTGAGGGTGTCTTCAAAGGTGAAGGTGATGTGTGCGGCTGTCTTCGATCTCGACTTGGAGGACACCAATGGCTCCTGTGCCTCTGGAGCTGTTGCCTTTCCTCGGTTGCAGGACATTCAACAAGAGATTACCGGTAGGTGAAGAAACACCTTTACGGGGTGCTGCACGGTGTAACTATATTACTTTGGCCGATCATCTTGTTGCACTGTTAGGTAATTCTTGGGTATTGCCTTCACATGAGTGATCCTCTAAAGTGTACGCATTGGGGTGATAAGTGATAAGTGGGGGACACTTCATGTAAGTGATTTGCATGTTACGTCTGTATTGCATGACACGTGCATCTACAATATATGTAGTTTAGCAGAATGCGTTGTTGGGCAAGTTGGTTCATTGTATTAGGAAAGATACAAAAAAATATGTTACAATATATGGCTGCTAAAGTCAGCTCTTGATCTTGCCAGTTTAAAGTTGGATTTCACAGGGGAGGAAAAATGTTGCATTTGAAACCATTATAGTTTACAGCTACGACTTGGGCTAGTTGATGTTAAAATTAAAATAAAATAAAATATGGGGTTTTATGTGCCAAAACTTTGGTTAACCGATAGTGGGGGACTCCTGATTAATTTTGACCACCTGGGGTTCCGTAATGTGCACCTAAATCTAAGTACATGGGGGTTTTTGCATTTCATCCCCATCGAAATGCAGCTGCCGTGGCCGGGATTTGATCCGCGACCTCGTGCTTAGCAGTGCAAGGGCTAGTTGGTATGGGAACATATTTAGAAAACGGCACAAATCTGACACTATAGAAGAAATATACTTTAGTTAGTTTAATTCTATATACTTTATTTCAACTTTAATTCAGTACCTGTCCTTTCTTCCTTTCTTGTCCTGTTTCCTTTTTTTTTTTCTTCGCTGTTTTTCTATATTGAAGCCATATCAACAAGCTCAAGACCAGACCCTTTTACAGCGGAAGAGTCAGGTGCAAAGTGCAGTGCATTGTGTCTGTTCTCCTGCAGTCCTGTTTTTGCATGGTTTTCTCATTACGATAGCTTATAGTTTAATGAAAGTGTACATACCGTTTCATATCTGTGACGGTTTGAAACAATTAATAGGACTGCATTGTTAATGGCTTTGATTCTTTGCTTTTACGTCACATTGACAAAGTGAAGCTGTATTTCATGTCTGTGTGTGTTTTTTGAAGCTGTAAAGAATACCACTGATCACAGCACCAACACCGAACCACCAGAATCAGAAAGTAAGTATAATTGCTCATTTCTTGCAATAACACTGATTAGCATTCTTATACTTAACATGGAAGGGAACTGGTTAGATCTAGGTGCATCATAAGTAGGCTTGATAAATCATTCATGCTCAGTTCATTTCATTATGTACTAATGTCTCTCCTAATAAGATTGCTGATTATAGGTTGGTGCATTCACTCAGAGTACATTGACTCATATTCACTTCGTACTGGTTTCACAAATATGAGAACAGTGCAAGTAAGCGAGAAGAGGTGCGATTGGACGTGCGTGTGAATGTCTATGAATGCCGGTGAGTTTGCATGGACATCAGCATAACGAGGAGTGAGTACCAGTTAACATGAGTACCAACGAAAGTCAGTGACAGTGAGTTTGAGTGCACATGAGTATGAAACTGAGTGATTCGTTCTTTGTAAGTATGAACATGAGGAAGTGCTGGTGATTGTGAGTGGATGTGAGTGTAATCGTGAGTGGGTACCGTTTATAAAAAAAATAAAAGTTGCAGTTCCACCCAAAAGGTGAAGCACCGATTGCAATAGCAAATTAGTAGATAGCTGTGCGAAGTAAGGATAGTAGTTTTGTCGGCCGTGTAAACTTGTAAACACTCGCTTACTAACTAAATTAACAATGATGGATTGTGTAAGCATGATCGAACGAGGTCGTAAAAAGAAACAGACATGCAGAGACAGCATTATCTTTGTGTTTCTGCTTCTTTCTACGTCCTTGTTCAGTCGCGCTTACACATTCTGTGATGAATTTAAACCAACTAGCCTGCCAACTAAATCAGTGCATATGAAGCTACCGACACTATGCGCACTCTGCAAACATCGCAGATCACTTTAAAGATGAGGCCCACTTGGGCGCACACTCTGACCACGTCACAGATCACTTTGAAGACACACGAGTGGCAGCAACGTGTCCCTATGACTTTCGCCAAAGTTGTCTGCTATGGTGTCCGCCATTCGCATGCCCAGTGCTGTAGTAGACACCGCAGATGTCTCCACTTTGTACAGAGTGGCGACACCCATCCCATGCTTTTACTCGCACATAAAATATGTGGCACGCAGCGACAGTCTTATCGCCTTTAGACTTTATCAGAATCTTTTTGCAGCGGCGACAGCAGAAATGTACCTGGAATATCCATATAATTGCTATTGCAATAAAAATTCAGAAACAGAAATCGTTTACTACAAGCTAAACTCGGCCCAAGTCTGAAACACCTGAGAAAGCATAGGCTGCTTCTTTTAACATTTTATACAAAATAGGCTACATGAAACTGTGTGCACATATCACCATTCTTGAGAGGAAAACACATGCCTTCCCTTGATTGAATTAATTTATTAACAGATTTCGCAATTGTTATCTTTGTTTGTTTTTTTCTTCCTTTTTTTTCAGAAACTTGGTCAGAGTCTGTGACACCCGAGAAATCTACTTTAGGTGAAATTAGCTTTCCCAATTACTGCATGCTGACTGCATTAGCCTCTTGTGCATGGCTTAGACTTGCACGGCGACACTTCATAGTGTAGCAGTGGATGCTGCTTTAATGTGCACATGAAACTTCGCTAGTGTCTGAGACACCTCAGAAATCGTTAGTACTGCAAGTGAAATGAACCTTCTCATTTATTGCGGGCTGTTTCTTTGAACATGCTTTAAAAGTATGGTGATGGGTTATGCAAACCTATGTGCACATATCACTATTAATAAGTGAAATGGGCATACATTCCCATCATTTAATTTATTTACTAGCAAATTTTTCAATGTCATCTTTTTTCATTTTTCAGAAACTTGGTCAGAGTCTGAGACACCTGAGAAATCTACTTCAGGTGAAATTGGCTTTCTTAATTACTACATGCTGAGTGCAGAAGCTTTTGATTTGTGAATGGACATTAGCTTTCTTAGCCTTTGAAGTTCTGTTTTAATTGTTACAGGCACATTTACAGTGAAATCCTGTTAAATAATTGATGGATAATTCAAACGGCTCTGTTGGATGACATCCGCTGCCAAGAGCTGTGAGTGGCGGCGCTGGCTAACACTCCCATTGTTTTACTAGGAAACATAAATACCCAAGAAAGTGTATGGGGAAATGGCGCCGCCGTAGCTCAAATGGTAGAGCATCACACGCTAAATGCGAAGGTTGTGTGATCGTTCCCTACCTGCGGCAGGTTGTTTTTTCATCCACTTTCATTTCCATTAATTTATCATTTCTTTATTTCATTTATTAAGCACAAGTAATTTCCCCTATGTTGCCCTTGGTGCCAGTGTTTGTTGGCTTCCTATGATATAAAAAATGGAGCAGTGTGCTGTGTGTAATTATTTGACATTTTTTACCTGCACAGAATGGTGAAATGATACACTCTGACCACTTGACTGGTTTAAACAGTTGATAGGGTGTTGATGCACACAATCAAATCAATGCAAGCATATAATATGTGCTCCTTATTGAAACATTTATTACATCTACACTGTGTTTTATCACCTCTCTGCCTCACGGTAAAATGTGTTTTGTGTTGCAATATTGGGTCGTCTTCATGTTTTGTGTGCAAGGGTTTACCATAAAAGCTATGAGGTTTATAATACAAGGTATTTGTCCTGAATTTGACATGCATAAGTTCTGTTTTGTGTTATATTCCGGTACTATTCTTCTACTTCTACTTCTATTCCGTGCATTTAGTCATGGTTTCTGTTTTAAAGAGTGGTCCAAAGCAAGGCAAAGCAAGGCACTTATCACCATCATCATCAGTGTCTGTGATGGAAAGGGAAAATCAAACCCACAAATGCCCATGCCCACCTTGCCAAAACATTTGCCAAGACTGGCATACTGCATATCATGCCACCAGTGACCATGCCGATCCTTGTCTCATTTCCCCTTTGCCAAGAGGAAGGGATGAAGTTTCTGGGATCGCAAGAGCCCTCCTGGAAACTGAGAAAGATTTGGCTGCTTGCGCTTCTCAAACATCACATCCAAAGTTGGGCGTTACCCACCGGTGCACTAAAGAATCTCAGAGGCAACATGATCATGTGTCATATCTACTAATTACCAGGCACACACATCACCTGCTTAGATAGGAAACATTGGTTGCACTTTCTAGACAATCACATGTAAGAAGACAGGACAGGCGCAAACTAACAACTGAGGTTTATTCCAGAAAAAACACTTATATATCAGACCATACCAGCGCAGGCGCATCAGGGTATCAGCAGCGTAACAGAAGAACAACCCAAAATCACAAAAAACCAAAGGCGTGGCTCACTTAAACATACTATCAAGAAAACGTGCCTCCCTATTGTAAAGTATGACTGATGTGTCACTGATGCATGCTTGTCCCTTCTTTTTTATATAATATTACTCAAGAAGTTCACGTGCTTTTTCATTACTGCACTTGCGCAGGATCTTAACTTGGTTGAGCAGAGGCCTGCATTTATGTTCTAAGCAGTGCATGGGTAAATGACGTTGCTCCCGGTTTATAATTGATCTTTCGTGTTCTCGGATTCGCACATTCAAACATCGGCCCGTCTGGCCTATGTAGGTTTTGCCGCATGTCAGGGGAATCTTATAAACAACGCCAACTTGGCAATCTAAATAGATGATAGTATTCAGCATTTGGCAATCTAAATCTAAATGATAGTATGTTTAAGTGAGCCACGCCTTTGGTTTTTTGTGATTTTGGGTTGTTCTTCTGTTACGCTGCTGATACCCTGATGCGCCTGCGCTGGTATGGTCTGATATATAAGTGTTTTTTCTGGAATAAACCTCAGTTGTTAGTTTGCGCCTGTCCTGTCTTCTTACATGTGATCGTCTAGAAAGCGCAACCAATGTTTCCTATTACAATGAACCAACTTGCCCAACAACGCATCCTGCTAAACCTGCTTAGATGGTGTTTAAATGCTGCTGATCAGAAAATTAGACAGTTACCAGCCCTGCTGCTTTTCCAAGATTGGCCTTTTATTTTTTAAGCAAACTTCAGCATATTGAATGCTCTGGATGCCACAGATGAGTACCTCTGGGTGGACCTCTTCAACAATGCGACATCTGATGAAAGTGACAGTGAATCAGAAGGCAGTGCAGGGCTTCAACCCTTTAAAAGGATAAGACATAAATACACAAAAAGAAATGTTAATTTTTCATCTGGATATGCAAAATGCACCGAGAATCAGCATAATCAATGAAAAGAAAATATATTTTACAGAAGATTTTTCAGTAATAGAGCGGCAAAACCAGGCAGGAATCTGGAAGTGGGCTTCACCCCAAGCCACCTCTGGCTTTGTTTAGACTTTGTACAGACAGCTCTCATTACAGTGGAACCTCGTTGATGCGTTCCCGTTATGTACGTTTTCCCGGCACCAACGTTCGCAATCGAGAACACAAAAAATGACCTAATAGAGTTATGCTCATTTTTTACCGGTTCATACATTCCCGGAAAACACAATTTTTCGGCACCAACGTTCAGTACGTCACCAAACTGCAATTGTATAACACATTTTACGGATGTTAGATCCCATGTAAACAAGAATATGTGTGAGGCACGTGCGATCGAGAACAGCATATAGCTTCCTGTTGCAGCAGCTTCACTGCACTACTCGCTTACCCGTCTCACATGAAAACGCCGGCGTGCACTCAGTTTCTCATTTCACTACCAGCAAATCTTCTCCAGAGTTGTCGCACACAGCATTCACAGCTATCACCACCAATCCTATAGCGATAAGCATCTTCGCCTATCTGCTTCACAGTGCATGTTGCCATTGGAAGAGTAGCGCACACTTTTAGGCGATAACCAAAGCACACCACTGTTCCCTTCTGCAGACTGCGAGCGTATACGTTTTCTGGGTGCTAGATCCCATGTGAACAAGAAAAGGTGTGAGGTGTGCGCAATTGAGAACGGTATATTGCCGCCCATCTTACATGAAAACAACAACACGTACAGTTTCTTATTTTGATACCAGCAAATCTCTGCTTGGGTAGTCGCATGCCACATTCACAGCTATTGCTACCAAACCTATTGAAGTAAGCACCTTCACCTATCTGTTTTACAGCGTGTGGTGCATAAAAGTGTATAAGTAATACTAAAGTAATGTAAAATTCAGAACAGTATTAGTCATCACATATCTGTAGCTCTGAGTACATGCTGTGCACCTTTGCCAGTTCTTTGTTATCACTGTTACATAATGAGTTGTTTTTTATGTTTACAGAAACAAGGGAAACAAGCATAAAAAGAAGCATTACATATTTACATAATAACGGAGTGCTCTTTATACATATTATGATCTCTTTTTTTTTCTCCAACTTACAGAAAGTGAAGAAATGGCACCTCCGGAAAGGGAAGAAATCACGCACACTGAGCACATGACTGGTAAACTTTTTTATAATGCCCTTAACAAAATGAAATTTAAACTCTGTATCTGTTCCTTGAGAACATAAGCCGTACTCGCTACCACTAGCTAGCAGGGTCCTCATCTAATTTACATTTTCATGTGTCTAAAGCATGTGCACACACTTTTACTAGCACATAGATACTTCTCAGTTTCTTTTTGCATATCTGCACACATTGGTCATGCTACTAGAACTTTTTTTTTAATTTGCAGAAAGCACTGAAACAGGAGAGACAGCTGGTCACACTGGTAAGTATAAAATAGTACTCATAGTGAATGGAATTTATGCTCTGTAATTATTTCACATCTGTTCACATTCAGAGATTGAAGATGTTACACACACTAATGAGATTAGTGGCAAATCATCATGCACTTCTTTATTTAAATCAGTGCATGCACAGTTTAATCACTGCAGGCATTCGAAACATTGATGTAGACATTCCATGTATATACATTTTATTCACTCACACACTAGCCACTAAGAACGTGGCAGTTTCTGTCTATCATAGATACCACTGACAATGTTCACACACAGATATCTAAATTTTTTACACATACATTGCACTTACACCGGTTTCATCTTGCTGTTTTCCTCTCGAACAATTACTTGAGTTTGCTTACAAAAAGTACTCGGACAACAGCCATGTGGTTGTTGTGGTAAAAAAGGTGGTTAAAGATATGGAGCACTATGCTCAGCTTATTAAGTATTTTACTACAGGGCATAAAGAAATGGTGCATTCTAACCACACAGAGTAAGAAGAGAAGAAGAGTAAGATGGTGCAGTAAGAAGAGAAAGCTTATTTGATGAACCTTAATTGGTCCAACTGCTTTGTGTTTAAACACATGATTGTTCTTTATTGGTTTCAATTAATTGCAATGGTCTTAAGCTAAAGTAACAGTGAAGGCAACCATTGCAAACATTAGGTCACGCTCAACTGGCAAATTGATGCTCAAGGATGTCTAAAGCATTATATTTGCTGATAGATTTCATAAAGGAAAAAACCATGTTAAACGTTACAAAAAAATGATGCTGCCACTGTGAAAAAACACCAGCAGCTCTTGTGACATATTATGGTCGAACTACATTTTGTAAAATGCTGCTAATCAAACACAATGAAAAATTCGATTGCATTTCATTTCAACATGAAAGAAAAAGCAGTTTTGCCAACATCATTCAATTGGCATTATTTGTGAGAGTGAGCTGTCTACGCATCTCCCTCTGACCTGAAGGAGTTGTTAGCACCTCGCAGAGACCCAGACCTCCAAGATCATTGGTGCTTCTTAGGATTCCATCTATACGACATTGTATGAAGCAGGCAGCTTGAATTGCATTAGAATAGGGTGGTCAGTTCAGTCCGAATTTTCTTTGCAAATTAGCCATATGTTAGCATAAAACAAATGTTGCAATGTTTTAAACAGGGGCAAGGTGGGAGATGTAAATTCAAGACGATGAGCAAAACGAGAACAAGGTGAAAGCATGAGCCAACGTTTCGACAAGTGGACTTGCCTTCTCCTATGTTTTTTAACAGTGTGATGACCTAAACAATCTACTACAATTTTTATATTTACCTTTGAATGATTCATTTGAGGCATCAGAGCATTGCAGCATGGGCTGTGCTAACGTTTTTGCATAGGTTGCTGATTCCATGTGTAAGCTGGTAATTCAGTTCCAGTTTTAAATTGTATTTTACAATTCTGATTCTTTCAGGGAGTTCGCAAGGGCATCAAACAGGCCTTGGTACTACTACTGGTAAATCACACTTTCTTGGTGAAACAATAAGGTGCCAACATGCTAGTTGATTGAACTAGTTCTCTAGTTCTTCTAGTGCTTCTTTTGAAGCTCTATATCAATTGCATGAGGGTTTCTGCGGCATTTCTTTTGTAAAAATGTTTGACAGGCAGTAGAATATTTGTGTGACAAGTTTGTCAGCTCTTGGTATAACTTTCATTGCTGTGCCTGCAAATTTGAACATTTGCACACTTCACAATTTCTGGGATTAACTTCTAATGCATGCTCTTTCGGGAAGTCCATCTTGGTGGCAGACTCCTGAAACACCAGCTGGTACTCCACATTTTTCATTTTATGTGAAAAAAAGAAATTGTCTTCGTCTACAATTGCCTTAAGGGCACTTCACTTACAAACATTTTTTTTTTATTTATGGGTGAATTCTTATCAAACTTGCATTACTTTTGTGTTCTGACATACTTGACATAAATACACACTTGATCTTTCTGTGCAACAAGTAGTTTTAAAATATTAAGACATCTGTTTTGTTTTCTTTTTGTGTGTGTGGGGCACTAGTTTGGAATGAATGATCAGAGTTTGCATTGCTACAAGAATGAATGCTCTGAACTGATACAAGCCAAAGTTATAGCATTTCAAAATTTAAAAATAAATAAAGCTATAGTGACACATGGAAAAAAATTATTTCTTTTTCAAAATTTTTTATAATAGTACTTGTTTATATGATAGGTCCCTCTACACTCTGTATTAGTTTACCTTTCTGACAAAATAAAAAAAAAGCATATTTGCAGTAGTATAAGTAGAAGCTGGTATATCATCACTTGACATTATCAGAAATACTGTTTTGAGAAAACAAGCAAGAACATTTTGCGACCTGTTGATGGTGATTATGGCAAAAGCTAAATCAGTCAAGGATGATACCAGGGTCTGATCAAGCACAAATAAATGCTCTACACCAACCTAGAGCAAAGGTATGCGAAAATATTTGAACCAATTTTTGGTTCCAAAGAGCAATGTACCCCCTTAAGAAATTCATACTTTCACTCTAATGTTCACAAAAAGGTCCCCCACACAAATTTAAAAAGATACATAATTATTGTTTTCTGCAGCCTTTGTTTCTTGTTACGGTATGTTGCTTTTGGGGTGATGGGCTAATCAGAGTGCTGTAAAGCAACCTTTTCTTATCTGTCACGACTGCAGGCAGCAACTTAACACAATGTGCATGTTCTGGGAATGTTCCCAAACCCCTAACCTCACCCCATGTATTATGATGTGTACCAACCAACATCCAACCATTCATATGACGATAGCACTCATTGCCATTTCACCACCAGGAACCAGCACCTTCACCAACAAGGTTGACTTGGGCTAGAGGCATCATTTAACTGTTTTATTCCTCCTCATCTCACCTAATCACTTTTGTACCATCAGCAGAAATTGAAACATGAACAGATAGGAAGCGGTCAGGATGCCTGTTAATCGTGATGTAAAATCACTCCATCGCCATTGTCAAAGCATAGTGTAAATCTAATCTACACCTTGGGACCAACCACTGTTACTAGTGCAGCTGAAATTGGAAATGCAAAATAGATTCTACTAGCTTTCAACTTGCTCCCGTATGAGTTTACACTGATAGTTAGGAAGTTATTCTGATAGTTAAGATAGTTAGGAATCTGTAAAAAAAATTACAGACCTAAATTAAAAATTCTGCTTCCTAGAGTCTCTAGAATTTAACCTTCTCTCTCAAATGCAACAATATTCATTCAAGTCAGTCCAACGGTTGTCTCATAAAGGCAGTTCTACATTTTACATGTATTTGAATAGAGAAGTCAGAGTTGGTCTCAAGCTAAAATTTCCTCCTGAATGTTCCCCTTCCACCTGGCATGTGCAGTCCCCATGATGAAGGCCTTTGTGGAGGTCAGAGCCTGCATTAGAGCTGTAACGTCCTGTCAGTGCCCTACACACATTTTTGGTCCTTGGTAACTTCTGTCCTTACTCACCATGGCATAATAATTTGGCATGTCCTTTTTGCACCAATGTATGCATGCCGTAAGTTTATTGTAACAAACAGTTCACTGCTTTTGTCTGGGTGCCACATTAACTGCAATGATTTAGGTCCTCTTATTCAAGATGCCCAAATCAGTTTTAAACCTGTCATACAGATTAGCGGCATTATACATGTACTTCACTGTCCGGCTCATTGCCTCACCATTATGGATACGTTGGCACTGTATGTGACAAGGAGTGTTCAACAAATTTTTGTTTGACATGCGCTAGCATTCACAATTGGCAGTGCTGTTGTATGAAAGCATTTTTTTTTTCATTTGTAAATTCTGTCACTTCCTTCTTTATTGACGACTTAGTTTTCTAGTCATATTGAGAGTTGAATTTTGGTTTATTGGCTGTAGACCAAATGATTGGACAGCTATGTTATATTAGTTCATGTCGTAAAGCGTATAAGTAATAGAGAGTGTAGTATCAAAGTTCATAAAGTAAAGTTGTAAAAACCGGACGAGCATATTTACAGTTATTACTTGTCTAAGGTCCGAATGCGTGGTACGCAGCTGTGCAGGTATTTTTTTATCACTGTTGCACAATAAATTTTTATGTTTACAGAATCAACGGGAACAAGTAAGCATAAGAATGAGCATTGCATATTTGCATAAGATGGAGCCCTTTCTGTGCATAATTATGCCCCCCCCCCTTTTTTTTTTCAACATACAGAAAGTAAAGAAATCACACACACTGAGCGCATGACTGGTAAGCTATCATATAATAATCTTGTTAAAATTCAATGTGATGTCTGTACCTGTTCCTTGGCAATATGAGAAATGCGCTCACAACCACTGGCTAGCAGGATCCTCATATAATTAAACATTTTAATGTTTGTCTAAGCAAACTTCCCAGCTGCACACATTTGTTATGCTACTAGAAGTTACTCTTTCATTTGCAGAAAGCGCTGAAACAGGAGATACAGCTGGTCATACTGGTAAGTATGAAATAGTACTTCCAATGAATGGGCATTTGTGCTCTATGCACTTATTTGACATTTGTTCACTTCCAGAGATTGAAGAAAGATAGCTAGTTCCAGTGAATGGACATTTAATTTTTATGAATTAATTTTTATGTTTACAGAATCAAGGGGAACAAGTAAGCATAGGAATAAGCATTGCATATTTGCATAATACAGATGTTTACATATTGATCTTTGCATAATTATCACCCTTTTTTTTATGTACAGAAAGTGAGGAAATGACACCTACAGAAAATGAAGAAATCGCACACACTGAGCGCATGACGGGTAAGCTCTCTCTTGTTAAAATGCAATTTAATCTCTTGGTCTGTTCCTTGCAAATATGAGAAATCCGCTCACAAGCACTGGCTAGCAGGGTCCTCATCTAATCTACATTTCTGTGTGTGTCTAAACAAACTTCACAGCTGCATACATTTGTTTTGCTACTAGAAGTTAATCTTTTATTTGCAGAAAGCACTGAAACAGGAGATACAGCTGGTCATACTGGTAAGTATGAAATAGTACTTCCAATGAATGGACATTTGTGCTCTATGCACTTATTTGACATTTGTTCACTTCCAGAGATTGAATAAAGATAGCTAGTTCCAGTGAATGGACATTTAATTTTTATGAATTAATTTTTATGTTTACAGAATCAAGGGGAACAAGTAAGCATAAGAATAAGCATTGCATATTTGCATAATACAGATGTTTACATATTGATCTTTGCATAATTATCACCCTTTTCTTTATGTACAGAAAGTGAGGAAATGACACCTACAGAAAATGAAGAAATCACACACACTGAGCGCATGACGGGTAAGCTCTCTCTTGTTAAAATGCACTTTAATCTCTTGGTCTGTTCCTTGCAAATATGAGAAATCCGCTCACAAGCACTGGCTAGCAGGGTCCTCATCTAATCTACATTTCTGTGTGTGTCTAAACAAACTTCACAGCTGCATACATTTGTTTTGCTACTAGAAGTTAATTTTTTATTTGCAGAAAGCATTGAAACAGGAGATACAGCTGGTCATACTGGTAAGTATGAAATAGTACTTCCAATGAATGGACATTTGTGCTCTATGCACTTATTTGACATTTGTTCACTTCCAGAGATTGAACAAAGATAGCTAGTTCTAGTGAATGGACATTTAATTTTTATGAATAATTTTTATGTTTACAGAATCAAGGGGAACAAGTAAGCATAGGAATAAGCATTACATATTTGCATAATACAGATGTTTACATATTGATCTTTGCATAATTATCACCCTTTTTTTTATGTACAGAAAGTGAGGAAATGACACCTACAGAAAATGAAGAAATCACACACACTGAGCGCATGACGGGTAAGCTCTCTCGTGTTAAAATGCAATTTAATCTCTTGGTCTGTTCCTTGGAAATATGAGAAATCCGCTCACAAGAACTGGCTAGCAGGGTCCTCATCTAATCTACATTTCTAAATGTGTCTAAACAAACTTCACAGCTGCATACGTTTGTTTTGCTACTAGAAGTTACTCTTTTATTTGCAGAAAGCACTGAAACAGGAGATACAGCTGGTCATACAGGTAAGTATGAAATAGTACTTCCAATGAATGGACATTTGTGCTCTGTGCAGTTATTTGATGTTTGTTCACTTCCAGAGATTGAGGGAGTGACACACACTGATACTACTGACAAATCATCATGCACTTTTCTAAATTATCATTGCATGCACAGTTTAATCGTTATAGGCACTTGAACCATTGATGTAGGAATTCCATGAATTTACTATTTTTTTCACTAACCAACTGGCCACTGGGGACATGACATTTTTTAGTCCGACCTTACATATAGCAGATGCTTGTGTATGTAGCTTTATTGGTGTAACTGAAAAAGTATCGTGGCCACGCAGAAAGCTTTAGTATAACTGCAGCATATCCTATATAGTTATTTGCCAGATGGCATGATTATTGTTGAGTGATCCTTTTTTAATATCTGCTGAGATTTAATGTCTCAAGGAAATTTTAAAGAAATATTCGGTGCAGGTTTTTTTTGAAATCACAGTTGCATAATGAATTGCTTTCTATGTTTACAGAATCAAGAGGAACAAGTAAGCATAGGAATAAGCATTACATATTTGCATAATACAGATCACTCTTTATGCATAATTATGACCTTTCTCTCAACGTATAGAAAGTGAAGAAATCACACATACTGAGCACGTGACTGGTAAGCTCTCATATGATAATCTTGTCAAAATGCTATGTGATCCCTGTGTTTGTTCCCTGCCAATATGAGAAATGCACTCACATGCAATGGCTAGCAGGGTCTTCATCCTATTTAAATTTTGCTGTCTGCCTAAACAAACTTCACAGCTGTGCACATTTGTTATGCTACTAGAAGTTAATCTTTCACTTGCAGCAAACACTGAAACAGGAGAGACAGCTGATCATACTGGTAAGTTCCAGTGAAGGGATATTTGTGCTCTGTGGACTTATTTGACATTTGTTCAATTCCATAGATTGAAGAAGTGACGCACAGTAATGAGATTACTGGCAAGCCATGTGCTTTTCTAAATCAGTGCATGCACAGTTTAATCATTATAGGCACTTGGAACATTGATGCAGGAATTCCATGAATTTGCATTTTATTCACAGGACATTTTTGTGTCTTTCCATGCACACATGCTTGAGTATGTAGGTTTATTGCGGTAGCACTGAAAATTTATTGTGACCAAGCAGACAGGTTTGGTGTAGCCATAATGTATCTATATACCTATTTTTAAAATTTTTTCATAAAGTAATGAAACAGTACTGAAGTATAACTTTATTTTCTTTAATCACTCTGTGTGCTAGTACAATTGGTCACATCTAGAAATTATTTGCAGATACCAAAAGCAGTATGGAGATGACAACAAGTGGGAAGCCAGTCCCATCTTCGAGACGTAAGTCATGAGGCCGATGACTTTCACAGAAGTTCTTATTGTGCATTCTTACTGGGATGCCCAAATCTAATCGCTCAACAGTATTTCATGTTGAAGCTTGTCTTTAACGTTTTCTAATCATACAAAATACATACTCTCATTTTTTCTTTGCTTGCTTACATTTTGTATAAGTAGTAAGCAATAATCTTTTGTACTTAACAATAATTTATTGCTGGTGTAATGAGATTTTGTTACTGGTAGTTCTTACATAACAATGCATGATATTGGGACGCCATCCACAATTCATGCTTAGTTCTTAGTTCCAGCTGTATAACCTTGATGCACTTCATTCCACTGTTTAACAAAGTGATCTGTTCTTTGTTCTTCAGAAACTAGCTTGAAGATCCTTTGTAATGTGGTAGTTTCATGTCTTATAGGCTGTATTTTGCAAGTATTTGTGTCCTCAATGTATGTTCTGGCTGCCTAAATGAGAGCTTTACTTATTGTGAAGCAGTCTTCAATAAGTATCCAGTGTGTCCAGATTTTAAAACCAGATTGCCAGTTTGTTGGCGTACGCTCTGTGTGAGGCTAGGACTGAAGGCAAGTTCTGGATCTAGCCAAACATAGTCATTTCATCATACTCTCCAATCCGTAGCACATGTAATCGCATCTGTGTTGGGTTTGGACGAATAAGGCATACAGCAGTGTCATCTTTAACAACATTTATTGCTGTGATCGCTAAGTAACACTTGCAGAGAGAAAGAGTTATTGCTGCAAGCAATAAGCAACATTTGGAGAGGGAAAATCCATTCTGTAGATAGGCTTGCCTCGTTGCACGTGATAGTCGGCTAGTGTGGCCGCCCATGGGTCGCAGCAAGTATCCATGAGGTCATTGGTCAGGTTCAAGGGTGGAGCACCCGAATATCTGGGAGGGAGGGGGCACACGCGTCGCGAGAGCGAGGGACAACCTGGTAGAGAGCGTAGTGCACTTTTCCGTGCCTGCATGCTGGCTCTTCACGCATCCGCAATGTGCAATTTCTACGATATGAGTACATGGGAAGAAACGGGCAAGTGTGCTATCCACATCTTGCATGAGAGCTTCTGCAGCATTTTCTTTGAAAAAGGTTCAACGCATTTGTGGGACATTCACCTGCCTCTGGTGAACTTTGTAACACGCTGCTTGCATATATGAATATACGAAACTGTCGGTGTAAAAATTTGATCTTTCTTCAGGCTCTTTCAGGGACTTCAAATATTATACATTTTACTGCGTATAAATCTTTTGGTTTAGCTCAGATTACCTAGTGCTTGAAAAAATGTACAGGAAAAGCAAAATATCTTGCTGGATATAAATGTTTCATGCCGATCATGTTTAAAAATGATTTGCATGTATTGAAGGGTGTATGGAAGAAGAGTGGTCATGTGAAGCACTTGTTTAGCAACTCAAGCTGAAAGCAGAAGTCACTAGATAAAATAATTTTGTAGAGAGTACCATAATGCTCCCACCGGTACCATTTTCAGTTCATGTTGATTTAAACTGGAGGAACAGTGAGTGGAAATGTGGGGTTAAGCTGAAATTGCAAGTTCATGCTCAAAGATGTCCAAATCATTGCATTCACCTATAGCTTTCATAAAGGAAAAAAATAATGTTAAATGTTGCACAGGAAAGATGGTGCACTGCGAAAATACTGTACGTAGCAGCTCTCGTGTTATATGATGTCCCAACTACATGAAAAGGTTAATTATATTTAGTTTCAGCATGAAAGAAAAAGCCATTTAACCAACATTATTAGATTGGCACTATTTATAGGGGTGTGGCACAGTCTCTGCATGTCCCTTTAACCTAAAGCAGGTGGTAGCACACGGCAAAGCCAGACCTCTAAGATGGCCAGTGTAGCTTACGATTCTATGTGGATCACACCGTGTGAGGCACGCGGTTTAAATTTCTGAAGAATAGGGTATCATAAGGAGCCTACCAACACAGACACCAAGGTCAATTAACATAGGGGAAATTACTTGCACTTAATAAATTAAATATAAATTAATGGAAATGGAAGTGGGTGAACAACTTGCTGCAGGTGGAGAATGATCCCACAACCTTCGCATGATATGACTAATAACATCGGGCCCCTCGGTTAACCCCCTTTCTTCTCTGAAGATAGGGTAGTCGCTTCAGTCACAATTTTCTTGGCTATAGAATCATATGTTGGCATAAAACAAGTGTGAGGTTTGTAAAAGCATAATCCAAACAGTCTACAGGTATTAAATTCTTAACCTTAAAACATTTTTGGGGGGCATCAGAGCAGAGCAGTAGGCATTGTGCATCTCAGTCCCAGTTTTAAATAATTGTGCAATAAAATTCTGATCTTTTTCAGAGAGTTCAACGGAGCACCAAACAGGCAAGGATACTACTGCTAAACCACTGCTTTGTTGCTGATATGATATGATGTGAAGTCAACATGCTAATTGATTGAACAAGTTTCTTTTAAACCAGTTCTCAAGTGATTTTAGTGTTTCTTTTGAAGCCCTATATGTCAATTGATTGATGGTTTCTGTGGTATTTTCTGGTTGAGTAGTTTGACATGCAGTGTAATTCTTGAGTAACATTGTTTGTCAGCACTTGCCATAACTTTCAATGCTGTGCTAGAATATTTGAACATTTGCACACTTCGTAGTTTCCTTGATTTATTCTAATTATTGCTTTTTCAGGGACTTCATGGTGGCACCAAACTTCTGAAACGCAAATTGGTACTCCACACTTTTATATTTAAGTGTAAAAAACAACTTAATTTAACATATTAATCTACAATTGTCTTACCAGCATTCTAACATCAGCAATAATTAAATTCAAACTGCAAAGATCAGGCCAGATTGTCTGTCAAGTGCAGTTATTTGGGAGTGGGATGGGAAGTTGCTCTGTTCCCAGCTTCTAGACAAAGTGTAAAGTGCATTTATTCTGATAGTACAGTATTCCTTGTGTGAAGTGGTGAACTAGCTGGAATCTTGTTGATATTAGTTATATTGTGTATTGTATAGAAATTAATTCTCTGCAGTATTTTTACTTCGAATGGTTCTCATGCTGAAATATATTGTGTCATTCAAAAATGCTGTGTGCGCCTTCTGTTTGGCTCATTCATTCAAATGGTAAAAAATACATGCGTAAATTTAGATGAACCAAAGAATGCAGTGCCTGATAAGTTCAGAAAATCTGAAAAATTTGGTGTTACCACTTTTTCTTGTCTACTTTTTACCTCTTGTATCCAGAAACGAGAAAAAAACTCAATATTTCAGTCTCCATATCCTTTCCATAATTTGTCACAGAAGCTCTAGAAAGCACAGATATCTTTTCCATGACTTTTTGTCTTTTTAATTAATCTTTGAATTGCGGCCTGTGTTACCGGTCATCTCTGTAGCATCAAGCTAGATCGATTGCGGCTACAGCATGACAGACATGGACAAAAGGACTAGAAGGAGGCACAACACGAGACACTTTTTTTTTTTGTCACACTGTAGCTATCATGAAGCTTCACCAACTCACCCAATTTTCCATCTTATTGAATCAAGCCAGAAGCGTTTTCAGTCAGAGAACATTGTCTATAATTATTTTATTACCTTAGGATGCATCTCTTGATAGTACCAAAGGTCCACAGCTTTTTGTGTGAAAAGATGGTATTGTATGGCTGTCTTAAATATGTACAATTCTCTTCATTAAAACTCTGTGAAGAGATGCTTCAGGTGGAATAACATCCTTTACCTTTTTCTCAGGTGGTTTTACAAAATCAACACCTTGGTGGGAAAGTAAGTTGCTGTTACTACATTAATTTAATTTTATTTTTATTTTTTCGGGAATTATTTTCAGTGTTCACAGTGATGTTTTCCTCCTGAATGTTCCCCTTCCACCTAGCATGTGCAATCCCTATGAAGGCGTTCGTGGAGGTTAGAGCCTGCATTAGAACTGTAACATCATGTCAGTGCCCTATATACTTTTTTTCTCCTAGGCAGCTTCTCTCCTTACCCACCATGGCATAATAATTTTGCATGTACTTTTTGCACCAATGTATGCATGCAGTAAGTTTATTGTAACAAACAGTTCACTGCTTTCATCTGGGTGCCAGATTAACTGCAATGATTTCGATCCTCTTATTCAAGATGCCCAAACCAGTTTTGTTAACCTTTCATACAGATTAGCAGCATTATACTTCACTGCCTGAATCATTTCCTCACCATTATGGCTAAGTTGGCGCTGTATGTGACAAGGAGTGTTCAACAAATTGTTGCTTGACATGCGCTAGCATTCACAATTGGCAGTACTGTTGTATGAGAGAATTTCTTTCATTGGTAATTCTGTCACTTCCTTCTTTGTTGACAACTTAGTTTCCTTGTCATATTGAGGGTTGAATTTTGGCTTATTGGCTGTAGACCAAATGATTGGATAGCTATGTTACATGAGTTTATGTTGTGAAGTGTATAAGTAACAGAAAGTGTAGTATCAAATTTCATAAAGTAATGTTGTAAAAATCTGAAGAGCATATTTACATTTATTACATGTCTTTAAGTCTGAATACATGCTATGCAGCTGTGCAGGTTTTTTTGTTATCACTATTGCACAATAAATTTTTATGTTTACAGAGTCTAGGGGAACAAGTAAGCATGGGAATAAGCATTACATATTTGCATAATACAGATGTTTACAGATTGATCTTTGCATAATTATCACCCATTTTTTACGTACAGAAAGTGAGGAAATGACACCTACTGAAAGCGAAGAAATCACACACACTGAGCGCATGACGGGTAAGCTCTCTCTTGTTAAAATGCAATTTAATCTCTTGGTCTGTTCCTTGGAAATATGAGAAATCCGCTCACAAGTAGTGGCTAGCAGGGTCCTCATCTAATCTACGTTTCTATGTGTGTCTAAACAAACTTCACCGCTGCACACATTTGTTATGCTACTAGAAGTTACTCTTTTATTTACAGAAAGCGCTGAAACAGGAGATACAGCTGGTCATACTGGTAAGTATGAAATAGTACTTCCAATGAACGGACATTGGTGCTCTACGCACTTATTTGACATTTGTTCACTTCCAGCGATTGAAGAAGGATAGCTAGTTCCAGTGAATGGACATTTAATTTTTATGAATTAATTTTTATGTTTACAGAATCAAGGGGAACAAGTAAGCATTGGATTAAGCATTACATATTTGCATAATACAGATGTTTACATATTGATGTTTGCATAATTATCACCCTTTTTTTATGTACAGAAAGTGAGGAAATGACACCTACAGAAAGGGAAGAAATCACACACACTGAGCGCATGACGGGTAAGCTTTCTCTTGTTAAAACGCAATTTAATCTCTTGTTCTGTTCCTTGGAAATATGAGAAATCCGCTCACAAGTACTGGCTAGCAGGGTCCTCATCTAATCTACATTTCTATGTGTGTCTAAACAAACTTCACAGCTGCATACATTTGTTAAGTTACTAGAAGTTACTCTTTTATTTGCAGAAAGCGCTGAAACAGGAGATACAGCTGGTCATACTGGTAAGTATGAAATAGTACTTCCAATGAACGGACATTTGTGCTCTGTGCACTTATTTGACATTTGTTTACTTCAAGAGATTGAAGGAGTGACACACAGTAATGAGATTACTGGCAAGTCATTATGTGTTTCTTTTAATTTTTGCATACACAGTTTAATCACTACAGGCACTTGAAACATTCATGTAGGAATTGCATTAATTTAAATTTTATTTTATTCACATACAAACCGGCTGCTGGGGACATGACATCTTTTAGTCTAACCATACATGTAACCATACGTGTAATACATGCTTGTGTATGTAAAATTCTTGGCGTAGCTTTGAAAAATTGTCACCATGCAGAAAGTGTTAGTATAGCTGCAGTGTATCCTCTATAGCTATATTTCAGATTGTATGGTTAGTTCTGAGTTATGCTTTTTGATATCTGCCAAGTTTTAAGTGCCTCAAAGAAATTTTAAAGAAATATTCTTGAGAAAGCACTGAAGTGCTTTCTCAAGAACGGTACTGAAGTGCCGTTTCAAGTACCTCAGCCATCAATTTTCTTTAATCACAGTGTGTGCCAGTATGATTAGTTACGTCTAGAAATTGTTTGCAGATACTGGAAGCAGCACTGAGACGATGACGAGTGGGAAGCCAGTCCCATCTTCAACACGTAAGTCAGGAGGCCCACGACTTTCACAGAGGTTCTCATTGTGTGTTCTTACTGGAATGCCCAAATTTTTTATAAAATTGTGTAGGCATGATAAACATGCCACAGAAATAAAACAGTAACTAATGTAAGTTTATAAAATTTATGTGATAGCTGTGAACTGGCCAATAGGCATGTTTCTCTTACCATAAGGGCTCTGTACTCATCGTAGTGTTTGAAATTAACCTTTTCTTATTCTAATCTTATTCTGCAACGCAAATACTGGCTAGAAAGGAGGACATACAGAAATTGCATCTGCTCAGGTGGTGCAGGTAGCTGCTGGAGCCTGTCACAAAAGATGCCGACCATGTCCGATGAGTTCAAGCTAAGGCCACAATGGCAGATGCGGAGTGGAGGAATGATGCAGTCAGAAGGCTGCTTTTGATGTTTCATTGGCTGATGTGAACATGACAGAGAATTATTTTTTCCAACCCTCATATTCGCCCTCAATTCTTTCACTTGTAACTTAGATTGACACCTACTGCATACTCTGTTCCCTCGTGTACTGCGTCACAGGACAAAGTGGGTGTCTTGTAGTCATAACAACTAAATACATGCTCCAAATTCAAAATTAAAGATATATAAAGCAGTTATGACGTACGTGGCAACTATTCTATTCTTGATTCCACACTTCTCAGTTTCTAACATGGGCCCAAACCAAGCTATTCAATGCAGGCAAGTGCTCAGATAGTGTTGATATAGGTGAGTTAGGATCCTCAGATGCTGTCACATTTCAATAAGTGTAGAAGAGCTCTCAGAACTGGCAGACTTTCTTCTAATGCGAAGCAGACTTTGCCTTGTAGCAGACATCTTGTGGCAATGGGTATCTGCCATGCCTCTTTTCAGATTTAAGCAATAAAAAGAAGTGTCTGTTGGTAGGATTTGAACAACTAGGATACCCCTGCACAATGACCTGATGCTTGAGCCATTAGACCCTAGGCATATGTGTACTTCTCTCATGCAGGCTGGCACTTTAAGACAATTGGCATTTATATGACATTGCAAAGCAACAGTTTACTTGTGGCACATTCGGCTGGTTGTTTTTGCCCGCTTCAGAGCACTCTGGTGATGCATGTTACATTAAGGTGGTCGAAATCAAGCTCTTGGAACATGTTTGGCTGCTTGTTTCAGAGCACTGAGCTCCAGCTTAAATCGCTCAGAGGTGCTGTCACCTTTTACCTAGTAGTGCAGTCGAGGTCTGGTGGAATTCTTTGTCACGTGGCTCCAGCAGCTTTTGTTGTTGGTGTCGTCTCTGCTGCGGTAGGCAACAAAGGCACACACCTGCATGCCTTTGTTTTCAACAGAAGATCAGCTGGCACGTTTCCTTTTCCAACTTCCAATTGCTCTTGCGAGTAGCTGCATGTTAGGCTTGTGCATGCAGTCTCTGTCTCAGATGAAGAGGGGGTTCTGCATTGTTGTAATCAGAGTCAGGGCATGGTATGAACCAGCCGAATGCACTTCGAGAAAAGTAACAGCACATTTGCACATGCCAGTTTCTGTTAGGCCACAGACAAAGAAATGCGAGTAATTGTAGATCTTATAACTGTCTTTCACTTGCGTCATGTCAGATAACAACAAGTTGCTTAAAAAAGCACCAGTGCTTTCCCCCATTCTTCTTTCTTGTGGTTTGGGCTAGTTGGTATGCCATTATTTTGTTGGCATTCCATTTGGCAGCTAGCGCTTATAACTCTATAGGACACTGCACCCTCCCCTCCCCCACCTTTGGGATCGGCCCACTTTTTCTGGAGACCTATCCCCATGGTAGCTAGTGTATCGAGATGCTCTGTGACAATGTGTTGCCTTTGGTATTGACTTAGGCTGCAACAAAAGAGGTTGTAACATTTCTTTGCCAGCATACAGTAAATCAGTTTTTATTCCATCATCGTTGTCATCATCAAGCTGTCACCACCATTTAGCTATCACTGTTGTCTTGCGATCACCTCGCCACTGCCATCACACAATGCTTGCATTACATACATGCAATTGGTTGCCGTACGTGGACAAGTTGCACCATTTGGCAACATTCTACAGAACTCCAAGTGATGCTAGATAACCAGCTACATGCAAAATGTGTTACCAAACATTGATTCCCACAGTGTGTGGGATTTATTTCTGACCTTTTTTATTATTATTATGTTAATAGGTAACTATTAAGTTTATTAGGTTTCTATTATAATGCCCCCATTTCTTTATTTAAACAGCCTACAACCTTGTCACCTGCCCTGGTTGCTTAATGGCTATGGTGTTTGGCTGCTAAGCACAAGGTCACAGGATCAGATCCCGGTCACGGTGGCCGCATTTCGATGGGGGCGAAATGCAAAAACAACCATGTACTTAGATTTAGGTGCACGTTAAAGAACCCCAGGTGGTTCAAATTTCCGGAGTCCCCCACTACGGCGTGCCTCATAAACAGATTGTGGTTTTGGCATATAAAACCCCATCATTTTTTTACAAGCTTGTCAAATGACTGATCACATATTGTGTGCCTTTTACATTCAGATAGTCTTGATGCTCAGGCTACTTACTATTCACACTTTTGCTGTCACACAGTGGCATTTTTGTCAAAAGTTTAAACGTCAGTCTATGAGTAACAAGGTATATTACTGCGCCCTACGGTAGTGCTGCTATACCATTCTTGGCACTATAAAGCATAAGAAAGTTGAAAGCACTGTTGTGAATATTTTTGGTTTTTATTGAACAAGGGGTGCTGCGCAAAGACTTCAGTGCATGGTTTGATTGCACGGACAGTATGCTCATAGTCACTTTGAAACTTTTGATAGGTTGTCCGAGAATGGGAGTGGGGAACTTGCAGAATGAGGAGTGACAATGGCATGACCTACATGTCATGTTTTGCCTCATTTTCTTGTGCAGGTGTTCTGCTGTGTATAACAGCTTCAACAAACATTGGAAATCTTTTGCAACTGGATCTCTGTACTGGACTTATCTACTCTGCTGTCAGCTATGACATAGAAATGCAGAAGTTTGACCTGAAAAATGGCAAGTTCTTGCATGAATATACACTGTGCAAGCCAGATTTTTTTATCCTATTGATGCTGAGTGTGAAACGCTGAAGTTGCAGGCAGCCATAACGCATTACTATTTTTTTCCTTTTAAATAGTGCTTATACGCATATGGTACAGCTGCCTGCATTCAAACTGTCATTTAATTTTATCCATTCTGAAATTCTTTCTGCTACAATTTGCATGAATGTGCACAAGCTGCCCTTCTGGCTTTTTCCACAATGTCCGAAACTTTTTAGCATTGTGGAAGCCACCACTGTAGGTATCATAACTCATGGGCCTAGGAGAGCTGGTTTTAGATTTTAGTATTTCATGATAATTTGTCTAAAATTGTTGATGAGTCTACTGCAAATTAAATTGAATTATGTCTGTTCAAGCTGCATATGGGAATGTGCAATGTACATCAGTCTAGAGTTATAGACTATTTTACAGGCTCCAGTCATTTACCATGGCATATGTATAGGGAACTTCCATTAGGTTGACAATCTGACCTTTTAGTGTGCTTTAAGTCGGTGTTTTAAATAGAATGGTTCAATTTTTCTTATACCTGCACGTCTTGCCACAGACAATCATTTTGGCAAGGTGTTTTCTTGCTAGGTCAGTGCTGCAGTTCTGGGTATAGAATCTTGAGCACATTCAAAGTTCTTGCAACACTAACAAAATATCCACTGCAGTAGCTCAGTGGCTATGGCACTTTTCTGCTGAGCACAAGGCTGTGGGTGTAATTTCTGGCTGACGTAGCTGCATTATAGATAAGGGAAAAATTCAAATATGCTTGTGCACCATGCTTTGCATGTGCGTTAAATAACTTCAGGTGATCAAAGTTAATCCAGAGATTTCAACTGTGACATCTCTCATAGCTTCTGTAGTTCGGTGAAATGTTGAACACTTAAATTGCTAGTTTACAAAATAGCGGATTGCAAGTTTACATAAGCTTGCTTAGATATAGGGCACTGTTTCTGTGTGTTGCCGTAAGTGTCATTATTACTGCCTCTGATTTTTGGGAGTTAGTTTTCATTGACACTGCAAAAACAGTGGATGCAAACATTTTCTTGAGGGGACTCTTTCATCCACTCTTCTTAATGTTATAGCATGAGTGCTATCATCTTTTCCACTTTTGTCAGATGACATCAATAAACTACAAAAGTTGCGAAAGGGAAGTGTTCCATTTATAGCAACTGAAGTGGACACACGTGGAGTTGTGACGTCCAAGGTCCGACGCATTGTGACTGATTTCTTTACCAAAACTGAAGAGTTCCTTGAAACAAACAGCCTTGATGGCATTGCATTTTCGGCAGCCCATCAAGACGCCATACAAGTTGAGCCATTTGCAACAGTATGTATTTGTTTTACTTATATGTGCTCTTCTAATGAACTGATTGTTGAGTGGTCATTAGAGTTCTGCATTATGGTGTACCCTGTCTACCCTCTCCGACATTTGAAGCCTCCTTACTTTTACATACCCCACATACCATGTCATCATGGACTGTCAACTTCTGGATGTAGAGGGCAGTGGTTCCATTCACTGAAGTTGCTACTACACTATATTATCTCATAATAATGCACTTTCAGAGCGTGCTCAAAAGCATTGCAGTGGTGGGTATTTTTTAAGCAACTCCTTATTACAGGAACTGCCGAAGGAGAAGTGGGTCACTGATTTGAAGTTACAAGTCAAGTGAAGGAATTCTAAATATGGGAGTTTGGTCGTTTGGATCAGATTGCATTGTCAAATGTGCAGTCCACCATTGTGAATTATGGGCCGCATAGTTCATTACTCAGCCTTTAAGCAATGAAATATGTATGGAGTTGCATGCATGCCCACCTTTCACCTGAAATTATGCCAAAATGCGATTGCACTGGGCAACATACACTGGACACCTGTGTGTAATTGGGGGGGGGGGGGGCGGAGTGGCAAATGGACAGTGCAATAGTGCATGCTCAAGACAGTTATGTTTATTGCTTTGAAAACAATTGAACCAGCACTCAAGTGAAGGTGTGGCTCCTTAAACAAAGGCTATAAAGAGAGTCTGCTCACCTCTTATTGCAATGTGAACAGTTGATGGACTTGTTCACTTGCAGTACTGGGTCAAATAATCCTTTAAATGTTTCCACTTATGGCAATACACCGGCCTGTTTGCAACCCCATAAGTGTATATACACCAATCTAGCTTAACTGTAAATTTATCTTCTGTGTTCTTTTCAATCTTTTGTTTTATTGTCATCTATGCTTCTTTGAAGCAGTTTGACCTAATTTTCTAATGCGTGATGTATCAGGAATTACCTCCATTGCTACTAAGCATTATATGCTACCTCCTAAACGAGGCATGTCATGCTACTGTCAGGTAGAGGACGATGTTTTCTTTCATCGTACTTCTTTCAATATCGGGATTTTCGCATAAGTTATTTGCTTTTAATGGGTGCAGTAAACTTCCGTTAATTTGACTCCAGTTAATTCGATTTTTCGGTTAATTAAATCCTGGCCGAAGGTCCTGGCCTGCGCCAATGCATATCTATGCGCCCAAGCCTTCGTTATTTCGATACTGAAGTTGGTATTCGCCGCATAATTCGAACTTGACCAGTCAATACGCACGCGCCTGACCCCTATGGTGACCTCAATAGCGACCGCCTAGAGTGGTAGCGTTCATCTCGGCGGAGCTTAGAGAACAGCTAATGCGTTGAACACAAGTAATCTCTCGTTGGAAACTCCTATTTTCGGCTCAGAAGCTACGCCTATTTTTGGCGTAGCTCAGAATGTTCGATTACGATATTTACCAGATCCTAACGCACCCCCCCCCCTTTTTTTTAGCACCTATGGGGCCGAATATTTCTTGCGCGGTGCGGTCGATCGAACACAAAACCAAAACTGCCTTAGCAACTTCTGTATGCTTTGCCGCATAACATTATTTCATGCGGAGAAGCTAACTTTAAAAAATATTGTGTGGCGAAGCTGACTTTATAAGAAAACCATCTGCAGTTGTGCAAAAATTTTTCTTGCTAAAGAATTAGGAGCGCATTTGATTTATATTTCTATGTTAGTTTACTGCTTGGTACAAAAAAAGTAGGTGGGCATTTAATTCGAGGGTGTGTTAGAATCGGGGCAAATACTGCCAAATGAATATGTTTTGGGGTTTTTTCTGCATCTTGTCTATTTTGACCCACCGGATAATTCAATTAATTTTTGTTGATCCCGTCAGAATTGAATTAATGGAAGTGGACTGTATTTGGCAAAGCGGAGATACAGGTTATATAAATCCACTGGTAAGTTATTGACAACACTTTGGTTTCTGGGTTACTTCTAGTACTGTATGAATTCTTATCACTTTACTGTTATTCACTCACATAATAATCCTCCACTTTTGCAAATAGTAATGGCAACATTTCTTTGATATACTGATACTGAACTGTTATAGGCCGTCTGGTGTGGAGTTCGAACGCAGTCTTTTCACAGTCCATTTCATCCACGGCAATTTGCCAATATCCAGAGCGAAGGTCTCTCAATTAAAAATAAGTGGCACCATGGAGACAATCCAGAGCATCGTCAATGCGGAGAAGTGGATATACAATTTTTTTAAGGATCATGTTTGGATGACGATAGTCAACGCAGAATCACCAGCTGTTATCCTTCTTTTTGACGAGAACAACAGGAGAAGCCCACGAGCTGGAAAAGTGTTCCATAATACCTTTGGCAAGCATTTTGTCTACCTCGCTCTGGATAACTTGTCACTCAGAGGGCGACACCCAGTATAGGTGTCGGTGAACAGGTGCTGCATCGCCGGTATTTATACGATGCTTCATGACCGTAGTTTGACCCGAAGTTCGAAAATGTCAGAGTACGACTCGAGGAGGCGACAGAGCTTTGCAGCTTGTTGGGTTGAGAGATCCGGTGCAATCATCTTTGTAAAGTCGTTGGGCGGGGCAGATGCAGACGGTGCAGGATGAGCACTCATTGAAGACGGCGCAACAGATAGAGCGGAAATGTGACACTCGTGCGACTGTGACAATGTGGCAAGAGACATGCCTCAAGGAAGTACTTGAGGGCACTGGCCAAAATTTAGGATGGGAAGACATGTCTGATTGTTCGCTACAGAAATGATGGTGTGTGGTAAGGACACATTGTGGGAAAGCAGGACTGAAGTCGTGGGAGTAAGGACATAGTCTCCGTCAGGTACAGGTAGGCAGGCTAAAACAGTGATGCAGGTTGCTGCTAGAGAGGGGTTGTGAATAAAATCTGCAGAACAAAACTGAGTTGGAGTTTGAGCAGGAAGGTCAACAGGAACAGGTAGGGGTAGGTGAAGTTGTACAACACCGGCTGAACAGTCAATCAGAGCAGAATGGGCGGTCGAAAAATCAAGTCCGAGGATCACATCATGAGGGCAATGTTCGAGCACTCTAAACAAAACAGACATGGGGCGACCGACGGCACTGACACATGCAGTACACATTCCAAGCACAGCCGCAGTTCCACCGTCAGTGACCAGGCGCAGTCGAGTCGGAGCAGGAGTAAGTACTTTCTCCAAGCGCGGTCAAAGCTCCGCACTCATGATGTAAATTTGCACTCCCGTGTCAATGAATGCTGTAATGGGCAAACCATCCACGTAGTCCAGAAGGTTCCGATCAGTAGGCAGGGTCAGCAGAGGAATTTCAAGCCGGGGTTCTAGAGCAGCATCACCTTCAGGAGCTGCCCCAGTTAGTTTCCTGTTGGAGAGCAGCGACGGTAAGCTGGGGATGGAGAGCAATGCAGCTGGGGCGAACAGGAGCGGCGACTGTGTGGTGATGGCGAGCAGCTAGTCATAGTGGCTCATGCGTTGTCAGGTGTGTCTTCAACCTCGGTGTAGAGTGCAGGCGGGCGAGGATTCGGTGGAGAGCGGTGGTAGACGGGAAAGCTTGGTCATGTGTGGGCTGGCCAGCAACTTTGACAATGTCGAGAAATGTGGCCCACACGTCCACAATAAAAGCAGATGGGTCGTCTGTCAGCATGTGTGCGGCATTCAGCCGGGTTGCGATAGCTGAGATATGAACCGTATTGGCTCCAGTGAACAGGGGCAGAGGCAGCAGATGAAGCAAAGTCAGGATGGTTGGCGGAGCAGATGGACAGAAGACCCACATTGGTAAGTTCTTGGCGAATGACCGACTGAACAAGAGACACGAGCGGCCGGGAATCATTAAAGCACTGCGTCACTGGCGTGGCAGGAAATGCTGCTTCAATTTCTCGCCGGACGATACGTGCAACCTTCTCGGAGGAGGTGGGCTCACGCGGTGGACAAATGTCTTCGCACGTCAATGGAGCTGCGGTATTGGGTAGACGCGTAAACTGTTGAAATATGCGGCGGCTCTTCTCGTCTTCAAAGCGGCGACATTTGTTAATGATCTCGTTGACCATTGTTATATTCTTGTAAACAAGAAGGTTATATGCGTCGTCCATGATGCCTTTTAATATGTGGCTGACCTTGTCTGCCTCTGCCATATTATTATTTACCTTGTGGCAAAGAGCGAGGACGTCCTAGATGTACGCCACGTAAGATTCAGTGGACGTCTGTGCACGAGTCCTAAGGTTCTTCTTAGCAGCACGTTGGCATCCAATGGGCTTGCTAAACAAATCTCTGAGCTTCTATTTTCACTGGTCCCAACTTGTAATCTCTTCATGTGTCTCAAGCCAGACCCATGCTGTTTTCTTTAGGTGGAATATTATGTTAGCCTGCGTATTCGTATTATCCCACCTATTTTGTGCGCTGACCCATTCGTAATTTTGCAACCAGTCATCTACATCAACATTGTCAATTCCAGAAAAAATGCCAGGGTCGCGAGGGTGGGCCAGGATGATGTTTAGTGGTGACGACGGGGCCGTGGTTAAAGAATCTCCTTTGGATGATGTGGCGGCCGGGTCACGTCCGCTGCAGAGCTCAGTCTTGCACAAGTGACTACCCCGCGCCTCCACCAATGATGTTACGTTGAGGGAGGGAAGAATGAATATGGATACAACTTTATTGTACGTCCAGCAAGGTTTAACGTGACCTGGGCTCAGGTCTCTCACGGGGGAATCTCAAGGCCGCCTCACGGGCTTGCTAGACTGCCCACGTCTGGATGCCGAGGTCTGAGCTGGGTGGAGCAGCGGCCCACCTCAATGACAGGGTCTCCGGAGCAACTGCCATCCTTCTTATAACTACATTGCACTCCCACAGCATGTGTTTGAGAGTTGCTGGTCCTTCCTGGCACAATTTGCACAAGTTGTCCTTATGCTTATCTGGGAAGATACATTCCAGATGAAATGGGTTAGGGAAGGTGTTCGTCTGGAGCTGTCTCCAGGCGATGGCCTGCCTCCTGTTCGATTTGGGACTCGGCGGTGGGCATATCCCTCGGGCATTAAGATATGCACTGATTATGTCATTGTATCTAGTGATCCTGTGAAGCATACATCTATTTACAGATGGCTTTTAATGGCAGAGCCAACATGCGTAGAGCAGCGAAAAAAACTAAACTCTTCTTCGTCGTCTCCAAGGCCACCATCAGCGTCCCCTTCTTCCCATATTACCGACTGTAACATCATATATATATATATATATATATATATATATATATATATATATATATATATATATATATATATTGCAACATGATGTACTTGTATCTTCGAAAATTTTTAAAAAAGTGCATGTGTAAACTTGGCCATGGCACAAATGAGAATAAATTTTGTGTTTAACCACTGTAGGTGAAATCACTGATTTAAGTAATGTCAATGAGTTGTGACTAAGCTAGCTACTTAGCTAGTGGCACATGTGCCTGTTACACAATGGGTACTGCAGGCCACACAGTACAAGGACAGTGTCTTGTGTGTTCTCTTCTTTTGCACTGTCTGTCGTTCACTAAATTTATCTTTAGTGAACTTGAAAACTTTGCGCAGAAGTTGATGTAATTGAGGAAGTGAAATAATTGACAACCTTGAATTACTTCTCGAGCTTAAATGGTTGTCTTTGTCTGCAGGAGTTTTGGAACCTCTCAACGAAATTCAAGCGGCAACCACTGGTGATCATAATACTTGAATTCAAAAAAGTTCGTGACTCCCAGGTGTTAGCATCCACTTTGACAGGGTAAGTCCTTAAGCTTTCCAATTAACATATTTTCTCCTCTAACAATTTGCAGTGTTATTTATGCTATTAGCCAGCAGTAGTTTCTGTTAGTGCCTGACTAGAAGTAATGCTTTCAGAAATAATGTCAGTATATAGCTGGAGTGATCCCAAAAGCCAGTATTTTGCATTTCCAAACACTGTTTGTAATGTGTTTCAGTGATAACTCATTTCTATACCACAATAAAGACGTAACTGTATCAGTCATCATCATCATCATCATCAGCCTAGTTACGCCCACTGCAGGGCAAAGGCCTCTCCCATACTTCTCCAACTACCCCGGTCATGTACTAATTGTGGCCATGTTGTCCCTGCAAACGTCTTAATGTCATCCGCCCACTTAACTTTCTGCCGCCCCCTGCTACGCATCCCTTCCCTTGGAATCCAGTCCGTAACCCTTAGTGACCATCGGTTATCTTCCCTCCTCATTACATGTCCGGCCCATGCCCATTTCTTTTTCTTGATTTCAACTAAGATGTCGTTTACCCGCGTTTGTTGCCTCACCCAATCTGCTCTTTTCTTATCCCTTAATGTCACACCCATCATTCTTCTTTCCATAGCTCGTTGCGTCGTCCTCAATTTCAGCAGAACCCTTTTCGTAAGTCTCCAGGTTTCTGCCCCATATGTGAGTACTGGTAACACACAGCTGTTATACACTTTCCTTTTGAGGGATAGTGGCATCCTGGTGTTCATGATTTGAGAATGCCTGCCAAACGCACCCCAGCCCATTCTTATTCTTCTGGTTATTTCAGCCTCATGATCCGGATCCGTGGTCACTACCTGCCCTAAGTAGATGTAGTCCCTTACCCCTTCCAGTGCTTCGCTACCTATCGTAAACTGCTGTTCTCTTCCGAGCCTGTTAAACATTACTTTAGTTTTCTGCAGATTAATTTTCAGACCCACCCTTCTGCTTTGCCTCTCCAGGTCAGTGAGCATGCATTGCAATTGGTCTCCTGAGTTACTAAGCAAGGCAATATCATCAGCGAATCGCAAGTTGCTAAGGTATTCTCCATCAACTTTTATCCCCAATTCTTCCCACTCCAGGCCTCTGAATACCTCCTGTAAACATGCTGTGAATAGCATTGGAGATATCGTATCTCCCTGTCTGACGCCTTTCTTTATAGGGATTTTGTTGCTTTCTTTGTGGAGGACTACGGTGGCTGTGGAGCCGCTATAGATATCTTCCAGTATCTTTACATATGGCTCATCTACACCCTGATTCCGTAATGCCTCCATGACTGCTGAGGTTTCGACTGAATCAAACGCTTTCTCGTAATCAATGAAAGCTATATATAACGGTTGGTTATATTCTGCACATTTCTCTATCACTTGATTGATAGTGTGAATATGGTCTATTGTTGAGTAGCCTTTACGGAATCCTGCCTGGTCCTTTGGTTGACAGAAGTCTAATGTGTTCCTGATTCTATTTGCGATTACCTTAGTAAATACTTTGTAGGCAACGGACAGTAAGCTGATCGGTCTATAATTTTTCAAGTCTTTGGCGTCCCCTTTCTTATGGATTAGGATTATGTTAGCGTTCTTCCAAGATTCCGGTACGCTCGAGGTTATGAGGCATTGCGTATACAGGGTGGCCAGTTTCTCTAGAACAATCTGACCACCATCCTTCAACAAATCTGCTGTTACCTGATCCTCCCCAGCTGCCTTCCCCCTTTGCATAGCTCCTAAGGCTTTCTTTACTTCTTCTGGCGTTACCTGTGGGATTTCGAATTCCTCTAGGCTATTCTCTCTTCCACTATCGTCGTGGGTGCCACTGGTACTGTATAAATCTCTATAGAACTCCTCAGCCACTTGAACTATCTCATCCATATTAGTAACGATATTGCCGGCTTTGTCTCTTAACGCACACATCTGATTCTTGCCTATTCCTAGTTTCTTCTTCACTGTTTTTAGGCTTCCTCCGTTCCTGAGAGCCTGTTCAATTCTATCCATATTATAGTTCCTGATGTCCGCTGTCTTACGCTTGTTGATTAACTTAGAAAGTTCTGCCAGTTCTATTCTAGCTGTAGGGTTAGAGGCTTTCATACATTGGCGTTTCTTGATCAGATCTTTCATCTCCTGCGATAGCTTACTGGTTTCCTGTCTAACGGAGTTACCACCAACTTCTATTGCGCACTCCTTAATGGTTCCCATGAGATAGTCGTTCATTGCTTCAACACTAAGGTCCTCTTCCTGAGTTAAAGCCGAATACCTGTTCTGTAGCTTGATCCGGAATTCCTCTAGTTTCCCTCTTACCGCTAACTCATTGATTGGCTTCTTGTGTACCAGTTTCTTCCGTTCCTTCCTCAAGTCTAGGCTAATTCGAGTTCTTACCATCCTATGGTCACTGCAGCGTACCTTGCCGAGTATGTCTACATCTTGTATGATGCCAGGGTTCGCGCAGAGTATGAAGTCGATTTCATTTCTAGTCTCACCATTCGGGCTCCTCCACGTCCACTTTCGACTAACCCGCTTGCGGAAAAAGGTGTTCATTATCCGCATATTATTCTGTTCTGCAAACTCTACTAATAATTCTCCTCTGCTATTCCTAGAGCCTATGCCATATTCCCCCACTGACTTGTCTCCAGCCTGCTTCTTGCCTACCCTGGCATTGAAGTCACCCATCAGTATAGTGTATTTTGTTTTGACTTTACCCATCGCCGATTCCACGTCTTCATAAAAGCTTTCGACTTCCTGGTCATCATGACTGCATGTAGGGGCATAGACTTGTACCACCTTCAATTTGTACCTCTTATTAAGTTTCACAACAAGACCTGCCACCCTCTCGTTAATGCTATAGAATTCCTGTATGTTACCAGCTATTTCCTTATTAATCAGGAATCCGACTCCTAGTTCTCGTCTCTCCGCTAAGCCCCGGTAACACAGTACATGCCCGCTTTTTAGCACTGTATATGCTTCTTTTGTCCTCCTAACCTCACTGAGCCCTATTATATCCCATTTACTACCCTCTAATTCCTCCAATAACACTGCTAGACTCGCCTCACTAGATAGCGTTCTAACGTTAAACGTTGCCAGGTTCAGATTCCAATGGCGGCCTGTCCGGACTGTATAAGTACCAATGGCCAAATAATGCAGAACTTTTGTGGAAGCAGTCTGAAGGTCAAGCAAGAGCTCACACGAATACAACACATCACCAAGCATAGCAATGCCTGATGAGAATAACTGGTCAAAGGCATTTTGGTAAAGCTACCCATATGTGATCTCTGCTGAGCTTGTTGCATTTGATGCTAATTTTTAGAGCATTGATGCAGCTGAGTTGAACTGAACTTGCCACACAATGAATGCATGGTTTCTTTTTATAGGACCCTGATTATTTTTCCCAGAAGCTGTGTCTGCTAGACACTGCTTGCCGTGCCTGCCCAGTATAGTTAGTAACACCGACAGTGACCACAATTCCAATAAGAGCATTTATCAACCTAGTTGTGAGCAAAACAATATGAAAGTATGGCTAAACACCATGATAGAATCAGTATGGCCTTATTTTTTTTAGTTAATCACCATTTGCATATACTTAATTAAACAGTACAAGGGCACATGTAAGTGCACCATTATTTATTAGTAGTAGAACTAAATCTGGAAAAGCAAGTCTGCATATGAATGGCATGAGTGGACTCATTCAGCTAGTTACCATCAGCTTTTGTTGGTACTGCCATTAAATGTTTTCCCTCCTGCAGTTGCAGATTAAATTGCTTTTGATTTCAATTCATGTTCTCTTTTTCTTTATTTTTCCAGAAAATGTCAGTACTTGATTCTCAGGAAGCAGGATTTCAAGCCAAGCAGCAGTTGTGCTCCCAGATTTCCCAACAGGCCTTTAGAAAAGTCTGAAGAAATAGAAATGGTTTGTACAATGAAGATTTTTTTTTTTTTTTGTAATGTCAAGTACCAAGATATTTGAGGTGTATATTTAGCGGCAAAAGCATGTTTCTATCAATTTTGTCTGCCATATAGGAAGCTCAATATGTTGCTGTTAAAATTCATATTCAAGTAGCATGAACATTTTGAACTGCCATTACTGATTAGAAATGATCAAGGTAATGCATGTTGTAGTCAAGGTTCAAGGGGAAAGAAGGCAATGAATGTTGTGCACTGCTTAATCAGTCGTTTTTATTTCTCATGAGATAAGGTTTCTCTCGTTAAGATTGTTTACATTAACATTGCCCTGCCTTTCTTTCAGAAATACTTAGAGCAGCGCTCAAGAAACAGAACCAGCATTTGTTTATCATTTACACTTGCTGTCCTCAACTTTCATGGCGTCAAGAAACAAGGTCGTGGGAAAGTTTGTGAAAAGGAGCTTTTGGTAGGGTATGACAAGGTATGTGAAACTGGCATGACTTGACTCCACTTGCTTTATCATGTGATGCAAACAGATTCAAAAATTGCCTTTGGCTCTATCATCACAATTGGGGAAAAAATGTAACATGTAAAATTAAGCATGTTGAATTTTGAATATGCACTGGTACTCTCAAAGTTCAAGGCTGCAGAGAAATGCAAGAAAGGGGTAGCTCTCTTTGTTCAAGTTTTTAATTTGGTTGACTTTTGCTTTTAAATTGCCCTAAACAAGGCCAGACACTGAAAATCCCACCCAAATTTTCTCTCTCAAAGTCTAGGTTAAACTGTCCAGCTCTCCATCGTCAGACATTAGTGTTAGCCTAAGCTTACACCATTGATCGGAAAAAATTGCATGTTAGCTGCTCTGTGAGAATTACTTGCTCCCAGTACATCTGTGTTTGGTCATAGTTAGAAGTAAAATATACTTCTCTTTATTCAAGTAAGAAATATACACAGAAGTTATCTGGCCACTGTAAAAGCAATTCTAAAGGTGTCACTGTGCGAATGCATGAGCGTAATGGCAGCTTCTATTGCCTCAAGGGCACTTTGGTGATACAGAGGGTAACCTGTCAAGTTCCAATGAGAATGGAATTCAACCCTTCTAAACATGTTATGTACTCCCCACTACAGTATCTTGCATAACTCCAGTGTTGCTTTATCACCTTAAATATAATTAGTTACTTAACCTTTTAACTGAAAGTTTAGAACTGCTTTTCAATGGCTTTACTGTGAGGCATTCTTCTCTTCTTTCTATAGCACTGTTTACATGTTTTACTATATTGTAACATAGTACCCCATCCCACTTTCGTGTTTCACAATGTAGTGAATTATACCAGGTGACAGAGTTGTTTATCGGTAACTTGATCTCAAAGGAAAACATGGAGGTATTGGTTCATGAGGAAGCAAGAGCACAAAATGGTTTTTAAAAAAAATGGATGGTGCCACATTTTATTTGTGATCACATTATCGTATGAATAAAGCCTAAAACAACGAAATAAGCATTCTTACATGTTTTCTTTTTGCACTCCAATAGTTTCTTATTGAGCCAAACTCTGACCACTTCTTCTTGCTGCAGTGTGAGCCAATTCTGTGCACTTACATGACTATCTTGTTTCCATAAGTCTGTTTACCAAACATGGATTAATCTTGAAAGGAGGTTCGATTTCTCATTTCTGCTAACTGCAATGCAGGTTTGCCACTTAAAGAAGTTGCCCTCTGCCACTGCCTATGAGCTGAAGCAGAAAGACAATGGGACTGAGATCTTCAGCTTCGAAGCGGAACGAGCAATGCATGAAAAGGTTTGGTTGTGAACTTTTCTTTTCTTCTGGCTAGCACTCAGGAATAGTGCTTGCATAATTTTGAGCTTAATTAAACACTATTATCATTTCTGGGAGAACTCTTAAACATCAATGTGTACTGCTGTTATTTAAGAAAGGATGGCTTCATGGCATTTGGATGTGTACAAAATAAAGGAAGTTTAGTAAAAATTTTCGATTGATTATTAGTGGCACTTGGGTGTGCCAGAAAACCCATTGCAGTTATTGTCTGAGGAGGACGTAGTGGCCACTTTTATGGATTGGGATGCCACATCCCAAAGTGGACATGATAGCATGGACAGTTTTTTCTAATTTAGGTTGTTCTAGAGAATCAAAAACCAGCTTCTCACTACATGAGCAAGTCATGCAGACTGTTGCAATGTTCTTCCCATTCCCAGGGTATAAAAGCATAAACCATGACAACTTTTCCTTACAGGTATTGAAAGTGGCTGGGCAAGTTCAAACTGTGTGTGCTGCAGCATTTGATGTCGAGTTTGAAGATGTGGAAGGAAAGTGCCCATCATTGGGTGGACCATTTTCAAGGCTGCACACTTTGAAATCTGAACTCCAAAAAGGCAAGTGCAGTGCATGGATTTTCTGTATGCTTCTGCTTTTCCATAGGAGCAGGTACTTCATGCTGTCTTTAGGCAGTGTTCTTAATGCAGAAATGTACAGCCTTTGTCAAAAATATTCGGTCTACTTTGTGCCTTCACTGCGTATACGGTTTGGCTGTGTGGTGCAGTTCCCGCGGTACTCCTAACATTTCATACTTCTTGAGAGTGAGTACAAAAGTTTTTAGTACAAAAGCAAGAATGGAGCAGAAACGCAAACGGCAGCAGGCTGAGCACAAGTTGACTGAGCCCGACTATGGGAATGGGGTTACGCGCAAGTATATGGGAATAGCACCCATATGCTTGCGCATAACCCGTATTCACCAAAGTGAAACTTCACTATAATTTTTCATTTCCGAGAGTGGCGGAACTTATGACACACCACTGGCAATCTCATAAACAACCTGTAGTCAGCCTGGCAGTCACAGCAAGGTAGCCTGTGTACTTGTGATAAGGCATGTACAAGTGTTTGAGAGGAAGTGGGGTGGGGGGGTGACGTTATAAACAAAAGGCACAAAAATTCTTCACAGGCTGCTGTCTAAAAAACCGACTTTCTATAGAGATGAGAAATCTATCACTAGTTGTAATGCATATGCATTTAGTATAAACATTTTGTTCTGTGCTAGCTAATATGATTAAAATTGAGCTGCTAGCCAGCAGTGTGATGTTCCCCTCATTTCTTTACCAATGCATTAGGTGTCACAGGCTTACACCCACCTCACTCATTAGCTACTTCATCAAATGCAGCTGGGATAGTTATAATTCTGTTGTTCCCATTATTCAATTCTTAAAATATTTTTACCGCCTTGACTTTAGATTTAAAGTATGACTGTTTTCTTTTGTAACATTTATAATACAGTTAAACCTCGATATAACAAAGTCGGTAAAATCGGCAATTTGCTTCGTTATATAGAAATTTCATTGTACTGAAGTTCAACATTTTATGCAAGTAAGTACAGTTGCCGATAGATTTTTCTTACATGGAAAGGCGCCAAAGAATTATCCGAATTATCGGGCAATCGAGAAAGGCAAATTTGAATGAGAAAACAATTTATTTTGATGAATTTTGGAGTCAGTGACGAATGATAAGTTTCATGCCCTGTCGACGATACCTTAACATCAGCGGTAAGACTGTTTAAAGTATGACTGTTTTCTTTTGTAACATTTGTAATACAGTTAAACCTCGATATAACAAGCTCGGTAACATCAGCAGTAAGACTGTTTAAAGTATGACTGTTTTCTTTTGTAACATTTGTAATACAGTTAAACCTCGGTATAACAAAGTCGGTAAAATCGGCAATTTGCTTCGTTATATAGAAATTTCATTGTACTCAAGTTCGACATTTTATGCAAGTAAGTACAGTTGCTGATGGATTTTTCTTACAAGGAAAGGCGCCAAAGAATGATCCGAATTATCGGGCAATCGAGAAAGGCAAATTTGAATGATAAAACAATTTATTTTGATGAATTTTGGAGTCGGTGACGAATGATAAGTTTCATGCCCTGTCGACGATATCTTAACATCAGCGGTAAGAATTAAGCGAAGCCAGCCACACTTTTGCGCACACTCTGTCCCTGCGGCTGATAGCATCGCCCGCACTGGGACGACGCTGTCATGAAAAGTGCAGGCAGTGGGGAGCAAATGCTTTGTCCCTCGCTCTATCAGGTCACGGAAACTCGAGTTCACGCATCCTGCAATAGTAAATGCACAGGAAGACAGATTACATGATACCATGCTGTCTTGACATGCCCACTCCTTGCACATGTGACAGATTGCCTCTAAAGCGGGATTTCGCGACTGCTTATGCGCTCAGCCACGTGCAGCCACGGCCAGCCAAGACACGCACCAAAAATCAAGATGCGCATGCCAACTTACCCCACATTCCGGCCCCCCATCCCCTCCTCCTCGCGCGTGCTTGATCGCATTACTGCAAGCTCGATCCTCTCCCCCTCTTTCCCTCTGCTCCCGCAGGAAGGTGGCATTCATGAAACCACCATCTTTGTTGTCTCACCCTCACACACTTTCACTCGAACCTAAAGCACACAGTCTGCGATAGGATCTCATTGCACTAGGTCTTTATACAGAACATGATGCCGCTCCAATTCAGCGGTGGTCGCTCTCGTCAATTTAAGAGGTGCGTTTACAAGCAGCCACTTGTAATTCAATCATTTGACCATCTGTGTCCATGGAAATTTCCATTTCTTGTCGCAGTATTGCTATGCAGCGCCAGTGAAATTTCTTTGTATTGAAATCGCATACAAAACACTTCGTTATATTGAAGTTCTAGGTACATGGTGTTTTATGGACAAGAGGTTACGAAAAGTTAAATACTTCATTATATCGAGAATTTTGTTACACCAAAGTTCATTATATCGAGGTTTAAACTTATAAGGTTCACAGGTCTCCTTACATGATTTCCTTGTTAGCTAACAGAAATGTGAATCAATGCCACCCTGAAAGGTGAACAACTTCATGATATTATTATTGGTGCAAATAAGTGTTAATCAGTGCCTGTGCAGAACAATTTTGACTAAAAAGTTCAGAATGAATTGCCAAATTGCAATTGCCGTGTTCCTTAGGGGGGTAAACAAGAAACATTAAGAGCACAAAATAATGTGCGTATGTGCTATACCATGCTTACAGCAATGTGCAGCCACCGCCCGGACGCGCGCCAGAAGTCAAGACACGCACCACTCGACACCCCCCCACTCGGCCCCCCACTCCCTCGTGTGTGCTTGATCGTGTTACTGGGAGCTCACTTCCCTCCCCCTCTTTCCCTTTGCTCGCACCGGAAGGGGGCACTCATGAAGCCACCATATATTTTGTTTCACCCTCACATACTTTCACTCACACCTAAAGCACACAGTGGGCAGAGCACGATAGGATCTTCTCGCACTTGGACTTTATACGGAACATGATGCGGCTCCACTGCGGCAGTCGCGCGTGCCATGCGGCGCATTTTTTGAAAGGTTCATTTGCAAGCAACCGCATGCAGTTCAATCATTTTACCATTTGCACCTGCAGGAGTTCCTGTTTATTGTCTCCATATTCCTTTGCGGCTGCAGTGAAATTTCGTTATATTGAAATAATTGAAATCGCATACAAACACACTTCACTATATTGAGGCTTTAAATACATGGTGTTCTACAGACAAAAGGCTATGAAAAGTAAAATACTTTGTTATATCTAGAATTTTATTATATTGAAGTTCGTTATATCGAGGTTTAACTGTAGATTGCAAATTATCACTTATGTACAAGTGTTTTCAATTTATATTTTTGGGGGGCTTGAAAGCTTATGTGTCTGTAAGCATTATTGCTATTGCTGTTCTAATTTTCAACTTGTCAAATGCATCTATGTAAAGGATGTCCCCCTGCAGTCATGAGCTGTGGGACCTCCTCCTTTTTACGTTTACATGTAACAACAATATAGTAAAATAAAGTGCTTAAATATATATATATTTTTAAATCTAACAAGTTGGTCTAGTTGCAAAGTTTCCAGAATGCATCCTTAACCTAGCTTTGTCCAGAAGTAAAATGCATTCTTTTCCATACACCTTAGACTATGCAAACTGTTTCACAAACGGGGGTTGACATTATTTATTACCAAAGCAAGAAAAGGCACATGCTTTGGAGAATTATGGCACGAGCACAGAAATTATTCTAAATGAATTCACAATTAGTGGGAACCTTCACGTAGACTCGCTACAACTTACTGTACTGTTTTTTTATAATAATGAAACTCGCAGTGCTGAGGTCTTCTTTCTATCTTCTTCCAGAATCGCCTATTTCACCACCTCCTCAAACTCATGGTACAGTGATCAGCTGAGCACACAGTGCACAAAATTGATCGCATGGGATGCAAAAAGGATTTTTTAAATAAATGGATTTTTTTTTTTCAGTTTCAGCAACACCAACAGCAAGAACACCACCTGTTCGTGGCACCACTCGTAAGTGTACCATTGTGTCCTATGTCCTCTAAGTATAGAAAAATGTTTCAATAATTAATTTATTTTTGGTAATTATATGAACTTTAATCACCAAGACACATCAAAAATGTTGACAGTCATTTTGGCACATGCTAAAGAGGATGAAGGCGAAAGCCTGCATGCTTATGAGACATTCAGTAAATGGCATTCTCATTCGAATGTGTTGTTACTTTCTACTACTTGTTTTCTCCCACCAAAGGTCGTGGCTTCAAGTGCCTTAATTAACTCTACCTTAATTAACTGTGGCTTAAATAGCTTTGCCCTAGTTAACACCAAAGGTCCTGGGTTCAACTCATAGCAAACGTTGGGGGTTCAAGTGCCTTAATTAACAATGTGTTAATTGTCTCTTAACTTGTCTGTGGTTAGCATGAAAGATGTGGGTTCAAGTGCCTTAATTAACTTTGCTGTAATTAACAACCAAGGTGATGGGTTTGGCTCCCGCCAAAGGTCGAGGGTTCAACTCCCAATGTTGGTGCCATTGAATTTTGGTACCATAACAACAGACGGTCCATGTTTCGTCCGATGAGCCATCTGAGGTTTTTGCCTTACCCCTTACCAGCTCTGGCCATTTTCAGCTGACAAGCTCAGAGCATACGATGCATGCAAACGATCGTGTTTGCAAAGTATTACATTGCTACGCACCGCGCAAAGGTCTGAAATTTCAATCCAAACACTGTTTTCCCTTTCTCTCACGGCGACCGTGCTCCAAGCCAAACAGTGATGTACACGTGTCCTTGAGCCTACGTACTCATGTTCACAGTGTGACGTCAATCGCCGAGACATGTGACTTTGAGAATTATTCAAGGCAATATCTGTTATTTGTGTGATCTGTTGCTTGAATTGACAAATTCAGGTTTAGAGGAATACATAATAAAACACACAAACAGAATGCCTGCGTGCTTTTTGCTTTACTTCGCACCGAAGCAAGAGAGATGTACTTCTGCTTCGATTGCTTGCTCCCACGGTCATGCAGTCACCTGCGCAAGTACCGAAACTATGCCATTTTCTACCGTGCTCCAGTGCATGTTCATGCTCTATGATCCGCTTGTGTCTGTCTCAGTATTCGTGTAGCACTGAATTATACCACTAGTTGTGTGTCCTCATGCACAGCGCACAAAATCATGCGCTGTGTGAAACGAGACACTCACAACAGCTCACGCGTGATGCTGTCAGCAAAAGTGCACAGCGCCAAAAAAAGAAATAAAGCGAGGAGAAAAAAAGATGAAGGCAAGGCCCGTGACGTATGCGTCATACGATCCTCGAAGTCCGGTATGGGAGGAATGCAAGGAAGGGATTTTGCTTGCGGAGGCTAGACGGGGCGAGTGGGGAGAGTGTTTTGCTTGGCAGTGGAGCTTGCCTGCTGCAATCATGGGTTCACAGCACTGAAATAGTTATCTCGGATATTAATGAGCCAATTCGGAAAAATTTTGCGGCAGAAAGCTCCTTAGAGGACACGTAACAACTTCCAAAGCATAACCAAAATTTGCTATGGGGCCTGGTGACGGGCCCTTTAATAAAAACAGCACACATACATATATCTGCAAAATAAGATAAACAAATAATGCACTGACGTTGCAAAGAATTTAATATTTGTGCATGTGTTAATGCAGATGACAAATTTTGCTCTCTTGTCTTACACCACTGCACTACGCATACACATTCATGCAGAGCATTGACTGTTCTGAACTGTCCCATGCAATTAATATATCTTCACTTTATTTTTCAGGCAGCCTCATCTGTCTTACCAATGAGGCAGTTGGTGTTGTCAAATATCTGACAAGAAATCTATGTGACTATGTCATCTATAGCTTTGTGAAGTACAATGATGCTGACCATAAGTTTGTGCCCAGAGATGGTTAGTATTTGAGTTGAGTTGGGGTTGTTTCAAGTGGCTTTGCTTCACCAGATAGGATTGTATGCACATAAACTCGTTCTCTACCATGGGGAAAATAGGTGTTTTTTGTAGGTTACAGCAGATTTTTTTTTTTCTGAAGGAAATGCTGCACTCAATATTTTATGTTACACATAAACAAAAAGCAGCATGAATGCACTTTTCACACATAAATGTTTTATTAATGAGATGTATGTCATAAAAAGATATAAATTGCCAGAATCAAGATTGTGGGATAAAATTCAACAAAGTTTGTAATGTCACACTTGTATTTACTGAGAAAAGTATGTAACAAAAGTTATGAGATATGCAAAATGTATTGCTGTTTAATAGGCACTATCTCCAAAAAATCTTAGGTTTTTCATTGAGCAGTTATTCCACAACAAAAATTTAACTTCATACGCTACAGTTGGGTGTATCGGGCTTCAACCGCTGATTTTCTGGGCTGGTTTGCATTGTCGTCGCCCTCAGAGTCAAAGTCCAACGAAAAGTCAGCATCCTGAGACTTGCTGCTGCTCAATCCATCGATAAGATCAGCCATAGATGCAGTGGAATCACAGCATCTGCAATCTTTCGAAGCGCACGTGCTGCTCCTGGAGGCAGCCATTGTTGCTTTCTATTTTGACGATTGCAAAACTTCGGAGTGTGTTCAAAAATTACCGCCTGACATGAAAAAATCTAACTGCTTAGAAAATAAAAGTGTAGTTCTTCTTCGTGTCCAATGGCGCAGTGTGCCCGTGAGCGGCATGTAAGGTCTCGAAAGTGACGTTTCAAACCATCGATAGCGGGTTAACTATGCCAAATGGGCTTGGTACTAAAAGAGTTAATGGGGAAAAGGGAGGGGGTGGGAATACGTGTGTCATAGGCACATTGCATTGAAACACAAAAGATTTTCAATGTGAAATTGAGACACTGATGATTGCAATGTCATAAAATGGTGGCTGTGCACTGCCAGCAGGCACAAAAATATTATTGCTGGCACAGATCAGGGAAAGCTTCGACTGGTCAATGAAATTAGAAATGAAGGACTTGAAGAAGCATACTCAAGGGAGCCAAATCATTTCACTGAATTGTGCACAGCGAGTATTAAGAATCAGACAGTCAACAAACGACAAATAAACTGTTACGTTTCTCTTTGATTTTGTGTTTATTGCTCTAACGGCACATTTTAGTTTCAGCAAATCATGCACTATATAACTTGTTGCATTTTTGAAAAACCGAACAGTTGTGAAGATACATACAACCAATTACGTGCATAGGAGTTTAATCCCGGCTACGGTGGCCGCATTTTAATGGAGCGAAATGCAAAAAATGCCTATATACTGGGCATTGGGTGCACATTAAAGAACCTCAAATGGTCAGAATCAATCTGGAGTCCCCACTACATCTTGCCGCATAATTATGTGGTGGTTTTGGTACATAAACCCTGGAATTTAATTAATGTGTGTGAGATTAGGAAATCACAACTTTGATTTTCATGGCCAGTAACGGGACCATTGCCTTTATGCTTAATAAAATGATTTATTGAAAATTAGAAGTGCAGACAGTTTCCATTAATTCGACCTCATCGAGATGTACAAAATCAATTTGTATAGCAGATGGTAAGTTAAATGAGTGTTAGAAAATAGCAATGAACATGACTTAGGCATTTACTGGAAGTATCCTGTGTTGGTGGTAAGCACTTCTGCTTAGAAGCAGGCATTGTACAGACAGTCTTGAACTGCAATACATATGTTGCAAAGCATGATCATCATTGTCTTTGAAAGTAAAAGTGGATAGTGGAAGTCCAGCTTCGTTGCTAAGTTTAGCGCAGTCTGCCATGATCCTTCAACCATTGGCTATGGCTCAAGGGAAATTTTCAGTACTCAAGTGCCTGCAAGAGAGGCTTGCTTGCAAATTTGTATGTCAATGGCCTAGGCATAGGTTCAATTCAAGGTTCACCTTAGCCCCTTCAGCTGCCACCCCCTTTGACTTTGTACCTCAAAGCTTTCCCACTCTCTAGGTGTGCCAATTTTCTCTCTCTCTCTTTCTCTCTCTCTTTACACTTAGTGCAGGCCCCACAACTTGTACAGAAAATATTCTTGTTAGCACAGCTTTGTCAAGCACCACTACTACTCATAATCCAACCTGCCGGCGATTCCTTCTAAATAACATGCTTGAATTACAAAGTTCAAATTCAAAATGTTTTTTTTTTTTCTCCATAGAAGTGTACAGGAGCTTGTTGGAGCACAGTCATTACCAATCAGCTCAATAACTGAAGTCAACATAACACAAATCTGCAGATGGGATGACTACCCTTGCATGATTAGACACAGGCAGAATTGAAGATTACAATTCGTATAAAGCACTGGTAAAGAAACAACATGAAGATATATCTGTGCTTACTTCTAGCTGTCCACTTTCTATAATTGGGAACATTGAACATAACATTTTGCATGTTCTCTGTAAATAAATTATTACTGTAAATAGAAAATATTTTCTTTGTCTTCCTTTCCAGATAATGACTTTAAAATTTTTATTTCATATAACACTGACCGAGCACCTTATTTTATTGCTGAGGTGGACTCACTCAGCATTGATATGCTACATGAAGCTGATATGGGCCAGTTTATGAAAAGCCTGGATGCATGGATTGATGAAAATAAACTGAAAGGAATTGCCTTGTTTTCTCAAGGCCACCAGAATGACCTGAACAATCTAATGACCATAGTCCAGGTAATTTAGTTATTTTTATTCATAACTTATATCAGTCTGAAAATGCAGCAAAGGGGAAAGTGCACCCAGAATTACACAAAACTAATAAAACCAGAAGGGAAAAGGGAGCAGAGAATTTACTGTAAAACCAAGAAAGGCAAATATTCATATCTAATGTTTACTAGGGCACGAATATTCATAACTGATCTATTCAACTTCAAAAATGTTATGCATAATACAAATATATTGCATACAAAATTTTGGGTTGAGGGCTTCCACCTCCCCTCTCAAAATTTTGTTGTGCTGACATGCACGCGACCAAGGCAACTATCTGTACTAGAAATCATCCTAGGGTATTCTCTAGAATGCTGTTCCGCACTGCGGAAACAGTTTGCAACCTCTGTTTGCAACATGGCAGCAACATAAAGTTGCTGACCCTATCACACTGCGAAAACACAAACTGTTTGCAAACGTGTTGCTGCTCCCTGCCAGAGACCTCCTCGTGCCTGGCCCAAATGCAGCACCTGCTGCATGCTCACCTGGACACAAAGGTGGTCCTGTCGCCACTCTTGAACTCTACACTCTCCTTACTTGCCTCATCGCCCAGTTTTTTTTGCATTCTCTACTCCTCTAACGCATGGTTGAGGCCACCACCTCTGGTGAGACATAGAGTCTCTGTTCTAGTGAAGACATATACCACACCTCTTTCTTTTTCGTCTCACCAGTGTACGCTGCCTGCGGTATGCACATAATACTCTGTGAACCAGGCCTTGCTCTTTCTTTTTATTTGGTAGGTCCTTCGGTTGTGGCATCAGATGCTCAAAGTAGACACTCGCTTGTGACCAATGGGCATTTCAACCTTTGCATTCCTTTCTTTCCCTATTCCCCAACCTAATAACACTGTTACGGCACAGCGCAAGGATGTGTTGTCACTTGTCATTCTTGTTATTTTTCTTCATTTGAGGCATGCCTCTCCCTCCCCCCCTTACTCAACGCATTAGTATTTGTCTGTAAAAGTCATGAGTGCTGGTTGGAAGGGTCAGTAAACAGGAAGGATTCACCACTGCTACATTACAATTTTGAATTCGTTTTACTGTATGTTTGCAGTAATATAAACCAGAATGCCGAACCGAAAAAAACAAGTTTCATCAATGCTGCCAAAGAACAGCACAATAAGAAAGGAACAAGAAAGAAACACAACCTGATACAATGACTTTTCATCAGTATGGAACACCAAATTGCTCAGCAATCAGTATTTCCAAACTTCATCAAGAGGAGGTATAAATTTATTAATGAATTACATAGATATGGGGAAATTTTCATGTACATAATAAAGACAGGTGATTAGTGAGAATCGCTACATCAGCGTAAGGTGTGCCTCGTTTCCACACTCATTACTTTGACAGCAGCAGAGTGAGTTAATTTTTGTTTGGCTTCAGATTTTTACTACAGGACTGGTGGTTTGCGAACTGTGGCATGTAGTCTAAGGTGTTGAAGACGGCACAAATTCACTTTGTATTACATAAATTACAACGTAAAACTTCTAGTCTTTAGCAAAGAAAGAAACCAGCATTTGATGTTTTACTTGGTTTGCTGCTTTTTTAGAAGCAGGTGAGGACATTGATGCTTCTGAACGATCAACAAAGGTTATTTGTGCAGAGCAATACATCAACCTTTCTTTCGCATCTGCACATGGCGTGTAGCCTTGCACTAGCCTAGAGTGGACAAAGAAGTCAAAAGCATGCACTTTATGCCTCATGAATAATTCTACCACTCGAAGAACATTGTACTGTGCTTGGCTAAGCACCAAACGTGTGTTAAGCCATGGCACGTAACAAAAGCAGATTTAGAATGCTATTTATAGCCATGACTACCGCTCGCTGAGAAGGTGACAGCATTCATTAGTGACTGCAGTGCCATAGTTACAATAAGTCGTGCAGATAAACTCATTGATATCCCTCCTTAAGGACATAGTTTTTCAGCTCTCCATGTTTATATAATTAGCTTTAGTAATAAGTTGAATGGCCAAATTGGGAGTGTCACCAGAAGTGTTGATTCCTTGAAGCTCTTAAAACAACTTTTCAGCTGTGGAACACAACTTGCATGGCTGACTTCACAAGTGCAAGCGTCTGTGCTGAGGTGGCCGTAGTTACTAACATACACCCATCGTATATCTTCATTCTCACACAGTGCTACTCATGAGTCTTAACAATCTTCTAGTAGGGTCCACCGATTGAGAGATAATAGTTATTTGAACAGTGATTTGAACAGTGAAAGTTCAGGTACAATTCTGGTACAGGGCAAGTTTCAACAATATTGGTTTGTGTTCAGATTAAATTCTGCCCAAAATTGTGGTTTGGGTTCAGTTTGGTTTTGCACCCTGATATAAATGCATATGAAATGATAGCACACATTGTACATTACATCCTGTTTAGTCTTTTTGAAGGCAGAAAAATGTTTACTTCTTACCTAAAATGATTTAAATGAGTCTTACTGGTATAATTGACTTTAAACTGGTCTAAACATCAGGAAACCAGTAAAAGTCAACTGTATCCACTTAGGAACTTGCGGAAGAGTTCTAACCTTTGTCACCTTTAATTGTGCAGGATGTCTACACACACTTTCAGAACACCGATAAAAGCCTAAAACTGGTAGTCGGAGTTGACCATATTACCCCATTTGAGACGCGCATTCCTCGTGAATTCACTGGGTGAGTACAAAAGTTGCATTTAGTCAGAAAAAAAGGCATGCTATAATGTCGGGATTTCCAGGTACTGTGACTTCTTGATTTTGGTGGCACATCCACGTGAGCCACCTGTAGTCTGTGCCGTGGACTTCCCATCTCGTGCTTATGAGGAAGCAGACTACAAATTTGCTGTGAGTAATGCTTCTTTTTTTTGTCATGCTTGGCATTTGTATTGAGATATGGCAACTATCAATGCTCTTCTGTGCTCAGGGCAGTTTCATAAGCAGCAGCAGACAAAATTCATCCTCATTACAATAAGTGAATCTCCCATCTCAGAAAGCGTTTTATGGGAATCATTTCATAAGTGCTCCATGGCTAAGAATTCAGAGGAAAAAGGAATGAATCTAGCATGTAAATTATTTCTCCAAACTCTCGCAGCTATGTGATTTTGTTTAGAATATTCAGTGAAATGTAAATTTGTTCTTTAATTAATCGATTTTGCTCAAACTGACCATAGCAAAACAATTGCAACCTGGGCACACTTTTGAGGGTCAGAGAACAGCCAGCTCATAGATGCTAATCATTGGAGAAGTGAGGATGATCACCTATTTTGTTATGTTTCGCTTTAAGGAGTATTGACACTGGACTTGTATTAAAAATGTTTCATTATTAGGCAGAGTTGTATGCAAAATTGGGTATGGCTGTATAGTGATAGTGAAAAAAACTGAACAGGAGGAAGGACATAAGAACAGAGAGTTAAGAGGAGCTTAAGAAACATGATCTTTTTATCTGCTCGGAGTACACAGTTGAGGATGTGGAAAGTGTGGTTTCAGGAAATGTACAACATAGAGCACACATTTTTTTGTTATACTCTCTAGTACATAGTGCATTATGCTGTGAAATACTGGTTATTTGTACTGTTTGCACTTATTCTTAAGAAATAATTGCATCTATTTTCAAGCAAAACTGTGATAACCTTGTACAATGGGGCCTAGTTTCTTACCATTTTTCTTAACTGAGAAATATCTTCTTAAATTTGTATTTGAAATCCTTGTCATTTTGCTTTACATAAAATGTTTCGTATTCTAATCAGAGATATTAAGAGCTACCTACCGTATTTACTCGATTCTAAGCACCCCCTTTTTAGCCCAAAGTGAGGGGGGTGATTAGATTCGAAAAATCTAGAATGACCGCCCCCCCCCCCCCCCCGCCCTCTTTTCGCTGCGCCATCATGACGAGATGGGTGCGATAATATTTTATTTTGCAAACATTCAAAAGAAAAATCGGTGCACACAGTGAACCCACTGCTTGTGTCGGATGCTCAGTTACTATCACTGCCACTCGAATTCGTCGCACCACTTGAACCGCCGCTATCGGTATCCCACCAGCAGGTCGTCTTCCGTTCCGTCGAAATGGTTTGTGATCGAGCAGTTTTTAAATGATTTGACCACAACGTCCACTTGGACCCGCTTCCACGCGTCCAAAATCCACTTTGCGATGGTTGATGGGGACGCTTTCTGTAGCTTTCGCCATATATCCGCACAGTCTGGCTGTACGCGTACTCGTCGCGGACGCCGTTCCACCTCGGCACTCCGACGGCTCCGGCTCGATGACAGTGTGAGCAAGCGCACTTGGCGGCCTTCGCTACACGCGCTTCCTAACAAATAGGGGGGTGCTTAGATTCGCATACAAACTTTTTTCCCAATCTTTTCGCGAAAATAGAGGGGGGGTGCTTAGAATCGGGGGGTGCTTAGAATCGTGAAAATACGGTAATATCTATTTGCATCATTGTCTAGGACAGGGTGGTTGTCCAGCCATTAATGGTAGCCATTGTGAACAGATATGTTAATCAAATGGATAAATCTTCTTAAATGAGAAAAAATTTTCTCTGCAGATTATTGAGTAGGATTCTTAAAATAAATTTAAAGGAGAATTTTCTTTCTTCAGTTGGCAATTCTTGCGACTCATTCATTCATTCAGGCTTCTTTTGAGATAGCTGTTGGCTTGTTTGCTCAGCTTTGTCTGACCGCCCTAAAATGGAGGAACACGCAACACATTCTTTAGGATGTGTTCTTGCTTACATAGCTTCATCATTGTATGCGACAAATGAAGAAGGGTACATAAACTTCAATGCATTCTGCAGCTTTCCAGCATTCTGGGTACAACTTTTCATAGCCTTCCAGCTACATTGTATGCTTCAATAACCTATAGGAATCAGAAAATTATAAGTAGGGTTCTTGTTGCTAGGAATCGGGATTTAACTTACATGTGGCTGCAGATATTTTACTGTGCACAACAACCATTTGCAGTTCCAGCTGTGGTGGGAATCAAGGAGTCAAACCACTGCCTGCTTTTCTATCAACTTGGCTGTGCGATCATTTTTCATAGTCAAGAGAAGAGAGACAGAAGTTTGTACCAAAGAAACTCTGCAGAAGTATGCTACGGTAATGTACCCACTTAGTGCTTTCACTGTTTCTAAAATTGTGTTACCATGACATTTTGAAGCAGACATTTTGACACTGTTACACTGCACTAGGATATTTACTAGCAGTTTAAGTCCCATTTGACAAGAAGAAAAAGATCCACAAGCATAAATGCACTTAAGATACACTACAACAGGATTTCTAAAACTTTGTCTCAGAAAACTCCACTAGTATTAAAAATATGCTGGGGAGCCATGGTGTGCTTGTCCCCTTATTTGTGGACTTGGAAATCATGCATGGCCCTTCAGTCCTTGTTCTTTTGTCCTATGTTACTTTGTCCTCTGTCCTCCATTTGTGTCCTAATTAATATACCCATGCACCATGAAAAGTCAACTAACCTTATCCATCACCTCTCAGTAAAATGCTATATGCAATCCTGGAATGATTTCACAAGGCACAATGAGTGATAGAAGAAAAAAAAATAGGTGCAACATTTCAAGACAGGAAGCTGACAGTATAGCTTATTTTAACAAATCAGTGCCACTGACATTCTAGTTGAAATTAAGTGGAAGTTGGGAAGAACAATGTGGGAAGCACATAACCATTCATATATTAGAGCAACAGGACGGGTGCCAAAGGAAAATAACTATGCTTTCATCTGTACATTGTGTGGATGTGAAAATTAAGTGTAAAGTTCAATAGAGTGCATGTTAGTGCAAAAATACACCTAATTTATTTAAAAGGGGAACACATGAGTTATTGACCCTAAAGCCCACTTTCAAGTTAGCTGGTTAAATGCTTCAAGTCTAGGCTATCTTAGGCTATGAGTCCTATTGGTGCCATAGTTACGCCGCCACTTCTAGCGAAACTTTTTAATTATTTTCTTGTCAATCAATTCCTAAATTCAGATTTAGAAAATAATACCTCATGCAAGACAGGTGTGCCAACCAACCCTAACTCAGTGTTTCTTTCCCCAGTTGATGAAGAGAAGGTATATTCTACCATCGTAAACTTGTCCAACGCCACTAGTTGTGATGCCAATAACATGCAGGTTAGGCCAGTCAAGTTTCTTGCAGGCTTAATTGCACCTCCTTTGATGTACCTGTTCAACCTAGCTTTTTAAAACAGTGTATTTCTGAAAAAGATATGACAAAAATATTTTTGAAAACTACCGACCTATCTCAGTCTTGCTGAATTTTTCCAAAGGTTTCTAAAACCTGTTGCACTCGAGACTGCATAATTTCCTATCGAAACATTTGATACTCGGAACTTTCCAACACAATTTTTGCAAACACTGTTATACCAAAACAGCTTTATGAATGCAAATGAAATTAATCTTAATCTTGCACAATATTTATAATAACGACCTAACACTAGAAGATCGCAGTTAAAGGCCTTCGTCCTGCAGTGGACATAAAAATAGGCTGATGATGATGATGACTAGGAATTTATATCGGCTTCTCTAATGCCTTTAATTCGCTTAGTCAAAAATTTTATTCGCTTCGTCAAAAAAGTTCTTGGTAAATTATATCCTTACGGTGTGCACAGAATCGCTTTTAACCTCATAAACTGCTATTTAAAGTACAGAAAGCAATAGGTTTCCTTGAGTGAGTTCACTTCTGAATAACAAAGCATTAAGACAGGTGTACTTCAGGGAAGCGTTTTAGGGCTGCTTCTGTTTTGTGCTTAAATCAATTACCTGTACAGCGTTATTTCACGATTTCAAGTGTCTTATCATTTGTTACACTGATGACACAACACTGCTTATATCAAGCAGAGAAACAACAGAGATTGAGGTTTGTGAGCATGCTCTGCCTCACTTTTCTTCTTCAATAAAGCAGAATTTTTTAACTATCAATTTGTAAAAGACAAAAGCAGTCCTCTTTTGACTTCAAAGAAGAACTGCTGCTTTGCTTCACATTAAACATGGATCAGATACAATCGAAGTAGTGGATTGTGTAAAGTTAGGTGTGTACTTTTCTAGAAACCTAACTTGGGATTAACATGTGGTTGAAGTGCAAAAAAAATTTGGTCTGGGGAACAATGACAAAGAAAAACTTAAAACAATTTATTGATTTTACAGAAGAAATCAATGAGGTTAATAACAAATGCTTCCTTAATTCTCAGATGCAAGAGATGCTTGATTGCCATTGAATAATGAAAATTAATCACCTCTATAACTGCTGCCTAGCGTAATCGTACTCCATAGCTAATAGACACAATAACTTATTCTATGTCGACCTTTTAATTTTGAAGAAAAGGCAGTATATCTGCAACATGCATTGTCTATAAACGTGGACTATTCCTACACCAGTGAGCAAATATTACTTGCAATCAGTAACTTACACGCTTCTCCCCCTGTTACAAGAAATTTTCAGAGAATGGTGCTGACCTCACCTAGCTACCACAAAAAACATTATATGACACCTTTCTCTCATCAAATAAAATTACTGATTCTTTGTTATCATAATTACTTGTTGAGGTGTCTGTTGAGGTGTTTTTGCTTCTGTTAAAACGGTGGTCTTCTCTGATCTTGTTGTGCAAATAAAATTTCTTGTACGAATTAAGTGTTAGAATTATCTTGTCTGCATTTCACTATGCTTATAAAACACCCTTAATGTTTTTTTGTTCCTCATAAAGTGAACAGTAATCTTGTACATACTTTGGTTTCTTGATATGCCATATGCTGTTGCTAATATATGGACCGTCGCCTTGTCGTCAAGCTCCTTGTAAGAGTAGCTTTTAGCGGCTGCCCCATCCTTTTTGTAATGAAATTAAAAATAGATTATCTGATCTGAAAAAAGTGTTAATTTCATATGTTTTGCTGGTCCTAGCGATTATTCTTTGTTGGGCACAACTGAGGATATTTGCTTTTGAGCAAGGTTGGGGTAGATGAAAACAGCATTTTTGTTGTATCTAATGTATGAAATCTGGAAACATGGTAGGTGGTTGCAGAACCTGAGAAATGCTGCCTTTGAACAATTGAGCTTCTCATTTTGCATTTTTGGAATGGCTACAACATAGTGTTACTGCTGACCTATGAGAACTGGTTGTGATCACAAATTCTTGGAAGCAGTTAAACCACTTACCAATGTTACTAACTTGGTCTAATGTTTATTCTTGTTGTAATACTACATTCTTTGCCAAGACTTGCAATGCTACATTCGACCACCCACTAAAGAATAGGACTCTGACTGAAGTCAAGTACATGCCTGGAAAACATCAAGTTGTGTCATATGAAGGAACATCATCATTAGAACACATGGTAAGCTTTTTGTACACTGCTGCATTACATTTGTAACCCATTGAGCAAGAAGGTAAGCTTTGTTATTTTTCATGTGCTGTCTTCCTTTTGACAGATGTCAATCTTGAACAAAAAAGTGGATGACCTTTGTGTTGCAGCCTTTCGTGTGGACTTAGAAGACACAAAAAAAGAATGTGCAACAACTGAAGAGCCTCTGCCACGGCTATCTCTGATCAGAAATCTTTTGCACCCAAAAAATGCCACGAATGGTAAGCATTTTAAAGCTTTTTTAAGCTTGCCACGAAAACATTCCATTTCCATTGGGTGTTTTTATTTATTTCTTTACCAACACTTCCTCTTTGCAGCTGTCTCCACGTGTAATGAAAAAAAAAATAATAAAAAGTGAGATGTTAGCTGGCTCATTTTTGTCTACAATAGGCAGGTTAAATAGGCTGTTAACATAGATTATAAGTCACAAAATACGGTAAATAATACATAGTGGTATATCTTGGTTACAAATGGCTTATCTAAAGAATTCGTGCATGAGGCAGACTTTGAGTCCAAAAGAGTCGCAATAAATTGCTAGTCTTACTGTTTGACTTGGACGAGCTAGTTCATTCATTTTCTGCATGCATGTTTCATTGCAGAGAGTGCAGGGGCTTCTACAGAAGCTTCAGTGCCTGCAAGCCGGAAGCGTCACAGTCTAAAGAAACGTGAGTAGTGCAGGCATGACAAAACTGAAGTAATAGCAAGTAATGCACATGCTGCATTCTATTTTTATACTTAACTGTACATCAGCAGCAAGCTACAGATGTTCTTTTTTATTTCTTCAGATGCTCTCATTTGTGTGACCACGTCTGCAGATACACTGCGCTTCCTCAGTGATCCTCTCTGTACTCATCTTGTCTATTCATCGGTGTCCTATGACAAGGAAGGCCATGCATACATTCCTGCAAATGGTAAGAGTTAACTGTGATGGTTTCGGTTATCAAACTGAATGTTTACTTGGGCGCTGCACACCAGCCATAGCTTCACTTTAAATAGAGTATTTGAGACCTTTTGACTTGTCTAGGCATTGTGGCTTTTAGCATCCATTCTTTGAATTCTGCCTATGGCCACTATTCCTTATTTAGGGCCTTCTTTAGGGTCAATTTCTTATATATAATACTTTCATAGGGAAGAAGTAGGCATGTAGTATTGAAGCCATAGTGTCACAAAGGCATTCAACGAAATCAGTCAGCTCAAGACACAGAGACTGACTCAACCAAAGTGGCCAATGCATTTGAACTCCTTATGCACTTGGCACTATGTGTAGTGCATATCTGGAATTCATGAATTAGAGCAACCACCTACTGATCTACTACTGCTTAAAATGAACAACTGTGATTATAACAGTGTTTAAGTGACTAAGAAATTAATCACAGTGACTAATGAATCATCAATGGCTAAGAGACTGAACTGGAAAACTGTGGGATAGGAGTACTTCATGTAACATCCAGTACTTTTACCAATTTCTCATAACATAGTAACGTGCTACGGCTTATGCTTATTTGTTAATTATCTGCTCTATGCTCAATGATAAAGCAAGCATAAACAAGCCTTGGTCACAAAAAGCAAGAATGCAGCAATTGTTTGGTTTGAGAAATTCTTTTCTAATTTAATATATGTATTTGCACTTTTAATATATTTAATTACTCTCTACAAGAATCAAATTAAAATTCAAGATGTACTGCGATGAGTGAGTGTGTAAGGTGTCAGGCTACGTACTGAACGCAAGTTCATGCGTTTGACTTCTAGCAGCAGTAGCTGCGTTCAAATAGTGGCACAATGTTAACTGCTCATGTGCTCCAAGAACATCATGTGACCAAATTAAATACAAGGCTTGCCACTTCAGCAACCCTCATAACTCAGGTGTTTCTTTGTTATTCAAAACCCCATCAGATAAATATAATAAAATGGCTTCTAGGGGAATGCACTAAATTAGGGATGCATATTTGACTAATGTTGTAGGTAAATAGAAGGAGCAGGAGAACATTTTACTTCCATTGATTACTGCATAAACAAGCACAGCTGCGATGTTCTCATATTATGTAGATTCAGTTTCATACTTAGCAGGCAACGCTGCGACTTCATGCCTTCCACAGCGACGTTCATTTTTAATATGCAATGCTATTTACAAAATAACTTCTTCACACATTACACCTACAACTTGTGGACATAAGGGTGTGTCGAATCGCATATTTTTGCTCCTTCATGTTCCAGTATGCAACACACTGTGTTTTGGTTGCAAGCACGAGTGGTATGCTGTGGCCGCTAATTCGAGAAACATATCACTTGAGTTATTTGGTGGTAAATAAGTTCATATCTACAATGGTTTCCATGTAATAAATATGTCATATTTTGTGACATAAGAATGAAACTTAATGCTCTCCATTCTTCATAGCTAGCTTGTCATGTATGTGATTGAGTATGGTATGTTGCTCTGACGGTTGGCTACCTACTAAGCCACTGTGCTGGATGTCCTGCCAAACTTAAACGTTTTTCTTTATCACAAATTTTTTTTATTTCCAGAAAAGGCTTTCCGGAACTTTTTTGCAATCAGGAAGGAAGGGAGTCCTCTACTTCTGGCTGAAGTTGATAGCTGCAGCATCGATTCATCAAGCAAAAGCACTGCACATCAGAATGCTCCTCAGAAACTTGCTGACTGGGTTCATACCACTGATCTGAATGGTGTTGCAATTTTTATGAAGTCTGATGTGAATGGGACTGATGAGTGGATTGATGAGTGGGCTGACTTAGTAGATGTAAGAAAGCACTGTGTTTGCTCAAAGTACATATTTGCTGCAAAAAGCCTTACATTGTTCTTTGTGAGCATTGCACTACTAAAATTCCTGGTATGTAATTTGAAACAATCAACTGCTTGCAGTCACATTTAATGTATGTATTGAGCTGTGAGCAGTTTTCAGTTGTAATATTTTGTAATCTATCAACTATGATGTGTAATTTATTTTTGAAAGGTTTAAGAAGGTTGAGCTTTCGCTTACGTTATCCATAATAAGTTCAGCCAAAGGAACATTGAATAATATTTATGCATGGTTTCCTTTCACATTTGTTTTTACAGAGACTGTCAAAACAGTTTCATATAGACCAAGCAGGACTCGTGCTTGTAATTGGCATAGATCTGAGAAGTCCATACAGCACTGCACTGAGTAGGGCATTCACTGGGTAAGTGTGCCTTTGGAAGCATTCTTATGCAGTTTTGTTTTAGAATACTCTATGACCATACCTTAAGCATCTTAAAATTTCTAGTTTGTTTTTTCGGTGTATGAATCAACTTTCATATGCTTATATGTATTTCTCTGTGTTTACTTGGACACCAGTGGTCTATAAAACTCTCTTAGCGCACCTTGTTTTTTCTTTTTTTCATTATGGAACATGTCATTGGTGGGTCATTGAACTATGGGCCTAGACAATGCAAAAATCTGAAGGACTATACTCATGTGAGCCATTAAATTGAACTAGTAAACTTAGGGATTAAATACTGTTTCCTTATCATGCTAGCTTTGCCATTCTGGCTTATTTAAAACCAACCTTTCATACTAAACAATTTCTTGGTTTAAAAATTGTCTACCACCTATAACCATATCATCATCATAACTCCCTAGGTGTGCTACGATATGCTTACATTTGTAACACCTTGCTAATATGATGGTGCATTCTCTTTCAGCAAAGCAGACTATTTAGTTCTTATCACCAATATCAGGCAGCCAGAAGTACCCTGCAAAGTGGGCTTTCCTTCCAGACCCCACAGTGAAAGCGACACTGCATGGATGGTTGGTACTGCAAGCTTGTCTTTTGTTCTCTGGTCGAGATTCTTGTTACATCTCCCTCAGTATTTATCGATGAACAAACAAATTTTGGTTAAAACCAAGAGCATGTGAGTGTTTGTACTAGGCCCATGTGACACAGCTTTTTTTCTTTTTCAGAGCAAAATTGTACAGCTGTCCAAAAATGTGACTGTCCCCTGTGTCACATTTAACCTTGCAGTTCGGAAATTCCATTTGGTGCAACCAGGGCAAATTGGAGATTTGTGTGACGAAGAACACTGGGTGGACTACTCAGAGGTTGCATTTTCTTTACTTCCCAGAGGTGTTTGCTTTGTCTGGGCCTCTATTGCTACACTGAGGGCAGCTTTATAACATTATAAAAGTAGGGCTTGTGGTTGAATGTGTGCTCACATCTGTTCAAGCCAGACACTTGTATTCTTATTAATGTCCAATAGAAATCGCTGCTTGCAAAGTGCAGCACCATCCTTTAATATTGTAAAGATATGCTCAGATGTCTTTCCTTTAAAATAAAAAAAATTGATGCAAGCGGGTGGCACATTTCATAGCGCTGCAGTACCAACCACCTTTCCAAGTTAGAAAGGCATGCCTGCACAACTTGCCTTCGAATGTAAAACAAATTAATGCAAATTTCCTTAAGTAGTTGGGGTGTTTGATGGAGCCACTGGAGTTTCATAGATTTGCAGTGGCTTGAGTGCCTGCCTGTTAACACAGCAATTTATTTGGGGGCATGTATACAAAAGCACTTGTTTTTCTACTCCCTTTTCATCCCTTCTTATTAGGGCTGTGTAAACTCTATAGAAGCAGCTATAGCATAATGATGTTTGGGGGTAATTTGCATTGTAAGCTGCATAAATTGTTAGCAGCTACAGGAATATCAATGGCAAACTTATAAAGACCATATGAAGCTCTGCCCGCAGTTTAGGTGTTATTATTTCATGTTCAGGAAGAATAAAACGTTGGTACGAGTGAGGATTACTCTTTTCCCTTCTGTTTTCTTCAAGACTTGCCGAACAGTGCAGAAGAATGGTAACAATCTCTATGAAACTCGCTACACTTCTGACGATACTGAAATATTGACATATGAAGGGAAGGTTTTCATCCAGCACAAGGTAAGAAAATGGAGTTAGTCTTATGGCTTTTATCTGTGTTTTTACGCTTACATGCTCATTGCATTGCTTAGCTATCTATGACTTTTGCAGCTAATGAGAAATTTAGCAGAACTTTGTGTGAACCATTTTAAGTTATGTGTGTTTACTTGCATATTTACTTTTTCATAAGCTTGTGTGAATATTTGATATTTTTGAACATTTGGTGGAATATTATGCTATCTTAAGTTTGCTGTGACTCAAATTTCAGCAATCTAAGTTTTCGAAGTATTCCAAATCAAAGAATATATGTATTTTAGGGAACGGGCAGCATATTTGAATTATTGCCTAATAAAAGCATGCAGTGTGCTTCCAATAGTTCTACGACCAAAGCACTGTGAAACAGATAGGCGAAAGTGCTTATTGCAATAGGGTTGGCAGTGATAGCTGTGAATGTATTGTGCGACAACCTAGGAGGAGATTTGGGAGTACCAAAATAGGAAACTAAGTGTGTGCCAGTGTTTTCATGCAAGGTGGGCGGGTGAGTATTGCAGGAAAAGTGCTGCGGCAGGTGGCTACTGTCTAATGCACGCCTTGTGCCTTTCTGCCTTTTCTTGTTTACATGGGCTCTAGCAGCTGGAAAACATAATATGATCGCAGTTTAGCAATATACGGAATATTAGTGCTGAAGCTATGTTTTCAGGGAATGTATGAACCAGTAAAAAATAAGTGTAACTGTATTGAGTCATTTTTTATGTTTCAATCGCGAGCATTGGTGGCAAGAAATTGTACATGAGATTGTATCAACGAGGTTCTACTGTATTCAAACGATTCACTTTGAAATTATTTGATGCTAATTACTATTTGCTTCAACTTCACTTTCAGCCAAAAAACTGATATTCACACAAACCTACTCTTTCATGATTCTGCATGCATTGTGGTCAGTTTTCATGTTGTGGTCAGTTTGTTTATTGCGGCCATTTTTTATGTCCTTGTCTTGATTTATGCCACTGTTGGAGGGCTCAGGAGCTCATCAAGCTTTAGCTTTTTATCCAGTAGCCCTCTGCTAATTGAAGCAGAATGTGTGTATGTATGCATGCATGCATGCATGTATGTATGTATGTATGTATGTATGTATGTATGTATGTATGTATGTATGTATGTATGTATGTATGTATGTATGTATGTATGCATGCATGCATGCATGCATGTATGGATGTATGTGTTGATTGATTTATTGACTGATTGATATTGGGGGAATATTTTGTAGCTGTTTGCCTACAACTGTTGTACACTGTCTTAGTGAATGAAAGAATGCCAAGCTTTCTGTTACTGCAAGAACTATGCTCTCTCTCGTCACACATCGAGTGGCCAGTGGTATTGGAAATATAACTGATTCTTTGGGGTCACAAATTATTCTGTTCTGAATTGTTAAAATTATCGACTTGCATTTTTTTTTTTACAGGTGTCGCATCTGACTGGCTTTGAGCCAGACTTCTGTGTAACAGTCTTTGAAGTAGACCGTGAGAATCCCAGAGACAATTGCCCATCTGAAGGAGTACCCTTCTGGCGGTTACACCTCATCAGTGACTATCTTTTGGACATGGAAAGTAGGTTTTTGGATTTATTTATGTAAAAAAAAGGAGAATCAACCAAACGCCGCCTTACAAGCTTTCAACACTTTCAATGAAATCGCATTCAGTAAAATGACTACCTTTCTTTAACATGTATCTTGCTTTGCAAAAGTAGGGACAGCTGGTCAAGTTGGTGTGGTAACATGGTAAAACAGCACCAAGGATGGGCACAAAGAAGGGAATGCGCCATCTTATGATTTTCCTTTCTTTGTCCTCACCTTTGGCACAGTTTTATTAAATCTATCTTGCATATATTTTTTGCTTTATGCCTGCTTGATTTGGCACACTGTAATACCAATAGCAGTAATAATTCTTTCAGCCAAAATTATGATAGCATCTTGAGTAAATGGAGGTCTTACTGCTGTCCTTTAAATGTTGACTAATATTTTGGGAAGTAAATGACTGTAATGAACTTACTTATGCTCTTTTTTTTTTTGGCAGAGATAAATCGGGAAATGGAATCCTCATCATCCAAACCTGAAGAAGTTACACTGGTGCCTGAAGTTAAGCCAGCATCAAGAGGTTGGTTCTGTGTTGTCGTTAGGGGTTTCTTGCAGCCCCGATACGCCATTCAAAAGTGCCATTCCAGGCACAAAAGTTTTCAGCACTAAAGCCTACGGTATCCTCTCAATTTCTTATCCAGCCACTATACACATGAGAGTGAACGTAACGTGTTGGCACTTTCAACTTTACTTCCTCCCACTCACCAGTTTAGCTCTTTTAATGCTATAGCTTTAAGGGCCGTGTGTGTAGAAAATCGAACGTCGGCGTCGGTGTCGACACTAGCCTATACAACACTGGCCGTCAACACTGGCCTATGTCATATAGCAATGGGAGGACCTTGCTATATGGAATGCGGTATATTCAGGTTATATTGTCACACCATTCTATTACTAAAGTTGCTCATACCTTGTCTTACATTCTTGACAAAGTTATTCCTCAGAATTTTGAGGACAACAGCCTACAAACAAATGTCATGAAAGAAAACACCGACAGTACATCGCTTTTATGGTAAATCTTCTCAGACTTAGCTATTAAAAGTGCAAAACAATGAGATAAACCTGAAATTGATGTACTCTTTCTGGCGTGGCTGTGCTCTACCTCCGGGATCGACCAACACGAGAGGCCGCGTTTCTACCTAAAACCTCGCCTTTGTGCATAGCATACACCATCAGCATTTCCTGGTAAACATTACAGTTACATAAGCTGCAGTTGCCGGGAAGCGTGAGAAGCAGTCAGGGATCTTTGAATGCTATCGCATTCCCCTCTTAAAGGTGTAGCTTAAGCATCCTCCAATTTTTACTTCTCTCAGTACTTCCCACTTTTTAGTCATTTTGCACGTACAAAAAGATTTTGCTGTAGCACTGATATAAGGAAGGTTTCAAGTAATCACACAAAATGATAGCATTTAGGTGAACATTCTGCTGCAGTGCTAATAAATAGACCATGAAACATAGTGAATTAAAGCTCATTTCTTGAAATTCAATAAATGATTCTGCTTTGTGCATTATTTCTGGCAGAAAAACGGCATGATATGACACCCATAACCGAGACCGAACCCAAAGTTATGACACTATCCACACGTAAGTACTGTGCTGCCATTAACAAAATTTTCAGTAATGCTGCAAATGTAGTGACAGTTTATTATATGAATGGGCTGCACTCATGTCTGAAGTTTTCAATGGTATAAACGAAGTCATTGTGTTCTGCTGCTGGCCTGTTCACAGCATTCTTTCCATGTACAGCATTTAATTTTGAATGCACACTGTTGGAGATCTTGGGCTTAGTGTACCTTGTGAGCAGTATTCAAATATCTAGGCCAAGTAGTCATGTGTGAAGGAAACTTTCAAATAAAAATGATTTGGAGCACATATTGGAAGCATTCTTAGGCTGTGCACGGTAGTGTAGCAATATTCTTGCAAATTTTTTTTTTACAATACTCATGTACTTAGTGCCTTTTGCTACTGCTAACCTACGAGGATAAACTTGGAAGAAAACAAAGAAACTTGGGCAGCTAACAACCATGTGATGCGTGATGGAACAGAAAATGGTAACCGTGATGTTGAGAGACAAGAGTATGGAATAGAGACAAAAGTGCTGTAGCGGGTATTCTAGTTGAGATTAAGAGAAAGAAGTGTAAGAAGATGTGTAATACAGTTAATCAGTGATTTATATTAGGCTTTCGAAAAAGGAAAACATAGTCAATAATGGCAGAAGATAGGTTGCATGATGAGATTTAGGAAGTGGAGTCGGCTCGCACATTGCGCAACACAGCTTTTGTCTTGCAATGGACATATATGGGCTGCATAATGATTATGATAATCCATAATGATTATGAACCCATAACGAAATGCTGTGGCTCTTTTTTATTTAAGTCAATGTATGAACTAGCAGTAATAGACAGAGGCTTCCTTGATCATTGCACAGAAGTGGTGGCATATAAACAAATGCACACTCTGCTTCAGTGTTAATACAGTAGTGGCTGTATCAGTGTTGATGCATCCTTGCAATTCAATATACTATTAAACCAAAGTAATAAGGTGAGCATGCTCATTAGTATTTCTCAGACAAACAGCATAAAGTAAGACCCAAAGTTAAGCATGAGCCTGAAATTGCAATAGTGTCAGTGGATAAGAGTTGTGCTGTGATTTTCGGTCCCTTTGGCAGCTCAAATAAGGTGGTAGTTCACTGCAGCAGGGGTTACCTTGTCCACACAATTCTTTCTTGATGTAACATGTTTAGTATGTTGTTAGAAACACTTCATAACAGAGGAGCTGTGATTACAGTTCTTCTCATTTGCTCCTTTAGGGACTACATTAAATAATAAGCAAACAAGAGCTAAGAAGCTATAGCAACTGTAGCAATCAGAGCAGTGAGGTGGGCTAGTTGGTTGCTGGATCTTGCATTCATGCTTGCAGTATGGATTTGAAAAACACAAACACAAAAAGAAACTAGTAGACTGGGTGAGCACTGGTCCTGGTCAGTATACTGGACCAGTACTCATCCAGTCTACTTGTTTCTTTTTGTGTTAGTATTTTCCAAATCAATGCTGCAAGCATGAATGCAACTGTAGCATGTCGCTACTGCAATAGTAGACAAATATGTAGAGATGTGAAAATACTCGAATGTCTACTTTTCGGTTTTTAGAATTTTCAGTATGTTTGGCGTATAAAGCTGCGCAATGCGACATGTCACGTGCACCACGGAGCGCGTCGTACTAGATGCCACACAAATGCCTCACTTCATTGCTGTCAGCGCTAAAGGAGCACTGAGCACGCCACGGACAGGCCAAGCCGGCTGACACAGTCACGCAATTCATCTCTGCGAGCACTTTTGTGCTACTGCATGCACTCCCCAACATTAGCCCTATGTAGAGCAGGGATCACACAAACAGCGCCTGAACACTGCAATTCACAGAATGGGGCATCGTGCGAATTTGTTGTGGCCTTCCCAATTTCAGAATCTTTGACAAGTGGCAAATCACGCCGGGCCAGACAATGAAATGGCAACCACCAACTGGGGTCCACTCAACGCAAAGCCAACAATCGCTACTTGGGGAAGGGTGATTGAGTCACATCACAAGCAGTCCGTGCTTTCGTCTGTCATGCAGTTGGCCTTATAATGTACAGAAGTACAGATTGCCTACAATGTACAGATTGGCCTTGAAATGTCTGCTGTAAAGCTGTGAAAGCCCATCTGTATTTTGGAGGATAACTTGAAAGCAAACCTTTCTATGCAATAAAAGGTTGCCATATAAAACAGGTCCACTATTAAACTAGGAACATCATTGGTCTTCGGAACATAATGTCACTAATTCTTTAGCTTCAGAGGAAAATCCATATACTGAAGTGAGCTGTAACCAGTGCTGGCATACTAATTTGGTGTTCCCTAAGAGGAGACCGTACTGTACGTGTTGATTTCTATGTACGTAAGTTACTGATAGCCTGCTACATTCTTGTTATACAATGCTAGCAGACTTCCGAGCATGTGCAGCACCATGTGTCCTTGCCCAAAACTTGTAAGCATTAACTTTTGGGATTAGTTTTCTTATATTTGATTGAAATTCGGCTTTCCTTTTCTTGATTCGGTTCAAAATCTACTATTTGGTATTTTCACACCCCTACAAATATGTCTTTATTTTTGCTTAATTGGTAAAACAGCAAACATTGCTCAGGGGTAACATAGCGCAGTGTGTATGTCTGTGCTTACATCTCTTGTACATATATTGTTATGCATCGGAGTAGTCCCTTGCTAAGTCCAGCACAAAGCATGGATCTGATACAGTTAAACCTCAATATAAAGAAGGGGGTAAAATCGGCAATTTGCTTCGTTATATCAAAATTTCATTGTATTGAAATTCGACCATTTATGCAAGTACAGTCGCCGATCGATTTTTCTTACACAGAAAGGCACCAAAGAATTCACCTGTCAACACCTGTGAAGCGGTTGACACCTGTCAACCTGTGAACTTTAAAACTTTTGCAATTCTGCAGATGTGACACTGAGAGGGAAAGTAGGGAGGGGAGGGGCAGCACCTATCTTTTAAATATGTTTGCCTTAAGCATACACATCTTTTATGGCATACATATGCAATTTACTAACAATGACATACTTTTTGACACACCACACAAGCAGCTACCAACTTGAAACAGCAGAGACTGACAAGCAACATATTCACATTGTCTTTTGATTGCACTGATTCTTTCAGCGACATTGCTGTTCCTTATTTCATCTGCTTCATGGACATGTCTGAATATGCTTGCTTGAATTAAGTACTCTTCTGACATTATTTCCTCTTTAGAAGACATCTCACAGAAGGTTTAGAGCGTTTCATATCAATACAAAAGAGTATGGGCTGCATGGCACTCCCTTGGAAATTCTGGCTTAACACAGTTAAACATCACAGTTGTGCTCTGGTTCTCTATGAATAATTTTGGCATGAAGCCTTACTTACATAGGGCTGGATATAAATACAATGCACCAATGTATTTTTCCACTGGTTTTGGAGACAAATACTAACAAAGAAAGGAAGCAGGTGCTAGTCTCAGGATAGCACTGGCTGGCTTCATTGTTGCAGTTGCAAAATGTGTGTTAAAGTAGTTTGCTTAAAAGTAAATTTTAAAAATATAGTTTCTCAACGATCTTTATAATTATCGCTTCTTTTTTCCATTTACTGTCAGGTTCTTGGCTAGCATCATTTTGTCTTTAATAGCCTGTTTTAACAACTGGATTCGATCGTCGCTAGAATACACAGTATACATTAAAGTATACCATATTGTAAAACTACACCAAAACATTTTTCAAGGAACAAAGGAAAAAAACATGGAGCAGTCCGTAAAATATAAGTGTGAAAGGCCTCAAATCGCCAAAGCAATGTCATAAACAGCTCTGAATGGTTGCCATTACAATTAGATATCTCAGTGCTCATGCAATGACCGGAGACTGCACTCTTCACTCTGTTTGGTATGATATGGAAGTTGTTAACTTGTCTTGTAGCTAAAAATATAGTTAACTTGACTTTATTCTTTCTTCAATCTATACCATGTCACCCTGTATTGTAGCTGAAGGCATCCTGCAGGCTGAAGCCTTGCCTTCTTTTCTTTTTCCACTTAGCACAAGTGGAGACAAAGGAGCCATTTGCTTCAACAAATGAGGACCATGTCCACAAGAAGGCTCCAAGATGTAAGCTTACATCTGCATTGCACTTTTTGAGTTCAGTTGGGAGTGTAATGGAATGCTCTTCACATTTCAGTCAGCCTAATCTGTGTGGCCAGCATGGTGGATACATTGCACTACCTTGTGGACGAAGTCTGCAACTACGTTGTATACTCCAGCATTGCCTACAGAGATATAGGTCATAAGTTTGTGTCAGCAAATGGTAAGCCCACAAACTATGGCAAGTTCATTATATTGGTGCATGTCTAGCTAGGCACATACCTGTGACAGCTGGCAAATTTGGAATGGCATATCACTGTCAACATCATGCTAGCTTTAACTTCACAGCATCAGTTGGAAAGTCTCATTTTGTGAATGAACGTGAAATCACCCTCAAATAGTGTACACAATATGATGATCTGTAGATTCATAGTCACATATACTTTTATAGTTGCTGTAAAAGATATACGGTGTTACGAGTGTTACAAATGTTACTGCATATTTTTTGTGTGGAAGTACTAGAAAGAAAAATAGATTGCTTTCTCTTTTGCCACATTTGTTTGAAGGTGCAGAATTGCAACTTGTCCATGTGTTCAAAGTAATTTTTAATCTGTCCAAAGCTCTCTAACAACTTCGTTGTTTCTTTCCAGCACGAGCTTTTCACAGCTTTCTGGCCCTGAAGAAGGGCAAGATTTCATCGTCGCTTCTGGCTGAAGTGAATGCCCTAAAAGCTACGGGTGCTCTTGAGAAGGAAAACAACGCTGAGAGTTTCATCCGTGCCCTTTTTAACTGGATGCGAAAAAACAAACTCGATGGTGTTGTACTATCTTATGATACATTTGTGACTAATGCAGAGACCTTCAAGAATATAGCTAAGGTATGCGCCTTTTCTTTGCTGTTTTCATTCACAATAGCATGCAATGGCCAAAGGCAAAAATTAAGATTTAGCTCCCTCACAGTAACCCCTCCACTGCCCATAATTATGGTTATTGAAAATTTTTATTTATTTTATGCCTTTTGCTGACTGTTTAAGAACAGAAATACCAGTATACACACATGCCATGATTGCCTCTGGGCTATAAATATTGCTTTCACATATAAATTAATAATTAATGCATAAGTCTAGACTTTTTTACTTATACATATATTTATGTCCTTGCTTTGCATATTCAGTCAAAGTTCTTTGCAAAAAAGAAATGTGTGGCCGCTTACTCATGTATAATGTCATTTTATTTTTTGTGCAGAAAGTATGGCAGCGTTTTCAAAAAAATGCTCTAAGGCCCGTACTTGTCCTCAGTGTTAACTACATGAAGAGTCATGAAACCAGTTTATCAGATGAACTTGCTGGGTGAGTGCAGTTTTGTTCTTGAGTTTCCTTTTATTTTATGTAAGCTTCATTTATTTTTCAGCATTACGTTGAATGTTAATAACTGGTGCGGTTTTTATTTCAGTAATTGTGACTTTTTAATACTTATGACACATGTAAGAAGACCTCAGCACCCATGTAAAGTTGACACTCCATCCAGGCTGCATACCATGGAAGACAGCGATTACATGGTAGGACTGGTTTTTGTTAGATATGGAGCTTAGATGTATTCTGTGTGGAACTGGCCTGACTGGGGAAACGGAAAAGAATTTGAAAAGTGAAAGTTCCAGGCAATTGCATGTGCTTGAAACATCAGTTAACACTAGATTACTTTAGCCCAACCTCCAATCTATATTCCAGCTATAGTGAAGTACAAGTACATTTGGCATCTAGCAGAGTAGTAACATTGTAGGAATATTCTGTGATGTTTTAATTATTAATTGTGTAGTTTGTAGATATGTTATTTCAAGGAGTGTGCTGGACTGGGATAGTAGAAAGGGTATGTGTGCATGCGTGTGTGCATTCGTGCATACATGCATGCACACACACTTGTTTCCGGTGAAACTATCTGCTCTCACTGCAAACTTGATGCTTTTTAAAATCCATGCAAGAAGAGAAATTACATTCACTGCGAATGCGATTGTTGTGCAGCAAAATATAATCTCCGAGTCACAGTTGAAATAACATTAGATTAGTCAGTGTATCATCTTTCATGCATGTGTGCGTGCATCCATGCACGATGTGGAACACATGCATGCAGACTAATAAACAGGGCATTTAAATGCAGTCAATTGGTAGAAACCAAATTAAACAATAGAAAAAGAACCGATGTGTGCCAAGATTTCCTCACTGTATGGAAATGATTCTGGCAAATAGTTCTTCTCTGGTTTGTTTTTGTTTTTTGTCAGATTCATGTTGATTGAGTGCATTATGTTCGTTTGTGATAATGATAGCCTTCCCTAGGAATCATCTGTTAGCACACACAGTGCATTTAGTCATTTGTGATGCTGTAATATACCAGCGTAACTGTTTAGTATAATGTTAATGCTTGAAAAAAATAATAATAATGCATGAGAAAAAGCTTTTAATCTTGGATGTGGAATGTGATATGTTTAAAACCTTAAGTCTTTTTTGGTGTGACCAGATTATGGCATTTAACTTGACTGCCCACTGCATAGTCAAGGTAAATGATGAGAATTAATTGTCCAATGACCAGGATTGCAATACTTATTATTGGAAACTAATGTTATGTATGTTGAATTTCAAAGTGTGATGGTGCATGCAGCAATGAGAAAATGATTAAACTGACTGCTCAGTATCCGTCAAGTAAAATTATAATAGTTCACTTATTAATTGACTTGCAAAATATGTGAATAAAGCAACAACTTCTTTCAGGTTCGACTTTTAGAAGCATCCAGGAATATGACATCTCCTTGTATTTCTATAAACATGGCGGTTCGGGATTTCTTCATTGGAAAAGCAGCTGAAGAGAAAGAAAAGTGCAAGGCTGAGAGTTGGCTGCGATATAATGCAGTAAGTTCATGTATATTGTATTAGTATGCATAGGCTGCCACTTATCTGTATAGCTGTTCCAAGCTTGGAAATTGCAAACAGAACAGCAAAGTAGCATTGTCTGAAGAAGTACATGAAACATGCCAATTAGACACACTGTAGAAGTTAGGAAACTAAGAAGCTTAACTGTCTTACTTTGTTGCCTAGTTCACTGACATGTGCTCTCATAGTGTTTTTTGATCATTCAGACTGCAAAATTGACGAATGCATGCTGTCACAAGGTATAACTGGCAGCCAGCAGCATCTGCAGATAAAAGCTAGCCAAGAATTGCACAAGTAACAGCCCTATAAATAGCACCAAGAAATTTATTGAATAACATTTAACCATGTTATAACTCAACTTTTCTGAGGGTCAGGTATAGTACTTGCAGGAACTTTTTTATGCGCAGCACTTTTAAAATTTACCCTGACAACAGTTGTTGGGTTGCTTGAGTGCTAATGCAGCCATCACTAGTGTTTTTAAGTATTTTTGCCTCTAATTGAATGTGTGCTATGGTCAGCAAAGCATTAGACCCGGCCACGGCGGCTGCATTTCGATGGGGGCGAAATGCGAAAGCACCCGTGTACTTAGATTTAGGTGCACGTTAAAGAACCCCAGGTGGTCGAAATTTCCGGAGTCCTCCACTACGGCGTGCCTCATAATCAGAAAGTGGTTTTGGCACGTAAAACCCCGTAATTTAATTTTTAGCATTAGACCTGTAGAGTGAATGGAATTCTAATCCATAGTGACTCTTGTACCATAAAGAAAGCTTGCACTTTTATGGGAGCACTTAATAATGTTTTTGAAACTGCATTTATCTCTTCAAGGTCTGTGGCATTGATACCGAAAGAACAGACAGCATGTTTGAAGTTGCCCATACAGAGAACGAAACAAATCTCCTTATCTTTGAAAGCAAAGTGTCCATTCAGCACAGGGTAAGTGTAATTTGTAGACCTTTATGCATGGTTGTCAACAGAAGGTTGATTGGTGTGTTAAAACAGCTTACAATTGAGCATCATGTTCTTGTACTTGCATCAGCAAGCACTCCTCCTTTCACTTAGCAACTCTACATGCCTGTGTTGCTGCATGTCAGATAATCTATTGTGGATCATTGCAAAATCTACAAATATTTTTATTTTACAGCTTTCTGAATAATTAATTTCGATATATCCTTCCTGTGCCTGGGATTCTGTCCTAAAATTAAAGAGTTGGTTTGAACATTTTTCTTGCACCTTCAGAGTAATTAAAAACAAGCTGCAACAGATATGTTAATCACATATTAAAAAATCAGATTTTGTTAATTCATTGTATCCATATATGTTGACTGTGTGCATGAATTCCAGGAGATATTTCACATGCACTGTACTTGACACATATTCTTTCCATTTCAAGTTTGCCTGACTGTGATAAAACAATGATAGAGAACCTGCTACATGACTAGATACTGGTACCACCAACACATTCTGAGACACTTGTCATCTAGCACTTTATCCTAATGGGCTTGACATGCATTAATTTCCCCCCCCCCTTTTTTTTTGCATAGATTAACCAGAAGTGGCCTAGGATGAATGCAAAGGGCTTTAGGATCTTTAGTTTGCTTAGTCCACATGATATTCAGGCATTACATTGGTGCTCACAATTGTGTAGGTTGATGGACACTTCATGGGTGCACACAAAGACCAATGCTTCACTGTTAATTGGCTGTTCCCATCTTACTATTAGAGAATTTTGCCACTCGTGCTGCTACAATAAAAAAAAAGGGAAACAGGAGTTTAGTGAAGCGACATTCGTTGTGAAAAGTCTAATGTTAGAAAAAAAGATATGATTTCTATTATGCATCTTACAAATTGGCACCAGTAACATCTTTTGTAATAATGTTATTGCAGAAGTGTTGTGCCAGCATCAAATCCATAGTAATCAAATAAGAGCTTTCAATTGTTAAGCTTCTTCATGAAAATGTGTAGCCACCACTACTGAATGGAGTGGGTTAGCAGTTCTGGGAGCGTCTCCTCATTAGAATGTGGCCGTAATTATTATCCAGTGCTAACTGGCTTTTAGTAATTCAACAGCGCCGTTCAATGACCATTCAGACTGCACTTGGGACATGGATATAACCTGTCTTGCCATAACTTTCTCATCTTCTATGAATGAGCATGAAGTAACATGCATAAGAGTTTGTTTTCTTAAATGTCATTGGGGAAAATATGCAGATGTCAAAGCTACTGGGTGAAGTGCCAAACTTTTGTGTGGCTGCTTTCCAAGTGGAAATGGAAGATGCACAACATGATTGCCCAAGTCTGGGGAAACCTTTTTCAAGGCTGCTGTATATCAAGAGTCTTCTGGGCACAGCCAAAGGTACTCTTGTCATTTTGCAGCTCTTTAAAACTAGAAAGAGCTTTAACTTATGGTAGCTATTCTTTATTATAAATTCAGAAGCGTATAAACTGCGACGAAGTGTCCCAATTAGTAAGTAACAGATGCTAACATGCTATAAAGGTGTTTGTTGACTGAAACCAGTTCTTACAACCAGTTTTTGTGTGGTTTGAATACAGAGGGAAGACGAAAAGCTGAACATGATGCCTCACGTAAGTTTTTGAATCCCTTTATGTTACATACATGTGCATGCGAGTACATGTTTATGCATACAAATGTCGTACCGGTGCACATTTATAAAGTGCATATATCATACAGATGCACTTCACGAATGGCATGGAAGAAATGGGGCACAAAATGAAACAGACTACACTGTTATAATTAAAAGGAAAGAGGTGTTTTTGCTACAGAAATTAAAATATTTTTGAACGGTGCCGAGCTGCACCTGCATTTGCTGATTTATTGCCTGCTTTACGACGAAGCTTGAAAACAGAGTCCTAGGAACTACATATCTTTTTCTCTTTGCAGGAAGTATCATCTGCATACACGATTCTTCTGGACCTACTCTGAGGAAAGCTGTGATGACATTATGCAATTACATCGTGTTTGCATTTGTTCATCTTGATTTAGCTGGTGTACCAGTTTCAGGTACTTCTATGAATTTGCTTTCACAATTGCTCATGCCAGTTCTAGTGGCACTTCCGATCGTGGTGTCAGTTTTCATGAGAGCACTTTTGGTGCACTTGTTGGCGCTTAATCTCACACACCAAGTGTCATTATTTAATGGTAACCTGTACTACATTGTTGTTTAAGTTATAGGTATGTAACCAATAGACCACAAGGAAGCTGCCAAGATTTTTTTTCTGAAAGCAACTCACTGAATAGAAATCATGTGACAATTTCTTTCTCTCTCTTTTTTTTTACGCTTTCCTTGTTTTTTAGGGAAAATACTCGAAAGCTTTCTTGCTATTACACGGCAAACCAATACTCGGGCTGTGGCAGCTCTTGACCCTTATTTTATTGATGCCTTGAACACTGAAGACACGAGGTTCTTGCGACCACTATCCATAAAGCTAAGACGTTGGGCAAGTGAAAAAAAATTGGCTGGCCTGGCTTTGGTTCCTCTGATTTCAACCGACATAAGTACAGTGGCAGAACTTTCGAATGTAAGTGCAAAGGATGCTTTCATGTTTTTTCGAGATTCATCACTGTCATTTTCACGCTGCAGAAAACTGCCTATCACACTCTGCTGAATCGCTGCTGCTCATGTTGAGAGAAGCACCATTAGTGACAAGCATTAAACTTTTGAATAATGAGTCAAATAGTTGCTACTGAATTAGTAAATTCGGATATATTCCTTAATAGTTTTGTGGTTGAAGAAAACAACCAAAGCCACAGCTGTACTCGTCCTGCTGGCAACAATCTGTATAGTGAATACAGGGTATCATTTTAGTATAGCGATTCAAATGCCGTAAATGCATGGAAGGCCTTGATGAAAGGATCCATTCTTCAACCATTGTTCTGTGCTTGCTAGCGCTGTCCCTTGTCATCGACACTGCAGTAGACATAGCTTTAAGTTATACTAAAACTCCCAAACATACTAGTTCCAAAATTCTACTTAATGTACTGAGCATGGTCAGAGAATTAAACTGTGGAGGTTAATTGACTCATACATTGCCAGATAGTGAGGAAATGAAACATAACTCTGTTCATATATAGAGTGACAAAGCCTACTTAAGGAAAGGTGCTGATTGGAAATTCTGTTTATTTGGTTTTGCTTACAGTGCATTCATAACTCTCATTTTTAGTTTTTTTTTCTAGCTATTGCACTCAAGGAAGTAACTGTGGTCAGTTTTGTTGCCCATAGATGGCATGACAGTCAGCAAACCCCCATGCCAGCAGCACAAAGCAGCTGCAGCCTTGATTTGGCCCGATCTCAGGCAAATCAATTAATTTCCCCTAATACAGTTGGACAAACTAGATTTATTTTATTCTGACTGAAATTTGTTGGATTTTATTTACTATATCTGAATTTATCTAAACTTATGGTGTGCTAACATTCTGGAATTATAGAGGAGCTATGAGAAAAGCAGTTGGGGAGCTCCATATAAATTTTGACCTTGTGGGTTCTATTATGTTCACTTAATGCAATGCACAAGCAATCCTGCATTACGACCCCATTTAAGTGATGCTGGAGTTGCTGGGAATCGGGCCTGTGACTTGGTGCTCAGGAGTGGAACACCAAAGCTACTTAGCCATTGCTGCAGATGACGTTACCTTAGATTTTGCTGCATTGTGCATTGCACCTATGTTACTGTTCAAAATGGTGTGGAAGGAGGGCATCATGCCTGAAGTACAAGCAATATTTGTCATAAATTTACTATATTTAGTCAATGACTAAGTGCATGTCACTGGTTCATATACATATAATAAGTACTTGTTCCATGGAGACAAATTTAACAGCTATGGTCTTTCATTCATCCTCAGGCAATCTGGACTGCTTTTCAACACTCATTGGAAGACCATAAGATTTTAATAGTTGGTGTTCATGCCTTCGAAGTTGAGGAACATATTTTGCAACAACTTGGCCGGTATGTATTTTGGTTGGATAGTTCTTATTGAATTCTTTTGTGATTTTTCCACATGGTTGCATGGACCCTGCATTCTTTACTCTTGTTGCAGCACTTGTGACTTTCTTGTCTTCGTTAATCAAGAAGTAAAGCCTGGGCCAGTATGTCGCACACACTATCCAGCTATGAGGAGGCTGGTGTATCAGGACTTTGTGCACATGGTATGTAACTGTTGCATCTGTTCATTTGACCTGCGTTCTGTCATCTTGCCAAGCATCATCCTTAAGGCTCCTCCCATGTATGTCATAACCCCTGTGCTTGGCAACTCCTGGAAGCCCTTGTAGACATCACATGTGACTAGATGGTGAACTAGGTAGCAATAAATATTTTTTTTATCTTTCTCATCGATGGTCCAGCACAACAGGAGTGCACATCTGTCCACTCTTAGTCCATGCTTTCACAAGTCATCATAGTGGTGCATATGTGAAGCTAGTTAATGACTTATCACAGTAAATTAACAGTGTGAAGACAGGACTCAGCTTTGTGTCCCATTTAACATTGTGTCCTTATCCAATCCTTGCGCTATTGCTTCATTACAAGCCATCACAATGTCCTTTCGTTTTTATGTCAAGTGCCATTAATTATGTCAGTTAGTTTCAGATTTGCAACCTCCCATTTTCACTCCATTTATTATAGCATTTACTATAGTAGTTTGTGCTTTTTCCTCTGCCCTACTTATTGGTGACATATTTGCAGGAATGCAGTCACTGTGCACATACCTGCCAACTGCCCCAAATTTGTCATAAAGTTTACAAATTTGGGCTCATTCTATAATTTTGAAAATGTTGCATAAAGCTTTACAAAAAATACCTTCTTCTCATGCAAATGCTTTAAAAGCATTTAAGGATGGGGAAGGCAAGAGTGAAGAAAATAAAATGCATACAAGAAAGAAATTGCAGTGGTACCTGTGCCACCCGTTTTGGCAATGAATGTGCTAAACAGAGGACTACTTTCTTCGAGCAAGTTTATTCAGGCAATTTCTTGAAGCAGGTTAAATCAGCAAAAGCAAAACACTGTATTGTTTCTAAGTCTTTGCTTTGCCTAGCTTGCTGCTCCTTATGTGCTGCATCCAAATGTAAATAATCATAAATAAAGTGTATATGTGTCCCACAAAAGGTGTACGCTCTGGACAAAAACAAAAATGCATGATGGTCCCTTTCCCCCTCCCTTTGTCATTTCCATGAGTACTCTTATGAATTTTAATGTTCCCAGGTTGGCAGGTGTGCTAGGCATTCGGTACTGGCTTACCTGACCCAGTGATATAGGGCAATGGAGGTAGGGGCAACCTTTCAAAAAGCCTTAGCAGCAGCTTAACCACTGCCTGTATTATTCTTCATTTTCTGCTGTGTGCACAGGTGGGATGTTTATCTCTGAGGCTTATGACACGATCTAATTAGTGAAATTTATTATTTTTGTTGCCCTATGTTTCTGCTTGCAGAAAAACATTTCCAGTGCAGTGTCACATAGCTGCCTTTCTGTCAACCTGGCTGTGTTGGGCTTCCGTATGGCACGGTCATCTGACCAACAAGTGCGCATTGGAGACCGCTGTGTTGAGCAGAAATGGAGAAGTCTCTCTGAGGTGTGAGGCTTTGCATGTTCGCTCTTTTGGATTACAATGGTGAATGCCTACTTTTACAAAAGCCGTGCTTTTGTTGCATCGTCACTGTATCAATTTCTCATGCATGATATATTCACAGTGTATAGTTCGACCTACTTGGTCCCGAGGGGAATAGAAAAGCATCATAGTGGCGGCCTCTTCAGTGGGCAGACTGAATCACTGGTGAATTAGTGGAAGAATACATACCGTAGTTTTGCACTTATAACCCGTACTAAGAATTCATAAGATTTAACCAGCAACGTTGGGATGCGGATTATATGCAAATTTTGCCTTGAGGTGTGGCTTCACTACAGCATAAAACACGTGGAAGGTGGGAGATGGAAATTCAAGATGATGAACTAAACAATTACAAAATAAAAGCGGGAGCCAACGTTTCGACAAGTGGACTTGTCTTCTTCAAGGCGACATGTATATGTGACCATGAGAAAGACAAGTCCACCTGTCGAAGCCCTGGCTCCCGCTTTTACCTTGTTCTCATTTAGCTTTGCATATGTCGCCTTGTAAAAGACAAGTCCACTTGTCGAAACGTTCGCTCCCGCTTTTACCACATTCTCGTTTAGCTCATCCTCATGACAGCATAGTTTTTCTTCCGATGTGGCTTCACGGCAGTGCTGTGCACACTGCCATAAAAGCCACATTTTGAGGCACGGTTTCCCGCCATTTTTTTTTTCGTTCTCTCCTAGGGAACCCCACCCTCTCCCCACCCCTGCGTGTTGAAGCTCCCCTTTGTCCCTCTTTCATGACTACCCATTGTTCTCTTCTTTCCAGGTCGATATTTTACATTTAGTAGTTAGCAAACAGTGCATGTGGCACTGGCAAACCAGAGCTCCGATTCTGCTGCACTCCATAAGGCAGCAGTCCTTTAGAACACAGCAGAAGCTGAAGATTATCAGTGTCGCCAAGGAGATGAGAAACAGAGCCGCTGGCCGAAGATACAACATGACTTAGTCGTACATCAGCGAATGGAGATTGTCCTTATGAAAATTTTAATGTTCCTGTATGCAGTTATTTCTGCAAGTTAAAAGAGCTGATTTTTAAAAAAGAATTCTTTCCGGGCAGTTATAATTGGGGATGTGGGTTATGCTCGGGTGGTGGGTTATATGCAGAAAAATACCGCACTGGGTTTTGTAATAATAATAAAAAATTGCTCAATAATGACATTAGAAGTACCTGAGATTTAGGATATAAATACAGGTAAATTTGCACACAAATGCACAAAACAGATTTATTTAAATTCTCTATAAAAAGTTCATTCCTACATAGTTGGTCTGACTAAATTTCTTTCTTCAACATTCATAGTCATTCATAAGATTTTGCATGTTGACTGCAACTTGTTGAGCTTACAAGTTCTAATGATTGCATGCATCTTTCTGCTTTACTTTAAGGTCTGTCCAACAGGTAGCGAAGAAGAAACCATTGAACCAGGTTTAGAGGGCTTGGTTCAGAGCAACAAAACCTATGTCATGATTTTTGAAACCAAACGAACAACTTATGACAAGGTGAGCAGAAATAACAATCCAATGGGGTGACAAACAGATTTTGCAATGACATAACATATAGTCAGGGCTCTTGTGTACACATGTGGAGCAAAAAGTCTAAATTTTGATGTGCTTGTCCATTTGCAGTGAAAGTTTTAGTGGTTCTTCATTTTGGTAATTTCAACTCTGTAAATTTTCTTTACTTTGTTGCTGTTGTTATGGAACGTTTGGATGACTTAGTCTGGTTAAAACTGATGTTCCAAATATGCAGAAGATTTTCCAGTGTTTGTGATGTGGGAGTCAGGAAAAGTATTGTTTTCGTGCCCTTCATCACTCAGAAAAAGATAAAAGAAAGAAGAAGCAGAAAAGGAATGCCAGGCAGCTTGCTGTCAGTATTACAAGCTCCAGTACTAAAAGGATCATCTGAACTGTCCCATGACCATGGAAAATGTCCAGGGTAGCAGAACAGAGAAAGTTACAATAATAGTAGTTGCAAGAAAAATAGGAGAATATCAGTAAAATCAAGAGGACAAAAGATATAAAAAATTTTATATTCAGTGGACTCTGGATAAACGAAACTCGCTTAAATGAGAATGCTGCATAAACGGAACAATGGTACAGTCAACTACCATGAATTAAAGAAAGCACTGTTAAGTGAACCACTATTACAAATCAACAATTTCATATTCATGACTGTGTGAACAGTGGCATACACTTATCTGATTTTTATAACAGGAATTATGTCAAAGTAATTCTATATCTGGAGCTTCATTTTGTTCATATAATCCTGTAAAATTTGGAGGATGCTTAAGCTTTGCCTTTAAAAGTGGAACGCAAAAGCACTCAACAATCCCTGACTGCTTCTCACACTTCCTGGCAACTGCAGCTTATGTAACTGTAATGTTTACCTGGAAATGCTGGCGGTGAACGCTATGCACAAGGCATGCTTAAGGTTCTTCCTTTTTTCTCCTCCTTCACTTCCTCTCGGCACTGTCGCAGATGCGCGGAGGTGAGTGCCAATCTGGATGGTGTTGCAAGGAACCGAGCAGGCTGTGCCGCTCTATAAATGGTAGAAACACTGGAAATGGGGTGTGTGTCTAAGTTTCTGCGTAACAAAATTATGTTTTCTCATATATTCAAATTAGAACCCATTGCCATGTCTGTAGGTTGTGTGTAAGTTGTGCTTTACAAAGATTTATCTGACGCATTTCACTTTAAGAAATTCAATTAGTAGTTCAGTAATGCCTCTGCACCACATCGATCATCTTATGGTTCAATATGCATGGTTCAGAAGGATTTTTCACTGACGAGACGCCCGGCACCAGACGCTCACACCGGATTTTCTGCGACACAGGACCCTTAATGCTCTCGAATTAACACAGAGGTCTCAAACACGTGGCTCGCGGGCTGCATGTAACTCTTAGGTGTGACTCATGTGGCCCCACTGAATAGTGCACCATCTCTTTCTCTTAGAATGTGCTGTTGCCTGTTTCCTGACTTGCCCAACTCTCTGTGTTCCTTTTTGTAGCGAGGTAGTGTAGCAGTTCTTGTTCCAAAAAAATATAAGCATTGGCAATGGAATAACTAATATAGACAGACCTTTCAAAGTGATAATAGCATGCTAGCAAGATTAGGCGTGACTAGACGGGACCATGGTCATCTTTCTTCTTAAGAGTAGGTGTGAGTGTGAAACCTCTTTTTCTCCTCAGTATGCAATAAAATGGGTAGTGCAGCCAAATGTCGAGGAAAACATGTGCAAAAAATGCACCAAAGCCACGTGCTTATATAGCAGGCAGTTTTGCAAACTGTTCTTTTCTTGAATCGCATTACAACCGCACTGACACATTGGCATTCAGTGTCGACCATGGCTCCCTCTCCCATGTGCAAACTGCTTGGCGAGAAGTTGTGTAATCACAGGCAGGCACTGCAAAAGGAAGGATAGGGGGTGGCGCAGAAATGGGGCGACTGAACTGGATGTGGCCCGGTGTCAGAAATGAGTAAAATAAAGTATAATTAATTATAGAGTTTTACATGGCAAAACCACTTTCTGATTATGAGGCACCCCGTAGTAGAGGACTCCCGAAATTTCGACCACCTGGGGTTCTTTAACGTGCACCTAAATCTAACTACATGGGTGTTTTCGCATTTCGCCCCCATCGAAATGCAGCCGCCATGGTCGAGATTCGATCCTGCGGCCTCGTGCTCAGCAGCCCAACAGCATAGCCACTGAGCAACCACGGCGGGTTTAAAATAAAATATAAGAAATATAAGATGGTTTAGCAACATTACCTTACTACTTATTACAACTTCTAATGTTTCTTCTGCATCGCTGCCTCACTTTGTAGTGGTAACTCCCGAAAAGCGTACACTACAGGGTGGCAACATCTGAACTTCATTACAGCTATCACTTATTTCTAAGGCTATGCAAAACATGACATGTCCTTCTATACTTTAGAAGGCATTTCTTCCTTGGAGCAACTTTGTGCAGAACATGCATGTATTATTACATCATTCACTGCTATGCTGCCAACAATAATACAACTTTGTTGCAGTTTCTATCCGAGGGTACTGTTTTCGGTATTACTAGCATCTATACTAGATTTATGTACTATTTATGTTTTGAGTGTGAATTAACTTTCTTCAGGCTTGCAGAAAGGGCCTTGGGACAGACCACAGAAAACCTGAGCGGCTTTTCCATGCTAGTTCTTGCCATTAGTGGTGCAGCAGGCTTGCATAAGTAATATGTTAAATTTTAGTTGACATTCTTACTAATATAGCCTACTTTCAAGGGCGCTTTTTATCGCTTGAAAAGCACTATTCATATATTGCTTTGATTTTTTCTTCGTACAGGTGGTCAAGTTTCTTCAAGCACACCCTGATGGCTGCGTTGCTGTTTTTGGGTTCAATTTTGATGACCTTGATGGCCACTGTTCAAATGAGCAAGCTTTTCCACGTGTTCGCCTCATAGCGGATATTATGTCCAAGAACAAGAGTTCGCTGTGTAAGAATACCTCACCTATATAGACATGGCAGTTGTCTTTGAGGGTAGCAGAATAAGCACTTTAGGTACACAGCTCTTATATGTTGACAAGAACCTCACTAACCTTGCTGCAACCTGGACTGCTACATAGAGGATTGCTAAAGTAAAAATTTTCATTGACTCAGAAATAGCATGAAGGTACAAAGGAAACACATACAGGCCTTTTAGAAAGAAAACTTTGCAGTTCAAGAAAAATTTGGTCTGATCTGGGAATGGGAATGTAATGGAACCTTGCATTAAAGCCTCTCTGGAACAGTTGCTCTACTAGCTGAGCTAACCACAATCCTAGCAAATGGTAGGACAAAAATGAATAAATTGACAACTCAGTGCAAGAATATTGAATAAGCAAGTTCTGGAAAAATGTGCAACTTGGAGGAAGTTATAAGAAGTTGTTATCCAGACAAAAGTGGATAATTAGATTCTGAATTACATCTTAAATATGTCTTTCATGGAAGTCCCAAAATATGTTCCTATATTACGAATATTATATGGAAACGTTGTGGTTGGAGCACAAATGTGGATGTGTTGAAAGGTTTGCACAAGTTAATTGCACGGTCAATACAAAATGAACACATATTCATGCATGCAGCATTGTACACTGTTCATCATACCATGTGATGACATCACATTATCATCACACATTTACTGTAAAATATGTAAGGGTACATAAAGGTCTGATTAAATTTTGCAGCTATTGCTGTATCATGGATACAAACAATATACTGTTTCTTTTCCTTAAAGGGTTGAATGAAGTAAAGTAATTTCATCTTTAATTTCTACTTACTTTTTCAGTTTCTACAGCGACAAAGTACAAGGATGGTAAGGAAACAATGCTCTCTACAGATGCTGGAACTATATTTGACTATTTTTGCCATTTCAGAGCATGCAAAGGAACCAGAATTCAAGCATTGTAAGTACAAATACCCGGGCAACACCTAGGGAAAATAATATGCTTTAATATTGAAACAATGAACGGTGCTTAAAAGTGAGGTGTAAGTCAGTACATGGAGGGAGTAGTTGTGCATAGCTTAGATATCTTCAGGGTGGGAAAGTACTGGTTAGGAAGCATCTAACATGCGAAGAAAGAATGTTTCTGTTGTTACTCACTGCATGCCTATATGAGGTGTTCAGAGAAGTAGACTAGGAAATCAGGTTACTTGCTAGAACTGACGTCGATTTGCATCTGAGCAGTATGAGAAGGAACACCAAATTTGTTTTTAAGCAACAATTACTAGTGGCATGCGGGCTCAAGTGTTGTGTTGATGTGTAACGATTAGCGTTTGTATAAAATTTGATATAATTGAACACTGCTCTGGGAGGCTTCTGTTTTAAGCTACATTAACTGAAAACCTCTTGAAAGTAATTTGAGTGGTTGTTTCTTATTGCTCGTGAGAACAAAAAATTTATGCAACTGGCACACAAATTGGCACACAACTGGCACACAAATTCTTTGTTGGTAAACTCAATAAAGTTGGTAATATCAGTATGCTACTACTTGTGCTGCTGAGCCAAAGCATGCATTCTTGGGACTGTTGCAAGCCTGTAACGAGAGTTTGCGTTGCTACTCTCCCTGTGCTTTTGCACACACTGGCACAGATATGTAGTGCATTATAGCAACACAAGAAATTCCGCAATTTTTTTTACTCCCTTAAAAAATAGTGGTAAGGATATTTCTCTTGGTTGTGATTCTCATTTTCTAACCTACGCAACTACTGTTAATTTCTTTTATCTATTTGTTGTTTGCAGCCTCTTTGCTGTGTGTGTTTTCGGAATCTGCACAACTAACAGACAGCTTCCCTGGAGAGCTGTGCAACTACATTGTGTTCCAGTCTGTTGAGTATATGTTAGCCCTGGACAGGGTTGCTATCCACAATGGTAAGTAGATTCCGTCAGAAAACTGCCACAGCCTTGTATCATGGTTTATTGATTGTTTCGTAGTGCTAGGCAGGGTTGCTATATACCAGACTAAGTAATCAAATAGGATCACAGTGGTACTGGTTCAGCTGGAGGTTTACATGCTATGCATGTAAGATCTCAGCTGATTCTGGGAAGCATATATGGGCATTTTCTGCACTCTCACAACTCGCACCTTCTACTGAGCGTGGGCAACGCTCTCATGCTTCCATAATTTTGGAGTGTTAGAACCAGCAAATAAAACTCATCACAAAGTCAGACAGTTGTGATTGCCTGTCTAGTTGCCTCTGTGTTTTTAGAAAACAGTTAATTGACAGGGTCTGTGCTATCATGCCAAAATTCAATGTGAATTAGAAAAAAGAATGCTAAACACCTCTCATGCTTACTTACTTGAAATTACAATCTGATCATTGTAACTAAGTTCTAAAAAGTGCTTCTTTTACAAACTCTGTGAATGAATTGCACCACTATAACACTTGCTGGGGAATGGAAAAAGTGAGGGGCCAAAATGGACCTAAGGTCTGTATACTCTATATCACTATTTCTTTAATTGGTCCACTCACTCACTCTTTAGCTTTTACTGCTTCGAAAGTACTACAAAGATGAAATTGTGCTGCAGTTTTATGAGCTTAGTAATAAGACAGCACTTCATATATGTACTTAGATCAGCTTGCAGTACTTAAAGTTTTATGAAGTGCAATTGTTTTTTTCAGAAGTGGCCAAATTAGAGATGCTTTGTTGCTACTATGAAATGGATAACTGAGGATGGATATGGTTTGTGAATTACTGAGGTATGAGAGCGATATTGATGAAGGGCAAAGGGGTGCTGAGCACCATGCAGAGATGAGTGTACTAAGGAAGTACAGCCAGTGAATGAGGCTGGATGAAAATAGTCAGTGTAAAGAATTAAAGTGCAAGCATACTGATGCTCAGCTTGAACATTTTGCTTTACAAGTGAAAAAGGGATGAGCCTAAGCAAATGCTAAGAACTCAGCTGCAGCATGTAACACATGCTATATGCATAAGCAAAGGCAGATACCAGTAAACTTATTGATAGGTAATGTCAGGAATCCTGTAATATTTATTGAAGTATTTTTTCACAACACTAGCTGCAACAGCCATGCCTTGCAGATAACGCTCTCGTTACTACTGCTCACATATTTCAGTCGTCTTTCCTTGCTAGGCATGTTGCATTATTGACAACACACATTCATAGAATGTGCATTTAGTTTGGTATAGTACAGTAGAACCTTGTCGATACGTTCCCATTACGTGTGTTTTCCCGGCACCAGCGTACGCATCGAGAACACAAAAAATGACCCATTAGAGTTACGCTCATTTTTTACTGGTACACATTCCCAGAACACACTTTTTCGGCACCATCGTTCAGTACGTGGGCTACGCCGCATCCAGCGTAGCCCAGCAGCTCGATTTCACTTCAGTTTCCCGTTGCCCTCTTAAAACACCACGAAATAGGAAAACCACAAAATGCATCTCCAGCCGCGTGTTTCTATTTACGCCTAAGCCCAGTGCTCAACCACTGCGCCACGCTGTGCCACTCGTGTGTACCACGTTTTTAGGTACTTTTTCCCCAAAGCACCACGGCAAGCGCCCTAGATCCTTGTAGGTACTTTGTGGGAGTAGGCTCTACGGCCACCACCAGCTCGACATGCGTTGGCGTCTCGTGCTGCAACGATCCGCGCGACGCTTCGCATTACATAGATGTCCGCAATAGTTGAGTCGGTCAATTATGTTTCTTTAGTTACTTTGGATTGTACGTTTTCCCGGTTAGTATGTTTCTTCTGGCATTTTTTTTCCAAAACGAATGAACGAGGTTCTACTGTATTTGTAGTCTTTCATGCTGCTAGCTGTTCCTGACGATGCCAAAGCCATCCATTAAAGGGGGAAGACACACTTCTGAGGTCATATTAGTAGAAAAAGTAAAGTATCAGTCGTTAAGTCAAAGGATGATGTTTCAAGACTCGTAGTTTCCTTGGCCACATTACAGTAAACAAGAGCCTGTACGTGCTCACATCTTTGAAGGTGAACAAATGGCATGGTATGTTTTTATCTGGGGAAATCTGACTAGTTGTATTTTTGTTGAACCCTTGATAGGCAAGCATTAGTATTCTCCCTTAAGTTCATTCAAAAGCAATTCTTTCATGAACACATTTAGCTTTTTTTTTGTTCTTGTTACAGAGGCCACTTTCAGAAAGTTCAAGCGCCTTCCAAGGAACTCTGGAACGTGGATGCTGGCTGCAATGACCCAGTTCTCGTGGCTCAAAAGAGCAGCCACAAGGTCTGTTTTCACCAACCTGTTTGTGAAGGCAACAAAACACTGGGCCCTCCAGCAGAGGCTGCACGGCATTGCCATGTTCCCAGAAGCGTTAGTACCACCAAAGGTGTTCTTGGAGGTTGCAAAGGCAAGTCATCTGCATGTTTAACAGGGTTTACTCCGCTACAGTCTTAGTAGGGCATGAACATTAGAGAGGATTGTTGATCAATAAACCCTCTGCCGAAAGCACATTAGACCCTGTTCAGAAGAGTCAAGTTAAATAAATTCCAGCATGAAAGCTTTAATTCACAAATAATTTTCTGTTTTGTTATACAGCAATATGTGTACCTGCTCATGTTGGGCTCTGTGATGTTAGCAAAGGCATTGTTTTTAACACATGGTAAAGCGGTGAGACACTGTTTGTTCCTATTTATTACCAGTGCATATAAATTACCTTGTTTAAATGTTAAACGGGCACAAAAATGAGGTTAGCGTCATGTGAAAAATATGTATGTAAACGCCATTAACCCCTTCACTGCCGACTCTGAGTGAACTCATCATGACAAAGGTTGAGCTACCTTGAAATTTTGACACCTGAATAATACAAGATGTCCTTTACTATATTTTTTTCAAGAATAGCATTAAATATGCTATAGGTATTACTGGTATTATATTTTTAGTAAAAGGAAAAGACCACATAACTGCAGGTTTTTTAAAAACGTGCACATTTATCTTCATTTCTTTCTTTTAAATTTGTCAGCAGTTAGCAGAAAGCAAACAGGAGTGGGCAGGTTACATACATGTGCATAAGAAAAGGACATAACTCAGAGAAAAGGGTACTTAATGGATAGAACCTTTAAGTAAAATCAAATTTTCTTAGTGTTAATGATGTATCAGGTTCTTTAGCTCCAGTCACATCCCAATTTCTAAACTGTATTTGCTAACACTGATACAATGTTGAGTTTACATGGCTGACCACCAAAATTCTTCAGGACATCATGCCAAGAACATGTGGGAGAAAATGTGCTTGGAGCAACTAAAGTTCCATGCTCAGCAAGTCAAATGCAAGAGAGAAGGCAACCTGCCTTGGGCATATGTGCTCAGAATTTGTCAACACTTTCTTTTTATTTAATGCACTTGACTTAGTTAAGCTTAAGCTGACCTGTATGTAGTTTACATTATTTGAGCTTGGATGATTTTGCATTTGATTTCAAGTGACACAGAGCTCACATTCTCACACTAACCTGTTTTTCCATGACAGTGCCTGACTAGCTGGTACATAATATTAAAAATTAATATTGAAAGTAAAAACATTAAAAATTTAAAAGTGCACTAATGCATACAGAGCTGTACAGTGAATCTGTCTTTTCTTGACATCATGTGATGTAGTGATAGAGAGACATTAAATCTAATTACAGCATGAGCAGAATAATAAAGTGCAAAATATTAAACAGCGAGAAAGTAAATATTGTGTTTTTATGCCTTGTTGACTGGGTAGTCACATTGCTTCCATCAAATACTGTGACATGCATAGATACACTGCCTAATTTTGTTCGTACCCTCACCACAGAGAACATACTGGGCATTTAAGAATAAGCCTATGGCCTTGGGCCTTGTCGTTGGAGTTCCAGCAAAGGAGCATCATCTAACAATATGGAAGAGGCTGAGCAGATTCTCGGATGTTATAGTGTTTACCATGCATCGCTCAGCGCCAAATGACTTCTGTCAAATCAACTTTCCTTCTGTTGAACCCTTCAGTAGCAGGCACCTTGAAGAGATGGTAAGTAGGGAAGGTATCATCTCAATCACAGTACTTTGAGCAAGGCTCAGTGACTTTAGTCATGCCTAATTGCCAATATGTCATTCAATAAATTGTTCCAATAGAGAAGACTACTGTTGCACAACGAGTCTCGTAATTTTTGTCGCAGTGTTTGTTCAGACTGCTAACTAGCTGCAACCACCAGACGTTGCAAATATTGCTGCTCACATGTTCCAATTGTCTATCATCAAGCTTTTTGTAAAAGCTGCCATGCTAAGCTGGGTTTCACCAGTTAATTTACAAAATTTGTGTACAGCATATTAATACAAAATCTTAAAGGAAATGTTTTCAGTTTTGTATTTAATAATTCTATATGAACTGATTTCGTTCAACAAGATTATCATGTCTACCATGACAGGGGTGTAGCTTGGCAAGGCAAACTAAGCGACTAGTCCGTTACATGCACTAAATGAAGATGAATCACTTTGCAGGCAACCATATCCCGATATGAACGACACCACGCCGTGGTTTGTATGTCTGTAAACCTGGCTGTTCACCATTTCCGAACAAATAGACATGCTCGTGTTGGAGACCATTGCATCCGTGAAGAGTGGGAGGACTATTCACAGGTGATAAATGCGCATTGCTGATGATGACAGCATAGCCTATGGCTTTATACCCAAAATTAAGCTGTCGGGAGGAGCATCTAGTGACTTTATTTTGAGTACCGTACTTCTATGCTTTAATGTGTCATCATCATCATCATCATCAGTATCACCATCATCATCATTGTTATATGTGCATGCATCCTAAGTCGCAACCTCCAGAAAGCACCTGTATGTTCGTATCGTCTCTTGCACGAGGCAAGATGCCCTTCTACAGTGACAGCTATAGTAAAACCTCGTTAATTCGGACTTCTTGGAACCGAAAAAGATGTCCAAATTAGCTAGCCAAATGTCAAACTATTGAGAGCATATATAAAAAAAAACATGCTTACTACGTCAACACGCATTTATTTACTGAATGAATCATTGAATACTGTTTCTATTTTGCACAAACACAGTGCATAAGCTGCAGTTATCGTGATCTCGTGACTGGTTACCGCTTGCAACGGTGAAGGCCTCGCGTCTTTCGGCGCTACCGTCGCAGCGCAACCATGGTGCTTGTCTTCATCTGAGACATGCTTTCACTATACCGGGCACACATCCCAATTATTTTTTCGCCAGTGAGCTGGATGCCAACAGATTGTCTGTTCATCGCAACGTAGCCAGTGCTCTTCCTGCTCGACAGCTTCCACCGTGTGTGTGACATTGCAGGCACAGAATGGGAGCCGGCTAGCACCGGCTCAAAGCGAAACTACTGCTTACTGCAACCGTGGTCGCTGTCGACACTATCATGGACAGCGACCACATAGGTCTCAAGCCATGTGGCCTACGTGTGCACGGAATCAAAACAAAATGACTGTTTGCTGCAGGCACTGCGAATGAAACCATAGTCATGGATGGCAACTATACTCATGTTATGTATCCATGTGGCGGAGTCCCCATTAAGGTGATGCGAACTCCGCTGCTTCGTCTTGGTTGGACGCTAGGATAAACACTTTTGCATCACTTCGCACTCGCCAAGCTCCGAAATTTGTTCAAATTAACCAGTGTGTGGCCAAATACGTCCGTATTGCTACACGCGTGTGATATTTGCTTGTTTGAACGAGGCGTGTGGGCGCCATCACTCGAGAAAAGAGGAGGAAGAACAAGCTGGGCTCGTGCTGTAAATCTAACCAGTCAGCACTGCAACTGCTGTTGTAAATATAACCTGTAAATAGTTGCTTGTCTTACTGACTCGTCCTTCGTGTAACATTATGGTGGAGGTGCGTGGTGTAGCAGTATTAAAGAAAGAGTAATTTGTCTAAATGATGCTTACGCTGGTCAGCACTGGAAGACTAGTCCGAATTGTGCAATTTTCCGAATTAACAAGGGTCAATTTAACAAGATTTTACTAGTTGGTACAGGGGCTTTCTATGTATATTTGCACTATCACCATGGCTCATTGTCTTGTCGTGATAGCTTCCCAGCAGTAATGATAAATTGTCATCATGTCGTCATGCCTAGACAAAGTAAAGAAACGGGGGAACCGAAAATTGATGTTTAAACTAGCTTTGGCCAATGCTTGTGCGGTATTGCATCAGGCCCCTTGGGGTAGCTCATCGCATTCTTGTTAAAATGTTAAATTTAATACAATCATGTTACATGATCTGTTGCTGTGATGGGCACCCACACAGACAGTAAGGGGAATATGTGTAGCTACTGACTGTAACGCACTGGTTATGACACATTACTAAATTTTTAGCCTCCCGCCTTCCATATTTGCTTAAGGAAGGAGCCTGGTCTTAAACTAAACATATTTAAATCTTTGTTCTTTGAGTAACGTTGCTTATTCCGAATATAAAGTCAATTCTTGTTTATTTCACTTGGTTCTAATTTTATGCAAGCTCCCTCTAATAATTTTTTGGAAAAGCTTGCAGAAATGAAGTTCTTCACTTTTTGCTAAACAAGGTATGAACAGTTTCTGCACGATTCAAGAAATACAATGAGACCAACTTTATTGCTTTGCTTATGCTAGCATAAGAGTTGGGATACGTTGAAGACTTCCATAAGAATACTCTTGTGACTGTCAACTTTGAAGCCTCACAACAAGATGACACTGTCAGAATGGCTGACCCATACACAATAGCAGAACTCGATCCTCTGAAATGTTTGCATCTACGACTGACAGTTTTCTTTCAGATTTTCATAATGGACCATTCTCTGCTACTCCGTTGCATGTCATTTAATGTCATAAATGTCATGACCTAAATGTCTAATATTTAAATGAAATATTTTATTTCAGGCCTGTGCGAAGATAAGTTCTAAAGCGACGGTAAACTGGGAATGGTTGTCGGCCATCTCTTCTAATATCACTGTCACACGCACATTTGAAGTACCGAGGACGCTTGCAATGAAAGTGAGTGTAAAACAATGTACTGTGCTGTAGGATAGGATTAAAGCCTTGTTAAATAAAAGAAAAGCTGGGTGAAAGTGGCAACTCCTAAGTTCTAACTTATCCTTCTCTGCTAGCTGCACCACCTAGTAATGAACACTGGCACTATCAGTAAATTTCACGCATTTACTGGAAAGCCCTGTCTTGCACAGCATCTTGTCAGTCAATGCAATAAAAACTGATGTGCTACACATTGGAGGGTTAATAACCATACAGTATTTGCGGGTGCTGTCTGCGGTAGTCATATGCACAGTCATATGTGCAGTTGTAGATTACAAAGAGTTCGTGTATGCAGTTAATTTGCAAGTAAGGGTCATTCATGTTACAAGTATTGCCATGGGCTCTTGACGTGTGTGCCACATTTAGTAACCATTGCACCCATCTGTTCTTGTTCAATGGTGTTCTTAGTTGTTGATATTTCAAGTTAGAAATTAAATTTTCCGTGTATTACCCCTTAATAGACATGTCTTTTCATGTGTTCCTCTGTAGGCCAACCAGTTCTTGCATCTGAATCCCAAGGGGTGCTTAGCGGTGTTCAACGTAGATTATGACGATCCACATGGCACATGCCCTGAAAAGCAGCCATTTCCCCGCCTTAGTACACTGGCCAACCTAAGGCATGCTTCTGGTAATTTGTAGTCACTTTCTGTTTATTTTTATGCTAATCATTTACCCTTCTCTTTCAGGTTCAAGGCATAACGACTGAGATGTGGCCAATGGTTTTCCCACAGTTAATAAATGATTTTGTTGCTGAATAAAAGTGTACATTGTAACAGATGGCATTTCACCGTAGGTCACCATAGTGGCCTTGGTTTTATGTGTATGTATGTGCATCACTGACAACAGGTTGCTGGAGTGGCTATAGCCTCGTGCTACTATACGGAAATGCAACTACAACTGTTGCATGAGCATGAGTATGGAGATTGTTGGAGGGGGGGGGGGGCATAGTGTTGGATGAGAAAGAGCACAGCATGTATGCAAGCCAGTCTCATGGAAGGCAAAAGAGTCATAGTCGTGTCTTGCAGCGAGCTTCTACGTAACCACTGCACCTCTGTAGAAACCTGGACGGGCAGTTGACATGTTGCCAGTAAGCTGAGCAACTGAGCCACAAGGCAGTTCATAGTTTCAGCGAATGTCTACGCTAAATAAAAGGCTGTTTCTGCCTTTAAAGTGCCCCTCACCAGGCCAAAAAGCAAATTTCGGTTATATGCTGAAAGTTGTTACGTGCCCTCTAGAGAGCGTTGCGTCCCAGTAAAAAAAATTGCTCGAACCAGTTGGAAATTTCCAACTGTGTTTTGGGATACCCATTGGAAAAATCCGACAGGTCCACTTGGACCTATTGTTTTTTTTTTTACACAATTGGGCCTAATTGGTCTTTGAACTAGACTTGGGACCAACATGACAACTGAAGGACAGGAAAAAATTTTAGAAAGCCTAGATGGGCCCTAAACTTGATGTGACAGATATACTTGAAACTCCTTTTGAGAAGCACACTCATACATGAACTTTCTCTTCATTGACATATCCAACACTGGCCACTTCACTATGAGAGATGTCAGGTGCTATATTTGCGAGCAAAATTTGGTTGTCCAATGTAGTGCCAGTGGTACATGAGAAATTGGTAAAATTTTAAGATAAATATTTAACTTGATAGAATGCTAAATGCTTCTCTCCATTGATCACATGAAAATAAAGATTTTACTTTAAAGCTAACATTATAATTTTGTTATTATTATCAACTATTCTGTTGTTTGGCGAGATTACTCATCGGCTTCCAATTGGGTTTATTTGGGACCAATTGGCATACCAAGCTCCAATGATGTCCAACAGGAACCAACTGAACTTGTCATGATGCCCATTTGGAACTTGGGCCTCCGATGGCGTCCAATTGTAACCAGTTTGGTCCCACTGAAAAATACAACTGGACTCAATGTCTTTTTTTTTTTTTATTGGGGTCGCACGATTTTTTGAAATTGGTTCCACTAATAGCCGAAATATAAATATTTCAGTGCCGCGAGCTCACGATTTTGGGAGGCGAGCGCCACTGCCAAGAGAGACACTCTCTCCACTTGCCCCGTTTAACCTGCAAGCGAAATTCCTTCCCTGCGTTCTCCCATATCGGAGCTAGAGGATCGCGTGACGCGTACGTCACGGGCCCCGCCTTCATTTTTCTTTTCCTCGCTTTTTTTGCTGCGCGAGGCACTTCGGTGTGTGTGTTTTATTATTTCACTCAACTTCGTCTATTGAAGCAAGATTACACGAATAACAGATGTTGCCTCGAATAATTCGAAATCACGTGCCACTATGAGCGATGTCGCAGCACTGCTATGTACGTACACTCTAAGAACAGTTTACACCCTATGGCTTGCCCCTTCTGCCACACAAAAATAATCGTCATCTGCCTTGATGCGTTTCCTTTCTTTAGCGCTGCGAGCCCGGAACTTTCCAGTAACGAACGGCACGCGCGTTCTCAGAAGGGGCACTCCAAAGGGTGTAAACTGTTCTATGCTGATAACGCGCGTGCCATTCGTTACTGGAAAGTTCTGGGCTCGCAGCGATAAAGAAAGGAAACGCCTCAAGGCAGATGACAATTATCATTGTGTGGCAGAAGGGGCACGCCAAAAGGTGTAAACTGTTCTTAGAGTGTAGAGTGTAGGCGCACTTGTGCGATATGCGTCCACTCTCCGGCTGCGAGCGTGGCGCCCGCGACAAACGGCGTTCGGTTTGAAATTTCAGCTCTTTCCGTAGCATGTAGCGATGTAATACTTAACAGACGCGATCGTTAGCGTGCATTGCATGCACGGCGCTTGTCAGTTCAAAATTGCCAGACATACATTTCTCGTGCAGCTTTGGTGCCTCGAGCGGCCAGTCGCGCGGCAACTGCCTGTATTCGCGGGCTTCTTTCACGCTCGGTAGAAACACTTATGTAGCACGTACGGATCAACAGAAAATTGTGTCGGAAATGTTTCATGTTGCTCTACAATTTTCTCATTGAAACTTCTGATCTAATTATTTGAGAAGATGATTAATTAACACCAATTATTTAATTAGGCGAAACGCAAGAAATAAAAATAATCTGAGTATCTCCAAGCGACAGTAAACAACATTACTTTGGTTATGTCCACCTACGTCGCATTTGCATATCTTGAAATCTTGGTGCATGATAGTTGGGACACCCATTGTATTGATCCATGTGGAATCTATACGAAGCAAAGTTTTAACAATTCAGTGAAATAAATTATATGCAAAACAGCAATGCATACTATTGTTTAGGATAAGGCAAGGAAAGCTTCACTTCGATCTGCATGGAAACCCATACATTACCCTTTAAGTGCCACTATTGTCAGTTTCCGTGGTTTTCGATGTATTGTGCAGTTGCACTTGTTGCCTAACCCAGCGTTGTAATACTACTCTGAAGATGAAGAAGAAACCACTTATTTGTTGGTATGCTAAAAGTTGATCAAATCAAATGGGGACAATACGCTGCTGGTCTCATCTCTATAGCAACTTCATTTTTTGTTTGATTCAGGAAAGTAAACGAATAACTGGAAATGCAATGGAAAGGCTAGCCTGACGTAGTGCACATTATGCTGCTACTGAAGTTCTAGTAAAATTACTTGCTATGCACTAACAGCGATGTGTACAATTATTTCTGGTGAGGTACTCAGCGTATCTAGGCAGATGTGATGGTAATCACGTGGTGGGAATGTTGCTACAATTGCTCCGATCTGCTACATTCCGTTAGGGTGGCTCCCTAATTCCGTTAAAGCTACTATGCATACATGCATCCTGTAAGTGGGTGAAAGTGTCCCAAAGCTGTTCCAAGACGATCCGCGCAATCTCCGAGGCCACTGCAAAGAGGAGTTGTGGTCAATGCTAAGGAGCGGTCGGCACCACCCTGTGCAAAGAGTGCCGTTGCGTCTCCTGCCTAAGCTAAATGACCTCACTGTGGTAATCCAATTCAATCTAGTGCGCTAGTGTGTATGTTTGTGGTATGATCTATTGGTAACTTGTGTTGGTAACTAGTTGCGTACGTTCGGCCCATTGTGCGTTGTCGGCGTGCTCCACATTCGTAATTTGTACTGGCGGCGTAGCCTAATGGGAGACATGCTCCTTAAAGGGACACTAACGAGAAAAATGATTTCTTCTGCATCAGAAAATTACCTTTCTACGACACTAAAAACACTACTCTTACCACAATAAGACGCTTGGTAAGCCAGAAGAAGCGCAAGAACGAAAGACGGCGACGCCTCCTTGAAGTTTCCGCACGTCATGGATTTTGATGGCATCTTCTATGGCTTACTTACGTATACAGCGGTGCAGGTTGACTACATTGTGTTCTAAAGCAACCAAATATTAAACGTAGCAAATTTCGGGAACCTTTACTCAGCCAATGCGGCCCAAATGCGAAAACATACTTTGGAATCCCTGACGTCACACTGACGAACTAGCGTAGGGGTTACGGCCCGAAATTCAAATACTGATACTTCGACCTTCATTTTCTCATCTAATAATGAATCTATTGTTTTGAAATGACTGCTTGCGGGGTGCTCAAACAATGCTTTATTAGTCTAAATTGATTTATTGTTTCGCTTTAGTCTCCCTTTAACCAACGATACGCACTTAGCATTGTTACAGTATATGTATTGCTAGACAATTTTTATTTTGTTATTCTGTTCTATATTGTGCTATTTACTGCTTCTAAAGAACGCGTATGATGCCCTTGTTGCAGCCCTCGTGCTACAGAAGTAATCGTGCAGTAATAGGTCATGTGACAAAGCGCGCTTAAGGCGCGGAGCAGGGTAAGCGCGTGGTACAGTGAACAAGCGCGTGAGCTAAGGGGGCAGGTGAGCGTGTTTCGTACGCTAACCCGGTCGTGGCTACACATGGCTGTGCACATGACTGAACGCTTACACCGCCCGCTTCTGATATTCTAAGTAATCTCCTGTGAGCGCAAAGTGTCAGGATTGGGGGCTCAATCCCATCGCTCGTGATCCGTTGTCAAGATTGGAGTCCGGCATAAAGTAGAAGGTAGCTGGCCCATGCCGTGGTCCAACTTATCCACGCTGAGGACGTTGCTGAAGGGAAGTACTGCTTCTCATCGAGAACGAGGAATATGGGTTTATTTACAGTATTTATATCAGTCTAACATGACTGCTTGAGAAAGTACATCAGTCTAACATGACTGCTTGAGAGAAGTGTCTCAGTCCAACATGACTGCTTAAGAAAAGTGTGTCGAGCATCCGCACAACAGCAGTTTTTAAACACTCGGTCCTCTCGCGATACAAGATGACGCGAACGTTCGTTTAGTCATCGCAAACTAGCCGCCTCACCGCAGGACGGTTTACACACACACATGCACACACACACGTGTTCACGGTCCGAAACCGACACCACACGAATTTCGTAGAACTCGGAGCCGTTCCGGGTAGCGCGTTGTCTTGCGTCTAGGTCGTGTTGCGTACTCCAGGGTAGCATACCGTACTGCTGCCGAGAAGTAGCGGCGCCTGCCTAACGAAGCTCGACCGACATTACTTATTGGGTAGCGTGGCGTTGTCGGCGGGCTGCAGGCATCCGGTAGATCATGGCGACCAAGCAGGGGCGAGACGATTTGCTAGTGCGAAACTTGTACGGTTTATTCAAAGGTAGTTGAAAGAAAATAAGGAAAGCATGAAGTATGAAGTCTCAAGTAAGAAGTATATCAGAGTACATTTCGGAGCCCCTTAAATAGCTCTCTACAAGTGTGGGCGGGATCTTGCTTCCATCGATGACACGTGACAGGCACGGAGAGAGGGCCCCTCCTCCTGCAATACCAAACACGGGAAGGAGAGGTCGATCCTCTCAGCGACGAATCCGGTCGGGTGAATGACCCCTCCGGTGCACGTGGGCTCCGGTTCAGAGAAGGTCGGATGAATGACCTCTCCGGTGCACGTGGGCTCTGGTTCCGGGAGGGTAGGGTGAATGACCTGTCGCCACGTGGTGTCAGACGCCAACCCTAACAGTCGGTGCGTGGGAAGGAGCCTCCGTCGGCGTTCCCGCGGCAACTCCCCCGCCCGTAGGAGTGTGCGCAACACGACAACGCGAACCTTCGTCGAACTTCTTCAGTCACAACTCATCCTAGCTGAAGCGACGCAGAGTGGAGGATGCGCGTATTGTTACCGACATAAAGTCGACTTAGTCACGCCGTGGCTTGAGGTTGGCGGCGACGCTCCCGGAATTTTGCCTCCACAGTCGCAACTGGTTGGCAAATCTTGCACTGCAGCTGGCCGTTCTTAACAAAAGGTATGTGCGAGCCGCGATGCCTGGTGTGGCTGCATGTGCGCTGTCTTCCCAGGCACTTAATGCTAGAGGTCACGTTTGGAGATGCGTTTAGGTGAGCGGCAGCAGAAGCATTCACTCCCCCCCCCCCCCTGTGCGTTCTTCGCCACGCCAGCGTTGTGACAACGAGTGCTCTTGCCACTGTGACAGCGAGTATGCCTTGCCACAGGCAGGGACACCATGGAAGCTTGAGGGTATGAAATAGCAAACCTCGCAGAGGTAGACAAAGTTCGTGACACGGATTATGCAGATTGTTTAGCGTCGAGGAAATAACAAAAAGTTGCAGTACGTTTCATGTGAAAGGCGAAGCATTGCGCCAGTAAATTAGTAGACAGATATACAAAGTAAAGGTAGTAGTTTTATCGTCAGTGCAAACTTGTAAACATTCGCTTATTAACTAAATTAAGAATCATGGCGTCAGCGCGCACAGGCAAACATCAACACATCACACTCAATGACCGCAGACACTAGCTGTCAAAACGCAGGCTTGATGAAGCGGGGCAGCAGCAGCGAGCGATGTGACCCATGTGCTGTCTGTCGCTTCAACCCAAACTGAGCGGCGAGAACACAGCACGCACAAAGGTATGAGCCATCGGTGCGCGTAAACTCGGCTCCCAACGCAGATCGCTTTCAAGATACGGCCCGCGCGACTGCGCGCGGCCGCGAAATACGCATTTGCTGCCAGAGTCCAACGCCCCCCCCCCCCCCCTCCTCGCCCGGTGGCTCGCGCGCGACGGAAGACTGCGCGCTTCGTCCCCGCTTCCCTCCCTTGCGCTCGCGAGATTGAGCCGCGATCATCGGCTCCCCTCGCACGCTTTTACTCGCACATACAGCATACGGCGCACGGCGACGGTGTTGTCGCCCTTGGGCTTCCTACGGACCATCACGACGACGGCAAAAAACGCGCCTGGAGTGTCCATATAATTGCTATCGCAATATTAAGTCTGCACGCTAGCACGGCCTCTAACTTTTATTTACAAAACACTACTCCATTTCGCACTTGTATGTCTGACACTTTCGACTGACTCCAGACTACGTATTCTAGTGCACTGTATCCATATCAGTCGAAGGTCTCACGGTCTTTCAGCACAGATAAGTAAAACCTGCAGTCGAAAGCCTTAGCTCTTGAAAATGTGTTTATGATAGTTAGGTGGACACATTTTGGCTTGAGAACGGTCTCGAGTTCCTGGGTCTCCGGATCGGTACTCTAAGTGTGGACGCAGAAGCCGGGACTCATTTATCCCAATTTTGTTTTTGCTATTGTGGATACAATACCTAATGTACTATACTGGAGAGGCAGTTGTGCCCCTTTGCAATGAAACGTGGAGCTCGCCTCCACTTAACCCCCCCCCCCCTGCCTCTCCCGGTACCCCTGGTTGGCAGTCAGTGCTTCGTCCATTCTTTCAGTTTGTCCTGGCATATGCGCTGTTAGTCTATTTATCAACATGCACCAACCAGCCATGTTAGCACTCTTTTGCAGCGTCTTCTTTCATTTCTAATTTTTTTTCGTTGAGGGGCGCTTTTCAGAATTGCCCGCTCGTGAGGAACGTCTCGGCAGCGCGAGAAGAAGCAGAAGAAGAAGTCACAGGCGGGGCAGCGAACGTAGACGCGCGCCTCGCCGCCCAAAGTCATGGACACGACCGCAGAGGCCCGCGCCGACTGCCCAGGTGCGTCTGCGCGTTTCGGCAATACAGATTAGCAGTCGTCCGCGCACGCAGTACTCGAAACACTGTCCGCATTATAACACACGCGCGGCAACTACCTGCATAGAAGGCAATCACAACGTGAAGTTGTATGCCTGATTATGAATTCAAAACCTTACACAAACGAACACGTTCACTTTCGTTCGTGACTTTAAATCCTTTGTAACGTACTGCCTTCATCAAAAGCGTTCGTGAATTACTTGGTATGGCCAGAGGCATGGGTGGGCAGATCTGGGGCTAATTATACTGCACCCAGCTCTGTGCGGGAAAAAGAAAGCTAAATTTGACTTTGTCCTTCAGGGCTATTGAGTCCCTTGCTCACCAGAGCATCGAATAATAGATCCGAAACTGTTCGCTGTGTTCTTTTGATCAGGCTGTTACGTAATCGCTACAGGTTAAAAAAATACAATAAAAGCTATACCCTCCAAAGTTATTGCACGTAATACCTTTATATTATAGATCAGTGTGAGCGTACCTCAACAGCAGCTATAAAGGGGGCGGGGACCCGCCACTGTGACTTAGCGGCTATGATGTTGGCCCTGCTAAGCGCGAGGTCGCGGGATCAAATCCCGGCCGTGGAGACCGCATATCGATGGGGGCCAAATGCAAAAACGCCCGTGTCTCGTGCATTCAGAGCACGTTAAAGATCCGCAGGTGGTCAGAAATAGCCTTGAGTCCCCTACTAAGGCGTGGTTTTGGCACGTAAAACCACAAAATTCAATTCAAGGGGGGGGGGGGGGGGGGATCGCCGATTCCCGAATATTTTCTGTTGCAACCCCCCCCCCCCTTCTTTTATAGTCCACGTCCCAGCACCTTGAAGTGCCAAGTGGTGGAGTGTCCTCGTTCACTTCCAACAAAAATGAAAAATCATGATATTCCCCTTCCCCCCCCCCCCCACTCCAATTAAATAACCCTGGTACGACTACTGACGTTACTGAAAAGAAGGCGCTGAAAGAAAGTACAAGCGCACATAATATTAGTGAAAAGATGGTCTTCTTGAATAACGAATGCTTTTTTTGCGTGTCAACAATCATCTCTCAAAGGGTAGGATTGCGTACGCGCATTCTTCGAGAAATAACATCTGTCATTCTGCAGATTGTATGATAAGAACACAAGTACTTGTTGACCGCTGTTCTCTGTTGTCTCCTTCAGAAAATGAAGGACGGAGGTAAGCAAAAGAACATTTTTTATTTCTCTGCATCGTAGGTAGGTATACGCACAGTATTTCATCGAAATGGGGGGTCGCTTCTTGTAGAAGTCCTTCGTATTACGTGCAATGATAAATAACAATAATGCAGGGTTTGCAACTGCCATTTTCACATGGCTGAACTGGTGTTCGTCGCATAATGTGGAAGGCCTCCTGCCTGTTTAACGTTGCCCCTCTTCCAACACCGTCGCAGGCGCTCTAACTGTTCGCACGTCAAAGGCCACGTATTGAAAGCCGTGCTAGGCGTCGCAGCCGTGGTGTCATCAATATCAGGCTTCCGAACACTAAAGCACGGAAAGTGGAGCAACTTTACCGGTGAGTGGGGGTGTGCCTTCGCTTGTGCCTATGGCGGGGCTTGCAATCGATAGCAGGCGGAACTCCTTAATTATGGCTGTGTAGAATCTACCCGTTCGCCCCGTCCTGCAAAATCTAGCACTCTGAATGACCACAGCTGTGGACGATGATATGATAGTTGATTATTATTTTTAACTGCATCCTTTTTGAAACGTGGCGGGCACACATAGTCACCTATAGTCTGCTTGAGCTAATCAGTTTTGCATCTATTGTAGTCTAGCACCTTGCCCATCTCTATATATAGTAAAATGACCTATACTTGTAAAGACTCTGGCTCCATTTCTTCCTTGCATTTTTTCTCCCACCAACACTCTAAATGTATCTTGCTTATCTCGATTGCTGAGCAGTTAACGCTCTTATTAGCTTTGAGCCCCATTGCTTCAGGAAGGTAGACACTCCCTCTGGCCCTGTCTTCCGTATGCATAAATGTAAAATAGAACGTCCGCTGATTTTGATGCCACATATTGGGTGTACATATATATATATATATATATATATATATATATATATATATATATATATATATATATATATATATATATATATATATATATATATATATATTGCGAAGACGTGGGAACGATCCCACGTCTTCGCATTACGCGTGCGATGCTCTACCAGTTGAGCTACCGCGGCGCCGTTTTCCCATCCATAAATGCCCAAGAAATTGCGCTAATACTTGGATGCGGCTAACACAACTAATTAACCAAATGTAGTAATAAGATTTAAAAAAAATAAAGTCGAGAACCATATTTTTGTGCCAATTACCGATGACACCAGAGAACTTCAGATTGTTTTTGCATATATGTATGTATGTATGTATGTATGTATGTATGTATGTATGTATGTATGTATGTATGTATGTATGTATGTATGTATGTATGTATGTATGTATGTATGTATGTATGTATGTATGTATGTATGTATGTATGTATGTATGTATGTATACACACCCCTCCATATACGTTTTCACCTGCCAGGCGGTGGCGCGTGGATGGAGCACTGCGGCAAGTGCGGCAAGTGCGGAGAGGGCCAAAGGCGTTCCCGCTTTTTTAGCGCGTACTCTGTTGCTCAGAGGCTTGCTGTGAGATACGTATAAACAAGTATAAGAGATGCATGTCCTCCTTCATGCGAAAGGTCTGAGAATGCGTGTGAATAAGGCATTTGAAATCGATGCTCTTAGAGTTGATTTAACATTCTTGAAGGCTATCATAAAAGACAATTTATTTAGTGCGTTGACAATTAATTAATTGTCAACGCACTAAATAAAGTTTGCTGATAAGCTGATATCTCAACACAGTGGAACAAAACACACTGATAAAGTAACACGATGGAGTATCCGTGCCACTTAACGTCCCGATATTCGAGCTGTTGAAACATGGAATCCAAGACCGGCACCTCGCTTAGTGGGCGAGGGTAATATGAGGGCCACCATGCATTCAGATGAGCTACTGCTGCCCACAAGCGCTTGAGGCCACCTGAGGGAACGAAAAACTATGCTACACTGGTACATTCCTTCACTTGGCTCGCCGCGTTGACTTTGGAAAGAAAAGCAGCGCCACCCATCGATCTAAGCATTCACTGAGCTTCATTAATGCACGATGGAGATTTGCGTGCATTGTCCTCATTCTCAGAAACTTTCTGCCTTGCCTGTGCAACAATACAATGGTCCAAATTATGTTTTCAACTTCGACGTCATATTTTTCAGCACTTAGTCAGGGTTATTATTATTATTATTATTATTATTATTATTATTATTATTATTATTATTATTATTATTATTATTATTATTATTATTATTATTATTTGTGTTGTTTCTTTCAGATTCGGCGACATCGGCGGCGGCGCAACGTGGCTTCACAAGCCAAGCGCAATTGGACTGTAAGATATATGTTTTTTTAATAGATCGAGAGATTTGAATGAAAAGCAAAGCTCAATGCGCTGTATTTCTTTCTCGTGCAATAGCCATTGTTACAGCGGTCTTCCTTCATGACAAGCACGAAAGGACCTCGGAAAGTTTGCTTGTACTATAGACGTCCAGGTTAACGAAGGGCGCTGGATCTTTGAGAAACCAAGCAAATGTTCCCAAACTGTTCAGCATATAAAATAATTGCCTTAATTGATTCCTAATAAAGGAACGTATTTCATAGACTGCACATGACATGTTTGGACACGACACGGAATTGCGCTTACGGTTAATTTGCGAACATGGAAAGAGTCGTCCGTGTAGATGGGCTTGCTTGTTTCACTGTTGGAACAATCATGTGGAACATATGTGATGTATTTTTTACAGCACGGTTACGCTGTGTCTGTCTTGCGCCGTGCGTGAATAAGGATATAATACGTTGGCAGATTAGTAAATTAATTTAGAAAGCAAATTAGTTTTTCGTAAAAATTTATAATATCCTGTTCTTAAGAAGACGGTGCAAATAGACGCTCCGACGTCGTGGCCATTTCACACGGTGCATAACAGCCGAAAAATTGTCACAAATGACCGCATTGCTTGCAAAGTTCATGGGAAATAGGCACGAGTACACAGCCAAGGTACACCCGTGAGCAAAAGTATACGGACCAGGGATTGCGCGATAAAACAGATTTTCTCCTTTGCCTGTGAGTGTAACTTGAAATCAAAGACTGCCGTCCAAACTTGGCATTGCGGATTCTCTAGTGCACTCGTCAGTTTGCGTTTATGCCTGCTAATTACGAAAAAATTTTGTATTTTCTTTTTTGTGACCTTGTGGTCCGTATACTTTTGCTCACGGGTGTCCATAGTTAAAGGCAAATTAGAAGTAGTAAGATAGTAATATAAACGTGCCTGGCGTTGCATATATGCGTGCAAGCATTACATTACCCCGTGCAACATTTAGAAAAGTGTTTGTATTAAAGTCCTGCATCTTCAAGATGGCAGGGCGCATGCCAAGTTCTAGTAGGCCGATAGGTTAATCGCTACGATGAGAGGCATCAGAGCTTTCTTGAGCGAAATGTCTCAAAACACATTTTCAAAGCATATTGCTGAAACACTTTTTTTGGTCCTGTAACTAGTGACTGCAAAGCAAAAGGAATAGATTTATCCACGCCTATCATGTTGCATATGTTTACGGCAAGCACAGTTAAACGTTCCGTTTTCTCTGTCTCTCTCTTCCCACCTTAGCAAACGCGAGGACATTCCTGTGCGTGGCATCTCTGAGGACATCGTATGCGGCCCAGATCCCCAGCAACTTTTGCACTTACCTGGTCTACACCGACGTCTACTTCAATCCGCGGGCGGACTCTTTTAGCCCTGTGAACGGTGAGAGAGAGAGAGAGAGAGAGAGAGAGAGAGAGAGAGAGAGAGAGAGAAATTTTATTATCGCTCCAATATACGACTGTGGTCGTCAGTTCTCAATATATATATCGCTTTCGCTTATCGATATATATATATATATATATATATATATATATATATATATATATATATATATATATATATATATATATATATATATATATATATATATATACAACTTCATACATAAAATTTTTTGTCACTGCAAAACTCCAATGCTACCACATTAAAAGCTAGATGCAGGCGGCACTGCATTTCACGGGTTTAATAATTTTGTTGCCACCAGCTTTCGAAAATAACGGTACTTTGTGCGCAACGTATCAATTGCATGCATCGTCACCGAGGGTTAAAATATAATGTGTAGTACTACTACATGACGCCGCAAACCAGTGTAAAATGTTATGGGGAGGAACCACCATGTGATGTTAAGTCTGCATCCATATGAGGAGTCAAATAAACGGCCCTTTCTTCTGAACGAAATGGAGAAATGGACTATTTATTCCCATAGATGAAAGTACTGATGTGTATGTGTCCGTTCCATTTGATTAAGACACTAATTCTTCAGGTTTGTAAGAGGCAAGTTGACAGTAGGAACTGACTTCGAGAAGTACTATGTCTACGCAAATGCCATCAGCAATGCCCGCTGAATTCATGGCGGCAAATCTACTCAGCATCGATTGTGACGAATGCCTATGGGCCGATCAACGGAAAGAAAAATTTTGGACGCAACGTTGATTTAAAAGAGGCCGGCTTGCATCAGAGAACGAAACCTAGTTTTGATGTTTCGAGGAAGGTTAATGGGAATAGCGAATTAAGAAGACAGGACACAGCGCTCGTCCTGTCTCCTTTATTCTAGTCCGTGTCTTTAGCGCTTTTTTCTACTAAAGACATATGATGTGCCGTCAAATATGGGGAATAATATCTGTAACATATCGGAACAACAGTGTGTACGGACTTCAAAAACTCTGATGAGGGGGCGCATGGTTACCACAGTTCATAGTTAAAGGAAATCGACTGTTGTTTGCTTCGCCTGCAGTTGACTTAATTTAATGTTGATTGATGATGATGATGATGATGACGACGACGATGACGACGACGACGACGACGACGACTGCAACGAACAGAGCACAAGTATATACAGGGCGGACTCCGATGGGGCTTTTCACCGGGGCCGACAGAAGTGTTCTAAAAGCGCTATTCGCGATCTGCTCGCGAAGGGAGAATGACTAAACAGTTGCAGAGATCTGATATAAGAGGAGAGGCGTTGTCACAGTGACAAAGCAGGGTAATGGCGCCATTCGAGTCTATCATTTTTCCGCAGATGGAATATAACGATAATCCGGCGTGAAGTCTATTAACCAATTTAAACCGAAAGCGCGTTGCTATAGGGCACCTAATTAAGCTACTATTTTCAGACCTCTGAAGCTCCAGGCCAGTGGGTTACTTCATTGATCATAGCATCGTTCTATCTACCAAAAAAGTATTGCAAACCGCGATCCGCGTTTTTCTTTTACTTTCTTTTTCTCCGGTGTTGCCACGCGCTAAATGGAACACTGTTTCCACGGACAGCCGTTCTCTGGGGTTTATCGGTTCTGTGGTCGTATATATGGCGAGGTATAGTTAAAATAAGTATTATTCAGTAATGCGAACCATCGAGGTTCACCAGGAAAGGCGCACATCAATATACATATGCTCCGTTTGCACATATTGTATATAACGTTGTCTTCCCCCCTCCCCCCTTTTGCTTAATAGAAAACTCATGACACAAGAAATATAAAAGCAAAAAAAGAAAAGAAAGAACAGTTCTGGGCTGAAAAATTCTTGCGCCGACAAAGTGCTTAACATACTGAGGCGCTATAACGTAAAACTATTCCAATCTGTTTTTATTCCAATCTCCTAACATTCGTAACCACCGACGAAAGCATCGGGCGGTGACTCTCAGCGTTGTTTGAACCGCGCTATCAATCGCTCTACTCGTTTAGAGGTGCTTTCAAAGCAAATGGCGTTGCCTACCTCAACATGTTCTTCCTATCTAATTGACTGTCAAGAGGCGATGAACACGAAGAAGGGGAGAGGGTTTCGCTGGGGCCGAGCTAGCGCAGTAGATAACCAGATAAAGAGGGTAGTGCCGGCACCTGATATTGGCCCGCTTCCCTTTATTATCTCGCGGTGCCTTGTCGAAAATCGCGGCGGGATGCAACGGAAGGATCAAAATGCCGCCTAAAACGAATCCTGAGCGTAGAAGAGCTGGCAGAGCGATGTCTTATACGTGTCGAAAGGGCTCGACAAAGTTATCCTGCCGCAAATAAAAAAAAATGAAATTATACGCAGAGAAATCCATTCTCCCCGGCAGCTCCAAGTGCGCATGGCCGGAAATATTTTTGACGAATCGTGGAGGGCTGGCTGTAGCAATGGGCTAATAACACTTGAAGTAGTTTTACGTTATATCGCCCCTGTCCTGGCAGGATTTATTCTATTTACCTGTGTATATGATAGAATAATGATGTAGGAGCTCGCTTAACGACGCGTTCCACGTTTAACGAGTAATCGAACACAATGCGTTGGCGGGCTAGTTGGTGCGAATCCATGAATACATTGTTTAGCGCAAAACAACAGACACAAGAAAGACGACAGGACAAGGCGCTCCTGTCGTCTCTCTTGTGTGTTGTTTTGCGCTAAACAAAGTATTCATGTAATCGAGCACGATCCGCGGCGCGCCCCCGTGCGCAGAGGCAACTCTGTCGGCGTTCGAGAATGCATCGAGCAGCACGGGTGCGCGCGTACTGGCGGCCGTGGGGAGCCCCTCGCTGCCAGAGCTCGCCCAGTCGGCTTCGCTGGTTCGCCGCGTCGGCGAGGCTGCCACCCGCTGGCTGGTCGCCAGGGGATTCCACGGTCTGGCGTTCGTCAACCACCGCACCACCACAGACAAGCTCGAAGAACTGGCCGGGCCATTGGAGGTAAAGACGAGGACATTTTAACGCCCCAGCGTTAAGGAGCCCATGTCGCAGAAAATCCTTCGTCGGCGTTGCACGTCGTTTCGGCAAAAATAATTTCGAACGAAAGTCTGAACCCCGCGTACTCAACCGCTTTTCTACCACCAAAGTCGCTCGTACCTCGTCTTTCATTCTTTACAAAGTTATTCCTCAGAATTTTGAGTACGGAAGCCCACAAGCAAATTTAATGAAAAAAAAAACACCGACAGCGCATATCGTTTATTAATAATTAGCTTCTCTCAGAATGAAAGATTAAAAGTGCGAAACAATAACAGGAGATCGACCCACGCAAGAGGCCGCATTTCTACCAGAAAGCTTGCCTTCGTGCATAGCGTATTCGCCGCCAGCGTTTCCCGGTAAACGTTGCGGTTACATAAGCTGCAGCTGCATGAAAAGCAGTAAGGAGTCTCTGAACGCTATCGCGTTCCACTCTTAAAGGCGAAGCTTAGGGGTCTCCCAAATTTTTCAAAGTTGGGTTTGATTGCTAGGCTGAGGGGAAGCTGCCGTTGAAGATTTTTAACGGAAGCGAATGAACGCTGACATCGTTGACCTATTACTTGCGGTGTGGGAACATCAAAATTTTCAAATATGAATCCAATACGAATACTAGCATCGAATATCGAATCGAATATAGAATAATGATATACAAATGCATTTATTAGTAAGTTGGTTTATTTTAACGTGTTTGAACACTGTAATTACATTGCCATTAGTAAAAAAACTGAACTAGTAAGCCGTTATACTAAAGGATTGTGTATTTGACTCATGTTACCATTGGAAAATTGAGTAATTTCTGCTAGTTGTCTGTTCTCGGCAACCTGTGCCTCATTATACCGCATCAATTTCCCGTAAACTCAGAGCCATTTGACCCTGTACCACTCGTCACTCATCGCAATTGCTGCCAAGCTACAAGCTCAGGATTGCGGGTGGAACCTGCAAAAGAGTGCACTTTTGCTGTTCACAAACCAGTGTCCCTTGCTACTGAGAGATCGACTTCCTTGCGAAGTTTATACATCCAATGGCTAAGCGTGTTTTACAGGCAAAATTTCGCCATAATTCAGCACAAACTCAGACACACTTTCTCAGATTTGATAAAAATAAACGCTAAGAACCATGTTTGCTCCCGCACAACAAGAAATACATTAGATTTGTATCGAATGTTTGTTTCCAATCGAATATGCGAAAAATTTCGAATACCTAGTTTTCGAATCAAGATGCGAGTATTAAAAATATAATGTTCGATAATATTCGAAATTTTCGAATATTCGCATACCCCTGTCCATTAACACATTATATCGGATTTAGGCACCCCGAGATTTCGGGCATTTCTGCCATCTCCTGGAAAACACGTAGTTTGGTGAAAACAGTATCGCAGTACCTCGATACGATAAGGATTGGGGAAACGGGTACTTCGGTTTTGTGCTCTATAAACGGAGCGCCTAATTTTGAATTAATGTGACGTGGCTACATCCGTAAAGCTGCCTTTCCATAAATAGAAGTGCGGCTTCAGTTTTATAGTCCACAAGCCGAAGTTATTTTTAAAGTATATTCCCCAGAGGCCATTAAATACATGCCCGAGCGTTGTGTATGCGATCAAACACGTTCAGTGATAATCCATCGTGCAGGAGCTACAAAGCATGCTGAGTTCATCCAAGCTGGAAATCGCCCTCTCTCTTTCACTGAGGGACTGGCTGTCGCCGAGTGCCATGATCTCGACGAGGCTTTACTCAATAGCGCAGTAAGTAAATACCTGTCACAGTGAAACGTACGGCACTCGTGTAAGTGTTTGTCTGAACTTGTGGTTTACTCATTTACTGCGTTCAGCGAAAAAAAAAGGAAAGAAAAAGAAACGTACATTGCGCTTCAGGTTATTGAAACTGGGTTTGGCGTATACCTAATAAGCACTGCGAAAATTTCGAAAAAAAGAAAATAAGAACGCTCATCATATACACCTTCATTTCGTGTTTATAAGCGGCTTGCACGACTTTCAAAGCGTTAAATTTGGTGTTGTATGTGACATATATTGCACCGCTTTTAAGTGCTTCATGATGCGTACTACAAGGTTAGCCTAAACGAGGTCGGATTCTAGTTCAAGTCAAGGTCCGTGTTCATTGCTCTCATCGTATACGAGGGTGACCCGCGGAATTGATACCGTGCAGCTTTCATTTCTCGCCACAATAAGAATCTCATCCTGTTATTCACTAAGGTGTCTTAAGAGTTGTGAGATTCCTTTTCTGCATCGCCACCATGTTAATAAAAACGAGCTATGCGAAGAAATACATCCCTTACTTAGAATTGAAGGAGACATTCTGACTATAGATGTAGTACTACGAGATTCTTTTATGTGCTTTCATGTACGCAGGCACGTAAATCTGCTCGTTCTTCAAACGCACTACTTCACGGAGGAGTCGAAATGCAAGACTGGCTTCCCTACCGTTTATTCCGCGAGCCGAGAAGAACCCGTGACAGTGCCTATCGTAAGCCTCTTTGAATATGAAACGGCAAGAATACTCATGCTACGATGTGGAAAAAGTTAGCTTCCGGTATCATTCTTTGGTGTCAGCGATGTTTATCAAACAAAATGCATCTCACCAGCGGGACCATGATGGAGTCGTTTTCTTTTTCTAATTGTGCGTGTGTGCATTATCAATAAATGTACTAAATAAGTGTAAATAAATAAATAAATAAATAAATGCTCTTAATAATAATAATAATAATAATAATAATAATAATAATAATAATAATAATAATAATAATAATAATAATAATAATAATAATAATAATAATAATAATAATAATAATAATAATAATAAATACATTATTACATTTATAAATAAATGTAATAATATGTGCATATTATAAATGATGTAGAAATCGCAACCTGAGTAGGTTACGTTCTGAAAGCTAAGTGTTGTGAACAGTTTTGAAAGCGACCTTAGATTGAATAATTATGTGTACTGGGATGTTACTTTAAAATGTGTTACGTTAAAGTGTTCACGCAGCAACGTAGTAAACAGAATTGAGGGGCGTGGGCGCGTTTGTGAAAGCCATTTGCTGGCATGTTTACGTTGACCGGACGAAAGCAGAAAGCAAAAACAGGAAGGTTAGATCAATCGATCAAACGCCCGGTTCGCTACCCTACACCGAGGTAAGAACAGAAAGTAGAAAAGGGGCGGATAATGAACAATGCGCGCACACAAGAAAAAGCACAACAGGACTGCAGACGTACACTCGACCCAAAAAATTTACGGACCGCGGGCTCTTGGAAGACGTCGCCTATTTAAACGTTCTAATGTCCAGCCGGTTTCAACACATTTGGGGTTCTTTCGTTCTGTGAACGTAAATATTGCACTGGAAAAGCGTGAGCTTAATGCGAAATCAGTGCCATATGTAACTAACCATCTTTTATGTATTTAGACGAGCGCCCTCGGCTGGATAAACACGCTGAAAGAAGATTTCAAAGTGCGTGCCAGCGTCTGCTTCTCCCTGAGCCTAGGAGTGCTTGTCTTCACGGGAGCATCGACGATACCGTCGGAGTGCCGAGGCGTCCGCCAAAGAGGCTACGACACGGTGCGTTCAGATAAGGCATCTTGATCGGGCCGATTACCGATTACGCATGCGTTCGTGCTCCTAATAGCTTCTTCACCACTCGCCAAGTGGCAAACTTGGCTTCACTGCATGTGACATTCAGCTTCGGGGGATGAGGCTCTGAGAGCGAGAAACATAAGCATGAGCATGTGAAGCACACGAATAACCATGCTCGAGGAAGGCTACTTAGCTTCGTCAGTTTACCTTGGAGCAGTCGAAACCGCCGTCCTTATAAACCTATGCATTGTTAACATTCGGGTTCAGTTTGTGCCCCCCGAAGGCTGAAAACGTGCCTCAATACAAGACATAACCATGTATACGACGAGGATTCAACGGTGGTCCCTGAGGTTGCTAGAGGTCTGAAACTTGTGCGTTGTATTCATTTTGATCTTTAAGAATTACACAGCTTGTTTTGCGAGAAACGTGAAGACACAATGAGGACATGCATGGTCGCAGATACCGAGGCATGCGGCACTCAGAAGTTGCTTTTCGGTTCAATGCAAATGGGTCCTTTCTTACTACCGTTCGGTATAACAAAAGAGGGTACATTGTCGGCGCAATGCTCGAGTCGACACTGTGTCGCTGGTGCTGATGTTGCTGCGAGTTGCTCCACCAGCACCGTCCACACAAGCACCGCAGAACAAAGCTGTTCTCCATCAACATTCCGACATGTGGATAGTTAACAACGGCTAATAACGGTGCGCAAGTCGTGAGAGATTGCCGCAAGAGTTCCCGAACCAGAACAACCGTGGCCGGACCATGTGTTTGTGTGCGTGTGGAAGGGAAGTGGCAGGCTATTGTAGTTGACTCTGACGCACTTTCCGGGCACAGAAACGTACAGAAGTCTAGGCTCATTGTATTATGCGATAAGCCCAGTGTTCGAAACCGCATCACCGACCGACATATTTGCCTTGTCCGGCAGCAAGCGCTTTGGTCTTGGAAGTAGTGCGATCATAATTGTCATCTGTGTCCCCCGGTGGGTCAGTGAAGGTCACCGACACAGCTGTTGTCCTGCAAGGCAATCGAAGGCGTCTCACACTGCTGAAGTAGCAGTAAGAAAGGCTTTAAGGCACGAAATACCGAATAGATTTGTAATTTTTGCAGCATGTGTGCCCAAATCCTACCTGTACCGCCAACACAGGGTCATGTTTGCAGTCGACTGAGTCCTAAGACCGCTAAAAGTTTTAATGGTAATTCTCTGTGCATAGACCTGGTAACCATTCTTCCCTTGACAATTATCATAATTTGTCTTCGTCCTGGTGACATCGCTCCGTAGACGTCTCACGCTGTGCATTCGCCCGATTTGCTGCTTGCATTTCTTAATCGGCCATCTTGCCTTTTCTCGCATGTTCCACTGTGTCTTCGCGAAGTAAGTGCATTTTGTAACTTGTCGGCAGCGCTAACGAAGTGTAACATAGCAGGTTACTTGTCGACATTGTTTTTAATGTGCGTGCGTGCGTGTGTGTGTGTGTGTGTGCGTGCGTGTGTGTGTGTGTGTGTGTGTGTGTGTGTGTGTGTGTGTGTGTGTGTGTGTGTGTGTGTGTGTGTGTGTGTGTGTGTGTGTGTGTGTGTGTGTGTGTGTGTGTGTGTGTGTGTGTGTGTGTGTGTGTGTGAACAAATCTAATATTCTGTGATCCAGGTGTGCGACGACAAGCGGTGGGAGAGGATTCTGCCATTCAGCCCGCATGGTGGTGCCTCTATCAGCAGGAAAAACGACGAGCTAGCTGCTTACGAAGAGGCCACCATCGTTGCTAAAAAGGTCAGCCACCGATGAACAAGGAGTCCTCGCTGGTGGAGCATGTGAAGTGAATGCATGGGGACATTGTCCTATAGGCGTGCCTGGAAAAAGGCATTGTAGAAGCGTTGCGTTGATAAAACGGCCACGCACTCGGGTGAACCACAATTAATCTGAGCGTTGTGTGTTGTGTGTGTTACGTAAAGAAGAACAGGCGGGCGGGCGGATGTCATTTTTGCGTATGTCTATTTTCGCACCAAGAGATAATTTTTATCCGACTCCAGCAGGATTGCCCAAGGAATCCTTTTGGACTGTCGCAAGGTTTTCGTGAGACAGACAACGTGTATAATTTACTCCATAAGTTTGAACCGGCGAGGAGCATTTTTCTCTGTCGCATATTCGAAACTTCACATTCATGTACAGGTAAACACGGCGATCCAGAAGACGGCGTCAGCCTGCATAGCTGTTTTCGACGTTGACATGGATGACTACGAAGGCGTCTGCGGCGCTCCTTTTGCGAGGCTCCATTCTCTGCACAGAGGTGAGCAAGAGCTCAGCGTTTCTCAAAAAGCGTTCTTCTTAGCTTAGAGGCGGTGCGATCACGTCACTGGATAACTTAGAATGTATATTTGTTTCAAACCTCAGCGATATCGCTCGACGAGACAAGAGAAGAGCTTAATCGCAGTAAGTGTCCAGTTTATCTCGATTGTGTATATCTAAGAGGGTCAATCGGGAACATATGTACTAATCGCTTGCGTATGACTGAGTAGCGAACAATGGGATAGCGTGTGGCAGTACAACTAGTTTCAGAAGTGAGCTAGTAGCTGGTTAAGACAAAGCTAATGTACGGTTGCTCATTCATCGTTTCTTTTACTATCATTTGAGGAAACCAGGAAAACCTGTCAAGCGTTCTGCAAATGCAGTTAAAGCTCTTAACATTTCGTATAATGAAATTTATCATTGTCTGCTATTATGTTCTACAACTACGCGGGACACAACCGTATTTTCGAGGTGTGATTCTAGTGGGGAGGTACCTTCCGCACTGCACGTCGTGAGCTCATTGCATTGTATGTTCTTTCTGTTTTATGTCCTTCGAACGTACTACTCGCATGTATCCCTGTGTTGTCTGACTTCACAATTTTTTTGTCTTCTTTCATGCTTTCATGCGCTGAACTGCTCACGCGAGTGGTAGCGACTTCCTCTGCTCTATGTCTCGTCCCCGCTTGCTTTTTCTTTTTAAAGCTCCCTGAATCTTTCGCTTTGGTTACGCCCCATTTTTTCACGTACTGTCCTAGAAGCGCCACTTGTCTTGATGAAGTGAAAGAAACTACTCTTACTAGACCCCGCCTAGGTTGCCACTTATATACCACGCGGCCCGTTTCGCAATATCAAGGAGTGCTAAAGTGAGAACTCCTCCAACGTGCCTCGTGTTGTCGCAAACTAAGAACGTTCAGATTGCTGACTCACCATGATAAAGTCATTCAATTAATGGTTGAATGAGTGTCTTTTGCAGCCACCAGCGCACATGTTCCGAAGCCGGAACTTGGGCCCCAGCCAAAGAAGTGCGGTCCGCGAAAGGGTAAGTCGTGCTGAACTGGTTTTTCCAGCATTTTGGCGCATCTCAGGCGAAAACATTAGAAACGCAAATAGGTGAAATTTAGATCAGGAATGGAATTATGTTTCAAATGGAGTGTTCAATTAAGGAATGTCTTGCTCGATAGCTCCGAATATTTAATTATGCTCCAGTATGCGAGGTTATACGATGATTTGACTTTGCCTGCCATGAAAAGAGCACGTGCTTGGGGCCCATATACTTTTTGAAACGCCCATTTAGGCCAACCCAGAAGCGTGGCAGCCTTTTCTTTTTGCTCATTTGCAAAGTACCCAGTTTAGCAGATTTCACAATAGCGCTGGGCTTATTGAAGACATCAACTCAGATATTTTCGCCACGTTACCTCTCGTCATGTTTCTTTCTTTACTCGTAGTAGAAAAAAAACATATTGGATAATCGATTCGATAGCCGGTGTATATTAAAGGGTTTCGTTGGAACTGAAGAATTTCACCATTTGAATGCCTATAGTAGAAACAAAAGCAAAAGCAAAATAAGCGGGTCGCTTCTTGGTTCATGATACCAGTGCAAAATTAAGCGGCACACGAAGAGGAGATAGGCACCGTCAAACGCTGGTCTACAAGTGGAATTGACGCAGGGCTACACAAGGCAAGAAATGTAAAATGCAGCATTATTACCGCGCATGCGTGCCACTTATTCTCAAACTAAGATATTCTATTTATTTCCTTGCGATGGAGGGAGGGGCAACAGAAGGGAATCTAATGTAATTGCCACCTTTCTCAGTGCTAAATGCCTCGATTACCAATATTCTAGGTTGTGGTGTAGACTGGTGTAGAACAGGCGTGCAAAAAAAAAAAAAGAAGAAAATGTACGCTACACTGACACCTTCGGCAGTGATAAAGCTTGATGTCCAGGCCCTGCCGTTTCTTTCTTCGTGCGCGCGGTGTTCTCTCAGCCTAACTGTGCCACTTTCGATCGACGGCGAAGGAGGCAGACGGCCGCTGCTGTGCATCCTGTCGGAGCGGACCGACCATCGGCGGACCGTGTCCCGAGAGCACTGCACACATCTCGTCTACTCGCTGCGACACATGGAGTACGCCGCCGCCCTGCGATCCCTCTCCTCAGGTGCGGTATACGGCAGATGAACCCGGAAATCTGGTCCATTTCGATCATAGCTCGCCCTATATAAGCTAACTCGCATGCAACCGGTGTGCCTGATGGCGCTTATCATTTTGCATACATTGAAGTGAGCTCTTACTACTTCTGTCCAGACTAGCAGAAACTATTTTTTTTTCTTTCTAAGCTTTCGTGGCGCATTTTACATCGCAGGATAGTTCTAGTGGAAAGCTAACTCCCCACTCGGAGGTCTAAGTTAATGTCTCGAGCCGTCACTAACAGGACTGAAAGACTGTTGACGATGGTTTAAGTGATCGTCCGGAGAGAGTCGTGCTTGAAGCTTAGTAATGTGCGAGAAAGGTGAGGGGGAACTGGGGGTTCGAGTTCTAGTAACATCCACGTGGCTGTTCCCTTCATATGGCTGCTACTTAAGGTCAAGCCCCCTCTGTTACTCTCACTCTTCTCGTTCATTGCTTGCATAGCGAGGGCCTCGACTGTTGTGGGTACAGCATACGAGGAATTATTGGCCAGCTGCCTGCTCTTAAGTTCACTGTTTGGTTTAAGGGGTGTTCGATATGCACTGGTATGACCGCGATTGGCGTAGGCTAACGCTAACAGTTCTATCTTGTAAATACATACATATAAGTACCTAAGAACGCGGACTGAGTGACAGCCTTCGCCATAGCTCAAGGTTGAACTCCGCACGCGTCAAGCGAAGGCTGAGTTCGCCTCGCACTAGTGGTACTTTTATTTCCTTCAATTTCTTTAAATGCAGCGCCTTTGATGCATTTCTTCTAGTAGAGCCGTTTCTTTTAATTTTTTCTCTACTTCGCGCCGTACCATGGACTTTGTGGTAGGTGAACAGATTTCTGTCGCGTCTCGTTTCGGATCTCATTAGTAAAAGATTACGTGGTCGATATTAGTATTTAACCAAGGTGCCACATCACAAGAGCTCGTTGCTCTACACATTATAATCGCTTGTAAATAAAGCTAGAGCATGCCAGTTTTTACCAAGCTGGCGATTCGAGATGCTATGTAAAACTGGACAGCCTTCGGGATCGACCCACTTGTTCTTGTTTCTTGTCGCAATTAGCACTTTGACCCATCCACTCTTCAATTTTTTGTCTCTATTTCGTCCCAACGTGAGCCGTTTTCCGCCTGCCCACGATGGACGCGGTTTCGCGCAGCCGTGATTGAGGACTTCTCGGACGCGGACGTTCCGTTGCTGGTGGCGCTGGACGAGCGCGCGCTGGAGCGCGTTCCCAGCCACGAGCTGGCGCAGCAGACGTCGGCGCTGTTCCGCCGCTACGGGCTGCTCGGGCTGGCGCTGCTGTACGTGGCGATGCCCGTCGTCGACGCAGCGCTGCTGCCGGCGCTCGTGGTGCGATTTGCATTCGATACGATGGTGTGGCGGTTGGGGCACCCTCTCGCGCGCAGTATTGTCGATTTCTTTTTTTTTTTTGCACTGCTGCTTTTGAGCTTTTCTTTCTGCTTTTGTCGTTATTTGCTCAGACGTATCAGCATCCTACTTTAATACCGCGGAAATGTACTTTATGAACTCTTCTTTCTCTTTTATGTGATTAGGGTATTTCTGTTCTTATCGCGTGCATGCACGTGCACATACTTCCGTTATTTTATTCTTATTGTTCTTATAGCGCGCACGCACCCACGCACTTATGTGTCTGCACGTTCGTACTTTAAAGCGCAACAAAATACAATACGTAAGGACAGCGCTTGTCGTTGTCACTTTTTTCTTGTCTCCTGTGGCACTTAAATGTTTTCGTGAAGCCAGCATGCTGAACTGACTTGTAACGCACAATCGTCCTTGACTCCGGGAGATCAAATGTAATACTCTTTCGACAAAACTAAGACACCAAATTTTCTTCCTTCTTGCAGATGCTTCACACTACTTACAAGGAGGACAACCTGTGTCTTCTGTTCAGCGTTCAAGTGCTGACCGATGCTGATGACACCGCAGTCATTGTTCCAAGCATCAGACAAATCGCTAGGTAGGGCGGCCCAAGAGTAATTTGAATTCGCTGAGATTTCAAAGAATCGCCAGGTATTCCACTTTGGGCAACCAGCACTGAAATTTCGCATGCCAACGGCAGCGCAAAAACAGACAGCCTAGCGGCCATTGGACACAGTTTACAGTAGCACATGCTACGATCTTGCGTCATTTTGACGCACATGTGTCCAGCTTCTGACCTGTCTGAGCACCGAGGTACTAGAACGTAGCAATGCATGGGTTCTCGCAATTTGCGTTACCGTTTACAGGACTTCGCTGGGTGCATCAGTCTAAAGGAAGCGCGCATACTGGTGCGCGTTTGTTATGGTTAAATATCTCCTGCCATCTTCGTGGCTATACCGGACGGTGGCAGCATATTCTGGTCACATATTCAAACTACCGCAGCGCCACCTGGCCAGTGCTGGTTCTCCATTGCACCCTAGCCTTACAAAGTACACCTAGCTCGAAAATGAAGATTTTCTGAAGAAAGCTTCATTTGGAGTCCACCAGCCTATCAAAAATGAGCTTGGTTCTCTGTTTCTCTTTCTAGTGGAAGGTGACACTTCATTTTGCTTTGTTTTGTTTTTGTGCGAATAGACATTTGCGTAGTTTAGCGCACGATTGTTGTAAGTATGCGGCTTCTAAAGAAGGCTTCTGGAGTTCAACAGAATACACCTAACAGGCCGTTTTGCGGAATTCGTTCTCTGATCAAGGAGGATGCTCGCAGCAGAGAAAATTTGACTGAGTAACCGAGTGATTGGAGTTGGCAAACAGGAAGATGTTATCTGACAGCTAATGTACTATATATAGGCAATCTCATTGAGCAGCAGCGCGAAAAAGCGTTGTATATATATATATTTATATATATATATATATATATATATATATATATATATATATATATATATATATATATATATATATATATATATATATATATATATATATATATATATATATATATATAAGAGAGAGATAGAGAAAGAAAGAACATAAGTCAGGTTTTCCATCTCTCTTTCTGGAAGTTTCTTTCCGTGTAGCAGTTCAGTGCAGTGTAGTCAGGCTTTGAAAACACCTTGCCAAATAGTGTAATTTTGCTCTTCCAGATTCACCGACATGATCGTGCTCAACTCCCACTACCCGGGATTCGTCGGTCCCTGCCGGGTCATGCCCGCGTCGACACTTCACGAGGAAAGGAGGACATGCATACCAACCTTGCCCATGGTAAATCTGCGTGCGCGGACAGATTTAAGTTCAGTTTCTCGTGTGCTACCAGAAACTTCAGTAATCCGGAGAGCCTGAACGCTTGTACTCAACAAGAAAGAAGGCAGCACGGTTGCTTTCTCTCTCGTGCTCGTTTGCAATAATTTTTTTGCTGTCAAATTGGTTCAAACCGAACATGCTAGCTCATATCCAAGCAGCTCAGAAATACGGGATCAGCATGGTGACCTTGTTTTACGTATATTAAAATGTTTGAAGAGAGAAGTGTCACAAGCTTATCAGGATTGAATTCTGAGGGTTTACGTGCCAAAATCACGATCTGATTATGAGGCATGCCGTAGTGGGCGACTCCGGAATAATTTTGACCACCAGGAGATATTTAACGTGACCCCGATGGACACGCGCGTTTTTGCATTTCGCCCCCATCGAAATGCGGACGCCGCGTCCTGGATTTGATTCCGCGACTTCGTGCTTAGCAGCGCAACACCATAGCCGCTAAGCTACCGCGGCGAGTTCGCAAGGTTATCAGACCGACGATGTTTTTAGAGTCAAGAGTACCTACAGCTCGTAGGACGTCCAGTTACCGATGAAACCACCTGTGCAATTCTTTCGAATATTTGATTTATTGCAAAACGATTTAGCATTATCGGAGAAGCAGAACGCCTTTAAAAACCACTGGCGCCGTCAAGATGCATATTTAACAGCGCTGTAAGCCAAGACGACAAAATGATGAAGTCAAGAAGAAATGGATGGAGCGCGAGGTAGGAAGGAAGATACTAAACGTTTGTCCCGGCAATTATTTCTCTTTCGTCTTATTGTGTATCGCTCGATATGCATCCTAAGTTCACGTCATCAAGTAGCTTACTTTTCAGCCTTAACGGATGCAGCTGTCTGGAAACGTTACTCCTAAGTGAGTGTAATTTGCTGGCTTCTCTTCAAGAACACGCAAAAACTCCCACGGAAGAATCCATTGCTTCTTTTTTCTGGCGTTTTTAGGAGAAAAGTGTGTTGTACGGGCATTGTGAACAAGTGAATATATTCGTTGTAACACGTTTGTGAAATAAGTTCCAGCTATCGCGCCCAAATAATGTTGTCTTAAGCGACCTAATCATGTAGACTTGGATACGATGGAGAGAATATATATATATATATATATATATATATATATATATATATATATATATATATATATATATATATATATATATATATATATATATAAGCGAGGAACATCGCTGGCTGCCTCTGCTGCTTTGTGACGCTGTCGGGTGTCAGCGGGCCTCATAATCAGATCGTGGTTTTGACACGGAAGACCTCTCAGAATTTTAAATAGTCTGTATCCGAAAAATATGATATCTGCAATGTCACGGCGCTGGTCATATCGTCCGATGTTGTCTTTGTAAGTAAAAGCCAACAATGACAACGTATTCCGTACACCTTTCTTGCTTTTGCGTGCGCTCAGGACACGGCTGCTGAATGGCTGAGGCAAGTCGAAGAGCAAAACCCACAGGGGCCGTTGTTGTTCGTGTCCGTAGACATGAGAGCCTTTCGGTACCGCGTGTACCAACGCCCTGCTTTGGAGGCGTCCTGCAACCTAGAGGAGCACGTCGAATACTCGCAGGTAAATGTAGCGTAGCACTGCTGCAAACCTATAAGCCTAACCGCTCGTGCAAAAAAAAAGGTAAGTAAAATAAAGCTCGCACAAGCAACGATGCAGAAAGTATTCTTCAACGCTTAGTTTACCCAGTTGAATATGAAGAAAAGAAATCCGCTTGGGAGGTGTCCCTTCTACAATGTAGCCTTTCTTTGACAGGGCTTGCAGTTTCAGGTGTCTAAAGAAAAGAGACAAATCTGTAGGGCAGGCTTCCAACACCAGCGTTTATTTGTTTTATTTATTTTCTTTCATTAATTAGCCACCTCAGTGTCCGACAGTGAACAGTAATAGTTTTTATGTACCCCTCATATTTGTTTCTAAATCAGACGACCGCGTAAACAGAAGCCCCCTTATTTATGTTGTCTATGCTTGGCCAAAATAATGGGTTCAGCTGAGAACCTAAGATCGCCCGTCGCAACGCTATTAAGTTACAAGATTCGCAGCGCGCTAATGGTTTACATGCGGCAAGTCTCGTCACACGCAGCGTGTACGTGCTGGACTCGCAGGTCTGTAACACGACCGGCTGGAGACAGTTAGAGGTCCCCGCGACTGCGACCACCGTCAGTGCCAAGGGCAGCGAAGTTCTGTCTTTTGAGTCGCCGGAGTCGATGAAGACTGCGGTAAGAGCCGCACTGTGACATGAAGCGTTCTCTCCCCGCTGCCGGCGCTCCCATCACGCCAGTGTTGTGACAGCGAGTGCACGCGGTAATCGAGTGGAATCTATTCATGTTTGTCTCTAAAAGCGTGACACCATGCTTGTCTAGTTAGTATGCGAATGTTTAATGCATTTTATACAGCCTACAAGAAACTATGAACCTTACTTTGTGAGGTTGTCTGTTTCATGCCTATCACTATCAGTGCTTCGACTTTTGGGTGACACTGCCATTTTATTTAGCTTTTCAGTGAACCACCAATAAGTAGGAGCTAAGGCCAGTACTCTGCATCCGACAAGCGTCCCGCAGCGCCCACAGGAATCCATTTATTGATTAGCACAGTTTAATGAGCAAGACGAGTGGTAAGCGGCAACGTAATTCTCACTGTTGACTAGCCTCTGACATGGAGAGTTTTGCTTTAAACTAGAGCGAAATATTCGTGACGTCACTAATGCACACGCTAGTCATGGCTACAAATGCCAATGTTTCTGGCGGCCGTATTCTAAATTATACTTAAGCGCACTACTTCAACGCGGTGCTGAACTCGTCGATTCTTGTCTCAGGCACTGACTGTTCGGAGGGCCTCACGAAGCGGCTCCGTGGCCGTCTTCAACGCGGACTTCGAGGACTGGCGGGGAAGCTGCCACGGAAAGCCGTATCCGCGTCTGACAGCGCTGCAGCAGGCACTGGGTAAGCGGTGAGACATGTACACGGCTCCTTCCGACATTTATGGTGCCTCGTTTATTACACCACATCAATGTTCTGCAAAAACTTGAAGGAGAACAACAGAGAGGGATTTTAGAGGGTTGTAGGGTGTCCTAGAGTAAACACTCACCGGTGAGAGATGTCACTGCTCTAAAAAAACTGCTCAAGGCGGTCTGACCACTGTCGCCTAAAATGTTGAGCTTGCGCTACAACCTATAAACCAAAATAAATGGTAGGCGACACTAATCTTTGACTTAGGTGTCTCGTAGTGGCACTCGCACTTCGGTACTGGTGCTCTTCAGATTAACCTTAGGCGAACGCAATGCACCAGTCGAACTCGGAAGTCACTGTTTCTCATTAATTAGCCAGTTAAATATCATGCCACATTTTTTAGGGACGTCATTATTTCCGCTTTCTACTTTCGGATTTCCAGGAATTTGGCCAAGGTCGTGCTCACGTGGCGGGTTTCTAAAGTCTACGATTCTGTGGTTTGGTGTGTGGTAATCAGTGATTTCTAATTAATCCTAATTATTCCAGACACTTCAGTAACTCAACTTGTAACTAAGGTGATGCTCTGATATAATATATGTAATAAAACCTATAAATTTTGTACTCTACTATCTTTTCTATTTTTTCTGACTTACTTTAAATTTCCTCACCGGTCGTCTCAGGAGGTGAACCGGAAGTGCTGCGCAAGAAACAAGAGTGCAACTTAATGTTCGTGCCACTAATAAATGTTTAAAAAAGTGCCGTTGAAACGAATGATTGCTTAGATGCTTAGAAGTTGGCAGTCATTTCGTTAGCGTTTGCCTTATAAACATCGTATATTGTGCCAGATCTTCACCGAGTACTAAAAGCAATAAAAGCTGGCTCGTTATACAGTGAATTCTTACCGTAGCATATTATGTCCTTCAGTATATGTGCCCTGCTTTGAAGAACGTTCTGACTGTGTCACCAACTACTGTGTCCGATATACATTGTTCTCTTCTCTCTGTCTTTTTCAGACAGCGCCGAAATTGATCTACCAGTCACTGTTGAACAAGGAAGCGGTAAGTGCTTCTATAAGTGCATGTCTAAAGGATCTTGTTCTACTGTTAACGTCATAGCTTCACAATGCGACTCCAATGAAGGCCTTTATTCTGTCGGTGCAGCTGCTGCAGCAGGGTGTTAGATTACGTGCTAAAATTGCAATTTAATGACAATCTTTATATCAATATTTTCCTTTAGAACGTTATTTTATGACACAATGTTGCACGACAACAATTATCTTAGTAACACGTAAAAAGTCGATATGTCCCGTTCGTTTTACTTCTCCTAAACCTTCACTGTTTGGTTATGTTGATGTAGGTCCTCTTATGCCGTCTTTGTCAGACGTCTGTTTAATATCAAGCAACTTTACGTGCAGGAAACAGAAGCCGCGATTTGATCCTTGAGGACGACGAGACAGGTGAGCCCTCGATAACCAGCGTCGTTACTTCCGTTCGTTCTGTCGTGCCGCTTCGACTTGATGCTGTGGTTATCATCTCCAGAAAATGTTTCTTATCCGCGCGCTTACTGCTAGAATAATTTTGCATCCGGTCAAGAGTACACGTGGTTAACAGTACGCGTTCAATCTACCAGATACGTGTATCCACGCTTATTTCGTCATCTTTGCCGTGTACGAGTGACAACCGTCCGTCTTCGTTGCGATTGTTGACAAGAGGACCGCAGCGTCTTCGAAACGTCAACTTTCGATTTCTTATATTTTTTCTTGTTTTCACAAGTGCTTGTTTTCAGTTCTTTCGCTTTACATTGCTGCAGAATTAAAACGTGGAACATTAAACCACAATTACCGACGCGGCACGGGCGATTTCAGGTTACTTTCGTAACTGAACCGATCCGATGCAAAGCTAAATGCGATTAGCTGCAATACCTTCGGACATTTGTGAAGTTGAACGCAGTGAATTACAAACAACAATGCAATAATACTGATCGAACCTATCGGCTAACTCTTCGCAGCTATTGGGAGGCCGCTGGTGTGCGTGGTGTCCGGTGAACTGTACGACAACAGTCAAGTGCCGGACCGGCTGTGCACGCACATTGTCCACCCTGGGCTCTCCATCGACCTGAGTGAGCGGACAGTGTTCCTTTCTGGTGAGTCCTGCGCGTTTGGCTGGGTTAACTCTCCAGCCTGTTCGGTGCACTTCAGGGTTGGGAACTTCTATTATGGGAAGTTTATTCATCCTATAGCGTCATCTTCACCGCCGCGCGTCCCCGTCATGTGCCATAGTCAGCGTCGCGCACCTCGCGCGGCTTAGGGAGTCGCGAGCAACGAATAGAACGCGTTTTAGTGATCGACCATGCTCGACCGCCACAGCTGCCACTACGCTTGTCGCTTCGCCTTCGCTGTCTTGAATAAATGTAGGGACGACAGCACACTATAACGTAGGCCGTCTTCAAGTCGTCCTATATAGTCCCACCACTAACTCGGTAAGGCATTCTCTCCTTTAACCTACCTTTCCTTGTTGCTCTTTCTCTCATACTATTACTTTTTACCGAATCGGGCTTCGGCGCCAACCACGTGACTCTCGCGCCGCGCCAACTCGTCCAGATAAGGCGGGTTTGGCTGATTTTGCTAAGAGCGGCACCATCGCCGTGCCATCCCGACGCCACTACAAGGCGAGCTCCTCGCTTCTAATTGATCTGCGCGCGTACATGAGGGTTTATATGTATACCTGTAATAGCATCATTGCCGCAAAGCGGGCAGTGAAGTTGCTGCATTTCAAGGACGCCTTTGTTGCTTCATAGATTTTTCTTAAGGAATTGTTCGGTGCTCACTATTGTGGGGGATGACAGATAACAGCAGACTGAAAGTGTTAACATACACTACTCTCAAGTCAATTTCTGGACGACTGGAAACCTCTGTCAACTGAGCCACCCTCACCCTCTTATTCCTACGGCCGAGTGCAGATCGTGCCCTTAGGCTGGCCTGGTCCCTCAAGCACGCTCGCCATCTGGCGGCCCTGGTCGGCGATGGCTCGTCAACCCTCGTGGCTCACTTGGAGCGGTCGGGTCCACGTGCGGCGGCGTATGTTGCGCTGCAGGCGGCCGGCTTCCTGCGTAGGCACGCGCTACAAGGTCTCGCTCTGCTGCATTTGGCACGAACCACGATCGCGCTCGTCAAGTTCGCCCAAATCTTTCACGTGAGACCGACGTGGATTTCGTGCTCTTTATTACTATTGTGAAAAAAAGTTCATTTACAAAGAAACGGCTATACTATAGTGATCACGAGACGCACACAAAGAAGGGGCCCAGCCCCCGTGGTGGCCCAGCTGTGGCTATGCCTTTGTAGCACGACGACGTTGCGAGTTCGACTCCCGCCTGCAAGAGACACTCGTGTGATTATTCTTAGTCTCACGTTAAAGAACCTCAGGTGCCCAAACTTAATTATACGAGAAGAAAGGGGGTTAACCGAGGGGCCCGATTTTTATTAGTCATATCATAAGAAGCCAACAAACACTGACACCATGGACAACATAGGGGAAATTACTTGTGCTTAATAAATGAAATTATGTTATTCAAAATTATTAAATTTTGTTATTCAAAATTATTTTTATAAAGCGCCTCCATCTTTTTTTTTTGAATCCCCCGGTATTCTTTGCGCACGTAAGTGTTTGATTTCTTCCAATAAGCCTTAGCTGTTAGTGTAACGTCTGTGTGTTAAATTTATTGGTTTTGTGTCACACCTGTCGCCATACACTATGCCGTTGTTCAGTGCTGAGCCGCTCCCAACAATTAATTTTCATGTCGCGCTAAGTATGTGCTGAACAAAGCAATAACTTCAGTTCACTGTATTCTCAGTGAAAGTGTAATGCGAAGTGCAGTCCCAAATAATTGACAAAGATGCTAGTAATTCGTTGCTTTTGCGTGTGTGTGTGTGTACCAACATTACTTTGCGTGGAAATTTCCCACAAACATTTAGTGGAGCTTATCACTTCTGTTCTGCGTCAGGCGTTTGCGTTTCCGCTTTGACCTCGTTTACGTAAACGCATGGGGAGGTATGTTGTATTTTGCAAAATGTTTTACAGTGCGATAATAATTTAAACAATTCGATATTTCCGCGTCAAGAATGTTACCTGTACTCTGCACAAGTTACCCAGTTTGATCAACAACTGTGTGTGTACGCCCTTCGTGCTGGTAGTCGAGAGTATTGTAAAGCTCCCCGCAAGTTATAACACGTATCACTGAATTCACGCCTGTAGTTCAACTTTGCAAGTTGTCTAGCTAATGTTATGATTCGTTGCACTAATGAGCACTTCTTATCTTTCAGGCAATGCGGTCCGTGTTCCAGGCAGATCTACAAATAATGCTCAGCGTCGAAATTTTGGACATACACGTACCTTCAAAGGTGCTTACGAAACGGCTGAAGGACCTCGTAAAGTAAGCAAGTTACGTCCTCGGTCCTAAAATATTGAACCAAGATGTTCTGCACGAAAAATAATTCTTGCACATAGCACGGTTTGTCAAAAGCGCTGAATATGTATTCTACATCAAGGTAAAAAATATGAATACATTGTGTTTGGTTTGAAAAAGAAGCTCGAAGAAAGATCTTAACTTGTCGCTGACACGTTCCCGTCGTTGCGCCGTTTCTTTTGTTTAACTCTATCTTGCATGTGAAGACACTTGTCGTTTCTTATCCATTTCTGGCAGGGAAGTCGATATATTCGTTTTCGAGACCCACTTCTACCACAGCCGCGGTTACTGCCAGATGGAGCCGCCGTCGAGTTTTGAAGCGCCGAAAAAAGCGTTCACCGTTTCCATGGTGAGTGCCTATTTTACCAACGAGTTGAAACAGGATGTTCTAGTGTTGCTTAAGACCCGATGTGGTTAATTTTTCATGGTGTGGGCACTTATACTAATTGTTGCTGACAATTAGCACAGGCAAGGCCAAAACTCGTAACATTTTTTTTTCATTTGGCGCTTATATAGAGCATAACTGTAACTGGTAAAAGTGTATGAGATTGTCGTTAGAGAATAGCGCAAGTATCGAGCAGCAAGAACAAGGCACCGCCGGCAATGACAAAATTATTCACATGCGTAAGAGTGGTCTGTGAGGACATGCACGGATCATTCGTCGCGGTAAACGGACAAGAGTGTGTCAGCTGCCGGCACAGCCTGTGTTGCGAACGACGAGCATTGTGATCAGGACATTAATTTTAGGTAACGATAAGCAAAGTTTGTTAAAAGTTATCGTCGCTAGTGCTGTTTATAAAACAGCATTGGCCTCTCTTGCGCAGTAGCTTACACCATGTATCTAATTTTTCATCTCGTTTCTGCAGAGTACGGCCATGTCATGGATGGAAGCCCTAAACCAGAGCCATAGTATTTGTCTTTCAGTGAACATGGCTGTTTTGCAATTCACGTCAACTAACGATCGACCATCGTGCGAACGCAGGAGCGACGTTGGCTACAGTGAGGTAGGATTCCTGTAGAGAAGTCGTGGCAAGACTGCCGTAGCGCTCGGGCGTTGTTCGCTTTCTGTCCAGCGAAAAGAGACTTGGCACATACTTCATCGTTAAAGAACGCACTTTCTTGTTACCTTTAGGCAATCATGACGTTTGTGCTTTGGCGTATTTGTGGGTGCGGTGCCGCTTTCCAAACTATCTGGTCGTTTATTTCGTGAAGTGACAACACCACGACAGCAGTTAACTTTGGCTTTACCCGCTGGCCCGAGTGATTCTTCTTGTTGAACCGTGAATAGCTTACGGACGTACGCAGCAGCAAAAGGGCGGCAATAGTTTTGTTAAGTGCTCTCTCCCACGAATTTATGGGAATCGCGGAGGCGTCCTGGGTCTAAAGAATACAACTGTAACGAAAGGTATGCTCTTATGAGCGTTTATACTGCAGCTGGCAAATTAGCGTATATTGAGTGAAGTTTCAAGTATTAATGTCTTATTTTCTTGTACCTTAAGAAACGTATCACTTGCCTACATCTACCGTTCTTTCCAGATCTGCGACAGCAGAGATTGGAAAATTATGGCTTCCAACTCCTCCAGCTCCATGTCACGCCGCAAGGAGACTATCTGGCAGTTCTACGAAGAACCTAAGCTCCTAAAGCACAAAGTACGTTATTTTTATTGAGCGCTACACTATCCACCAATATGGGAGGAAACACTGGATTTGTGTACAAAGCCAGTAATTATTCCGCTACGCACTTAATTGTAATGAGAAAAAGTTCCATGAGCGGCATTATTTAATAGAACAACAAAATAACAAAACGTATTGATGCTCTCACTTGCAAGAATCGCTATTTGAACACATATACCATACTGGCGGAGAGTGCACGTGCTTTCTAAGTGATGCTGCATGCCTACTACTTGTGCGTATACAGAGGCACCCACTGCGTTAAGCCTAACAGCAAGTCTTCAAATCTGTCTTTTCTAATGCTGTAGTAAGGTATGCGACCGGGCTAGTTGGTGTTGATCCATCACGTTTCACAGGGTGAACTTGTACAAAGGACGGCGAAAGAGACGACAAACGGAGGCAAGCGCTGTTGACCCACTTGTAATGTGTCGCGCCTGTATCGTTATGTGTCGCGTTCGCGTGCTTTCATTTTGCACCTGTACCAAGCAGCTTACCCTAGAGGTACACATCATGTACGGTGGCTTCAGACCATTCATTGGTCTCGGGTTGAGGGTCTTCAAAATCCCGCTTTCTGAGTGTCTGAGACAAGGACGCCTGTGCCGCGAGTCCCTGTACGTCTAGATACATCGCGAAAAAAACGAGCCTCGGAGCCAAGAAGAAAAGGTGATGGGAGTTCATTGCACTCGTCGACCACACGGTGGAACAAATATGGCTACAGGCCTTGCTTCGTCTCCGTCGCAACGCGCCGATATCAAGTAAGGGACACAACGGTGTTGTCCACACCGACAGCAATGTCGACCTACCCGACTTCGTGAAAAGCAACCCCGCTTTTGGGCCTAAGTCTGCAGCTGAAAGAACAGCGCTTGTCTCAGTTTGTCGTCTCTTTCGCCGTCCTTTGTCCAAGTTCGCGTTGTCCAACGTTATGGTTCTTCTAATGCCGTCCACCTTTCATGGCTAAACGCTTTTTTTCTTGTGCGTGTATTGTTCCGGCCCACGTATGCAAGTCAGCAAATGAATTTAGCCTTTAACAGTCATGCTGGGTACATATGCGCACATATGTCGTCAATCGTGTCATCGTGGGCAATGTCGCTGCCGATCTCTTGTCGTGTCGGTTAGACCCTTGCTTTGTGTTCTGTACTGTTTACTTGAGCCGTGATTGCTCGTAAAATATGTTTCCGTTTGACGCCACCAGGTTTCCAAAGTGATAGCTCGTCAGCCCACGGCATGTGTGGTGGCGTTCAACATCGACTACGAAGACTACAAACCGGCCTGCGGAAGCACAAGCTTTCCCCGACTGGCTGCAATAGAAGAAGGTAATGGCACTGTGCATGTAGCGTCGACAGAGAAAATTGTTTTTATGTATATTGTCTACATCGAATCTTGTGTGCCAACGGGCCAAAATTATGGTGGTGGACTTCTTGCTGGTTTAACCAAGTGCGTTACGTAGTTACATAGAAATCGCGCATAATGCCGATTGAGGAGAGTTTGCGCGCTTCAGAAAGTCTTCATGTAATTGTTACTTTTTTTCCTTTTATTGATTCTAATATGTCGTGTTTATAACTCTACCTGGCGCTGCGTTGTGCTTTGTATCCATTGAGTCTATCGCCATACTGCTGGTACACAGAAGCATGCGTCACCGTCAATAGGAGAAAAAAAAACCACGGCGCAATGACAGTTGCGCCTACGTCAATCTTTTAATTTGGTGACTATGGGCTTCATTGTACGCTCATTATTATGATATTATTGGGGAGCGAACGTCTGTTTAGAGGTAGGTTGAATCAGCACGATTATGCGGATTTAATAGTGGCATGTTCACTGGCACAGGACCCTGTCTTAAGTTTCAATGAAGGCACAGGGTTTCTTGTGACGCGGAATTTTGCTGCTATAGACACAACCCGAATTTTCGTCACTCGACACGCTCGACAACACTGGAAGTTTTCCAAGACTCCCCCTTCTTCTTATGATAACCTTCATTATTAGCTTCGAATTAGGAGACACGACCGCCAAAACACCGTGCCACAGTTGACGATTGTATTTAACGTAAAATAACGTAATGAACGTAAACGCTACTTCTTACCCTGGTTAAATGATCCGCAAATGGAAAAATAAAAACAAAAGAGCCAGAAAAGTGAGTTAAAATTGAGCTAATCTGGTAGTTATTCTTATGCAAATTGATCATTGCCCAACTTTAATAGAACACTCAAAACTGAGGGAGACCATATTACTCGCTGTCTGAATGCTTGACTTTTGCCACTTGCAGCTTATAACCAGGCAGACGGGAACGTGAGTGACGTGCGTGTTCTTCAGAACAGTCCCTATAATGGTTAGTGAGGTCACACGAATAAGGTTATGCAAGTTGGGTGACTTCTTGTCTTATTCCGTTGCCCAATATAGAAAACGCCATAAAGGACATATTCCGCATGACAGGTACAGTATAACTGACGGCTCATAACCTCAAGCATAGGCCCTCCGCCGTTTTTAAAGGAGATTTCTACGCTTTTTCTCAGGCTACCTGAACTCGAGAAGGCGGTGGCCTATGGGTAACGTATTTCCATTTAGCTCTTCTATTCTATTTTATTTTATTTTCGTGTTCCGTGGCTATACCGACATCAATGCCCAGCTAAATAGAAATTGTTGAACATTTGGGGGAAGGATTGCCGAGACTATCAAAGTGAACGTATTGCAGACAAGAATGATTCGCGATATATAACGAAACCAAATGCGCATCTCAAGTGCATCGATTGTAACCATCATGTCATTAGTGCAGCGCTAACGTAAAATGGGGACAGTAGAAAAGGAAGTGCACAGGACAAGCGCTGTTGTTCTTTTCTGTTGTCCCCGCTTTCTTTCTTTTTCTTTCTTTCTTTCTTTCTTTCTTTCTTTCTTTCTTTCTTTCTTTCTTTCTTTCTTTCTTTGTCAGCACCGCACAAATGATGGGATGAATACGTATAAACCTGCTCACTTTTCGATCCCGCTGCTCACCATTGCTTAATTAGGTGCACGTCAATCTGAAACAAAAGATGTCATAATCTGAAAAAAAAAATTCTCGAATTGAGCGAATCCTGCCTTCGCGATCTTCTCTGTGTGTTCGCACGGAGGTGCATGCAAGGGCTTGGCTCTAACAGTCATTGCGCAGCACGCATTTCATATCATCCGTTCAAGATAGGGGGCGCACATACGAGCGAAGCGAGGGAACGAAGACTTATAATAGGAAGGAGTAGAAAAGGACAGAGCGAGTGAGTTCAAGATTACTGCTTCCAAGAGTTGAGATCTGTAGACGAGTGTACTTACCACAAGATAAACTCGAGTCATTCTTTATGGACTGAAATTGTTCTTTTTATCGCGTTGCCGATTAAAATTAGCTCTCATTTTGTAGTTTATACTTTTGCACTGCTGCTGTAAGAAAAATAAATAATTGTAATGATTGTTGCGTTTTTTCGTCAACTGCTTCTTACAATTTGGCTGCTATGTAAGGGCTCTGATAAAAAAACGATTTGAAGAGGCCAGATATTGCTTACACGCTTTTTTTTTCTTTACTGTGATCTTGTACTTTGTAACAGTACTGTCGTAAATACGCGGAAAGTGCGAAATGTGTGAAAGAAGAAAGGCTTTTATGTCAAAGGAGTATGGCAACAAAATAAACCTGCTGTTAAGTGCACAGTGCATTCCGATTTTTTTTTTTTTTTTTTGACGCAGGCGTGAAGCAAAACTTTGCGCCACCCAAGCCTATTTCGCACGGAAGCAACGAGTCTCACCCGAGGTCCACGCACCGGCCGTTCGTCTGTCTGGTGAGCTCCTCTTGGTCGCAGCTACACGCGCTGCCTCGTCGACATTGCACCCACTACGTGTTCGACCCTGAAGACTGGGACCACACCGGCGCAACTTCAGGTGAAGCACGCTTCGCGTCTTTACGCTCTGCCTTGGGTTTCTTTCTAATGAACTACCTGCGGAGTAGATTCAAAATTTCCAGAAACTTTGAATGGCCTGAAGAAAAATGGCTTTGCGGCTTCTTTTAAAGGAAAATTTGAAAATACACTAGCTTTAACACTGCCCACTTTAAATATCTGTAGCATGCCGATTCTGTACTCTATACAGGTAAAGAATATGAACAGGCAGTCGATATATTTTATCCGCTTGACTAGAAGTACATGATTAGGCCGATCTGTCGCAGCCATCGTTTCATCAGAACATAAACGTTTTAGAAATATAGTGTAAATGTTTCAAGACACATTCATCTACAGTAAAGCGGTAGCGCACTACGTCTTCCGTGTAGGTATCACTGCTTTCACTTGGGGGCTTCATGTGCCTCATGAAGTCCTCAGGCGAAAGCAGTGGTCCCTTTTCGGTCCTCTTTCCGAGTAAAAGTTAGTTTATAACTCACGTTCTTATTATTGGTGGCTAGATATTTTGACAAACTTTTTAGATGCTCACGAAAAAAATAGAAGGAAATGTTTTTTCCAAAATTCTTATTATTGACCATTCGCGTCTCTACTTGAAGAAAAAATGTGTTCTAGGCCTGATGAATGTCATGGGGTTACTCATACCACGTTGCATGCTGCACAGGTAATGTACTGCTCGAAAATTTCCGAGAACGACGGAAGGTCTACGGGCAGACTACCAGTACGTATTGTATCAAACGACGGGAAGCCAGTGTAAAGGTATAATTATTATACGTAACATCTGCAAGACACGCGAAAAACTGATTACCCTTTATCCGATCACCGGAATTCAAGGGTACACGCATGAAACGACAAAAAAAGGATAAAAAACAGCAAGACGACAAAAACCAACGAAAACAACTGGGCGGAAAGAACCTAGATAAAAAAAAAAAAAGGCGGCTGTAATCGCTTCTTGTCCTGCAATACATTACTGGTTCGGAATGAGTCAGCTAGACCAAAACAGAGTACTTGCATATCGCGTGCATATCGTTTGACAGCAAGCGGCCTTGGTCTCGATCTGCAGTTGTAAGAAAGACCGCCAAGTACGCACCGCCGACGCGTCATGAGCGTGGACTCTAGGGGCGCAATAGCTGTGTGAAGACGAGCCGAGTACCGGCAACGCTACGCTAGTTGAAACAGCCACATTAGAGAGGCTAACGGAATAGATCAATGTAGCGATACTTCGTCAATGCTACTGCAAGCTGGTTCCGTTGGTCACTAGGTTGGAGCGACGCCTCGCGTAATCGCCGGGACCGGTCAGTAGTGGCTGGACGCAATTTATTGGATTGATACAAAAAATTGTCGGATTATGCTGGCCTCGACTGGGTGAAACCTGGCGACATCGGGAAAACTTGAGTTGGTTGCAGCTGATTAGATAAAAATTCGTCCGCGCACTTGGCGGTAGCGATACCCAAAACCGTTTTCTTCTCTCTCTCTCTCTTTTGCGAAGGAACAGTCGATTATTTTGACTACTGATTAACTAGAGCCAGCTCTGTAGTTATCATGGTGCTTTATGAAATTAGGCAAAGTTGCATAAATACATACAGACTGAGGAAGGAATGTCGTGACGTCACTCAGCAAAGTGACGTCGTAAGTGCAAGCGCTAATGCCTTGGTGCTATACGGGCAGCTTGCCTTGGTAAAGCGGGGGAGAAAAAGTCTCAAGGCGTTAAAACACCAGAAGTAGGCCCACTCCCCATAACGCAAATCAACAAACGAGCCACCTAACAAACAAACAAACAAACAAACAAACAAACAAACAAACAAACAAACAAACAAACAAACAAACAAACAAACAAACAAACAAACAAACAAACAAACAAACAAACAAACAAACAAACAAACAAACAAACAAATAAATAAATAAATAAAACAGCATTGGCTACTTGTAGTTGCACAGATTATAACAAGATGATGCAGCATCAGTAGGTGACTAGACAAAGGCATCAAGAAAGAGAGCAAAAGTAGAACACCGTTGATTTAACCCGATCGCAATAACGATAGGTGATAGAATGCCGCAGATGGGGTGTGGCTGTTTCGGTGAGAAGTGTTGAAGGACTCTATTAACCTTCGCACCGGATCTAACTAAGGGAAATGTCATTACATATGCTCAATTTAGTTGTCGTTATTGCGTGGTACACTGAGTTGAGCAGTGGTTTGCTTTTCTAGTTTGTTTGTTGCCAATTTCACGCATCTCCACCTTTTTCTTTCGCTTTCCAGCACTAAATGTGTCAGACGTGAAAGAATACGTGGGCTCCAGAAGTAAGTTTCTAATTCGCCTACATCCTTCGTTCGACGAAGACGAAGGCGCTTTTAGAGGGATTGTGAAACGCCTCACCGTTAATGGCTTTGACGGTGTGGCAATTGTTGAACAAAAGTTTTTCTCGACGGAGTTGTCTACCCTTACGATATTTGTCAAGGTGAGTGCACCGTAACTGTTTAAAAGCTCGTTCAGAATCAAGCTCTTAAACTTATTTTGACTTCCAGCTTCTAAAAAGAAGACTCCTTGCTCAGCACTCAATTATTCTCGGAGTAGAGGTTCAGGATTACGACGAAGATCCAACTCTTGTCCTAAAGCGCTTCACCTTGCTTTTCACGTAAGAATAAAGTATTCATGTCTGACGGATGCTTATATAGCCTGTGAACAAACTCAGCGACGGATTTTTCCTTCAAAACGTATGTCTCCTGCCTAGAAGCACATGTCGCATTATTTGCCAAGTAATGGTCTTTTGAATAATAATAATAATAATAATAATAATAATAATAATAATAATAATAATAATAATAATAATAATAATAATAATAATAATAATAATAATAATAATAATAATATCAAAATCACCGAACCTCTGACCCAAACTGTAAAGTACCATTTGCCGGTCGCATTCTGCGAACGCTATTTCTTGACGATCGATGAGTACGGTCGATGTTTTTTACAAGATGCTGTGGACGTAAAATAGGAAGTAGCTTTAGTAACCACCCATTAAGAGTGACTCGGTAACCAAAATTTCGCGAGTTGACGCATGGCGCATGCATACGGCGCATGCGTATGGTGCAGTTGCACCGTCATCGTGCAACTGCACCGTCATCGCCCGCGCCGCGCGGGCGAATCTACCTTGCTATGACGGTGCAAACTGCATCATGCGCACCGCTGTTATCACCAACAGCACTTGGGGTTTCGGCGATCTGTGCGACAAGACTCGCCGTAAACTGCAACATTCTAGCTTCATTTTTATTTAATTTTCTCCCTTTCAAATGTAAGAACCAGAACAGCAGCTAAATTGTCTCACTAGAGGGGGATCGCGCAGTGCGGCCAAACCGGATGTGCGCGCCTGTCAATGGTGATGGCTGCACGGCGCGCACTATATCTTCACTTATGCTTGGGCCACGCGCTCCGCTGTTCAACTTTCATTTGACGCGGATAGTAGATGCAGATCGCCGTTGCGCAGAAAGCATAAAAAGCTTTCTACCAGCATGTATTGTTAATTTGTAGGTTTCTGATTGCCGAATGACGCCGTTTGTTTTAGTGTTATCTTCCTTCTGCATCTGCCGTGACACATGAAGTAGTTCCGGAGATGATGGACTCAGTTCACGCTATGTATACGTTTGCTTTGATTTCCCAGGCTTTCTGAAGTCGTCATTCTTCAGACCCACTTCACGCGGTCGTGGTCGTTTTGCAAGACAGCGTACCCTTCAATGTACACCGATACGGGCGATGGTTGTAGTCAGAGCGTTCCCATGGTGAGCAACGACCTTTCTGCTTTTTTAACTTTGAACAGCGCTTGTTAGTCCTCACATATGCGGACAGCCTAATTTGTCTGTACTTGTAATATTAATTAACGGAAGTAGAGCCTACGATCGCGCTTCTCGTCCCCTCAAGGATTCTGCTAGTGATTGACGATTTCATCTGCCATCTTAAATGCAGTGTTTACTTATGGACGTGACGCGGAGAATTTTCTCCCTCATCCCTCCGCCCCCCCCCCTTTTCTTTCTCCGTTTGGCGCATAAACATAATTGCACCAGACGTATTAGGCAAATAAATAGAAGACACGGTGTAAACATTCTAACCTGCGAAAGGCAAGCATGTAGATGCTAAGTATTTATTGTCGGGAACTGTCCTTTTTTAAAATTTAGAACTCTCAACTTTTTTTGGCTTTGCCGTTCAAAAATTAACCTGGGCCTGCAAATTATTCGTTCGAGGATGCACCACAACAGTGTGCATCGACATAGATGAAAATATCGCAGGAACGTGCAATCACGTTTAATTAAAATGTCTTTTTCGACCTGGCTGCGGTGGTCATGGCCCGTTTTCATAGTGGCACTCCCCCCCCCCGTATGATTCTTCCAAACTATAACTCGTCAAAATTTGTCCCTGTAAAGTTGGCTTTCTTGCTCGTTGGTTCTAAGCGTGGCGGAGTACGGTATACAGACCGTTTCAATGGGATCAAGAGCGCCCCTCTTGTCCTCCTGTACTCTCTTTACCCTGCCCGTTGCGGGTGCTTGTCGCATTCAGCCACGCGCGAGACCACATCCTGTCCCTTTAAACGATCTGTCTAGGTTTGTGTTACTTATATCTAGCAAAACAACTTTTCTAAGCAATATCAAGGCCTGTCAGCATTGCAGGCGACTATACCTACTAGATGTCAACAGCTTACACTTCAAGTTGCAATAAAAGCTGTCAGTGAAATTTGCCGCTGCAAATGGAACTAATGACTCACTGTGCGCGCGGTGAGCACGCTACACATTATACAGGCGTGATGGCTCCGGTCCATAGGACAGCTTAGTGAAGTGCTGCTTGCGTTCTGCGCCTCTGCCTGTGCTCCTTTTGTGCTTCTTATAACCATCCCAGTTCATGCGAAAATTGGTGCGAAATATTGCGAATTTGTGTTTGAGGCAGCGAAATAACGCCGGAGGTTCATCAAAAGTTGCTGACGTGGAAGAGGCACTTGCCATTTTATTTGAGAATTTCAGCATTGGTAATTGTAAGGACATAACACAATCAGAATAATGTTATATGACTCATGTGTAAATTGTATCCACGTGTATTCACTCCTGATTTATAAGTACGTTGCTATTAGTGTTCGTACGTTACTATTAGCAAAAGAAGTCTTGTCAGCTTGTAAAATTAAAATTATATATGTTTCTAAGACAACGGTGTTCCATTCTAATGTGTGAGTGAAATACATGCAATAGTAAACGTACTTGCATCGAAAGAATTTTGGGACAATAGTTAGAGCCCGTTAACCACAAACGAGCATAAAAAATGAAAAGATAGAACAAAGACTACAATTAAAAAACACATTTCATCCCTAATACTGTTTTTTTTTGTATTTGGCAGACGTCTTCACTACGATTTTGTCCGTTATCACAACTGCCAAGTGTTTATACTTACCAACAGTTCTTACGTGCAAGATGCAATATATGTGCGGGCTCGAATAACAATCGATCGTTTAAACGTAGATGTTTTCTCTTTCTTTCTTCCGCGTAATTACGTCACGACAGCTTGAGAAAATCAGCGTGCCGGTCTGTTAACTGTGCTCTGTCAAATGACGAAGTTCGGCGCACTCACAGCAGGTATCTGTAGAGACGGCGAGTTTTCAGCATGCGCTGAAGCGCAATTTAAAGAGCCTGCTTTAGCTCGGAGGTTCCTACCTAAATACATGAGAAATTATAAATAGTTTTTCTCAGCAACCACTGCACCGAATTGGATGAGGTTTGTAGCACTTAAAAGAAAAAGTTGAAATATAGTTACTGCTAAAATTCGATTCTAGATATAAAAATTGCTGATTATCGCCAAACTTCAGGAAATGATACTATCAAGCTTGCGACTCTGTAACACATCCATGAAAAATTATATAAGAATGTAGCAAATTACATCAAACCGTATATCTAAAGCGGACAATATTGATGTATTATACGCGGCACTTAGATAAACTAATGATGTGTGAGTTGGACATCTGCAAAACCGTTGTCAACATCGTAACAAATTCATGTACGATATAAATTAATATGTCAAATTTGTCCGCCTTTGCTCTTGTAACGGATGCAGTTACAGAACTGCAATATCTTTTATTGTTGCAGAGTGAGGGATATGCAAACTTCGTGCTTCTGCATTTCTTAAGCTTACCGATTTTCGGCAACCAAAAAAAAAAGTCAGGCAATAAATCAAAGCTTTGCTTCTACAACAACTATAATTCAACTTTCTCTCTTAAATTAAACAAGTTTCATTGAAGTTGGTATTGGGGTTATTGCAGGAAAGCATTTCAGCTTTTTACCTTTGTTTGAATAGGCGGCATCGGAGATTTATTTATTCAGTTACCCTAAAGCCCGGTGGGGGCATTATATAGGAGGGAAATGATAACAAAACGAACATACGTTGTAACTAATTGAAAATAACTACGTAACAGCAAAAAAAAGAACAATAAGAGAAAGCGTGATACAAGACAATGAATCTAGTACGCACTATAGTTAACATAAAACTGTCAGCAAATACACAATGATGCAAACGTCGCAATATAAATTTTTATACACATCATAGTTAATGTAAAACAACGGAGCGAAAATTACGATGTCCAAATAACCTATAACATGGTCTGCAGTTTCCAGGTACCAGGCACTAAGTACACTGAACCGAGGAGTACAGGAAAGAAAAATAAATCAGTAACATGGCACAAGTAAACTGAATGTGGAAATGATAGAAGTAGGAAATAAAATGTTCATAATAATGTGCTCTAAGTGGCTAACAAATCTATCATCATTGGTAAGACATGCAACAACTTCTTAGAGATTATTCCACTGTCTGATAGCAACAAGAAGTGGCGAGTAAAAGAAGTGGTTAGTTCGCGCATATATATAGGCTGCATCTTAAACGAATGGTATAGTCGAAGAAAAACGCGATAAGCCGGCGCGATGTTTGCAAGCAATGTTGGTTAGCGAAATACGCATGTAATTTGAAGATATTTAGGTCACCTGATTTTAGTACGGGAATAACGTGAGCGATATTCCATTCATCTGACACATGCTCAATAGACTGCTGGAACAAAGCTGCTAAAATGTGGCATATGGAAGGCTGAGTTAGCTTTAGAAGTTTTGGGCATATGACGTCAGGACCTGGTGAAGAGTTCATTGACAATCTATCTGTACCTGCTGGTATGCCCTGAGGGGTCATGTTTACGTCATCCATGTTAACAATTAAACGTATAGTAGTTCGTCGGTAAATATCGAGCTGAAAAAACTGCTAAATTCCTCAGCTGATTGACCCGAACTAAAGCGAAAGTTTCCATTAAGCAAATGTCAAATTGCAGAGGCAGAAAACTGGAATGTAATCAAATATGTTCTACTTGACTAGCTGAGCATCACACATGCAGCAGTACAATCTCTTGCTGCCGAATCATTTAACCAAGCACTTGAGAAGTTACAACGACGCCAGCCTATGAAGATCGTCAAATTTCGTGCAGGAAAGTAAAGTCCAAAAAAAAATACGCATGAATTGGAATCAAGAAGTGGCTGAATGCATTTTGTGGAATCTATTTTGATTGCGTTCGAACAGCGCGTTCCTAAACTTGTACAAGTTATGCCAAAGTTGCTTTTTTCGAAGGTTACTCGCAAAATCTTGCTGAAAACGCTCGCCTTCGCGGTGGCCGATTTGTCTTGCGTTCGGTGATGTGAGTTTGCGGTAACGTTGACGGGGAGTTTGATGGTTACTGAATACGGCGGTTGGTCGAACGTAGTCATTTACGTCACTATTTGTGTCATAGCCGGAGTTCCTGATTTAGGATTTTAGCTTAGCGGTGTTGCAGACGGCAGTGCATCGCATGGGGGCGTAGCGCCAAAGCTGACCGAAATTTTCATAAGATTTGACATGTGTTCGCAGAAAACCGCGCTAGGCTGGGCTCTTGCTGCGACAGAGGTGGTCCCAGTGTGCATTTCGGTCACGATGGCAACCCATGGCTTCCGAGTTACCAGTCCAAGGCCCGTTGGATCCTCGTGTCTCACGTCAACGGAGCATCTTCCGGTAAAACAAACTTTCATTTTCCGAATATATTGTAATCGAGCGTCTTAGCAAAACGCGACGTACGCACGCATGACACACAATCTGCGCTTTCACTTGGTGCGTTAATGCGATGTTTTACCTTTATCGTTAGCAGCGTTTATAGATTACTATCAGCTTGCAAGCTTCTTCATAAGAATGACTTCTTGGTTTTCATGGTATTTGCCGAGCGGCATATCTACCGCTAAATAGACACACACTAAAATAAAGACGTAGTTCGGCTTTTTTATCAGCACAGTGCCTTTTTAGCGGCAAGTATGTCAGTCTTGCAAACTCCCGTTGAGGTGTCGCCGACGTATGGCCCCTTTCCGTTGCCTACCGCGTCCGCCTTGCCTTATTCGTCGCTTGTGCCGCGGCATGTCGAACAACGAAAACGAGTCAAGTCATGGCCGGGTGGCAATTTAGAAAGTAAAGCCAAATCTTATAATGAGGCGATGCAACCATAATATCTGGTTGATTATACCCTAATAGAGCAACACATAGGTGACGTTGGCAGTTAGTACTTTCTGACTCTTTCACATAACCGCAGCTGGGTGAAACTAATTCCGTTGCCTCCTGCTAGGCAGCGCTGCGGTGACTGCCGACGTACTCCTTATTCTAAAAGGACTCTATAAAGGAATTCCCAACGTGGAGGAAGTTGCATGAAAGGGAGAAATTGTCATTCACCACAAAGCTACAAAGGAAATTCAAAAGGGTTCCTCGGAGAGCTTCGCATTTAAAGAAAAGTTCGACCTGGACAGCGGATCAAACGCTTTCGCAATATAGCCCAAATTAATATCCTCGGCGTCCTTTTAAGAATCCCTAAAGTCACAATGCCCAGTGTCGGATCTTGTTTTGTCCCTGCTATGCTGGCGATATATATGGCGGATGAATGGAGACAACGGGAGGTCTTCATAACACATAAAGCCTGCAGCCACCAGTTACAGCCTGTAGATTCCTCTGGGCTTGGTGCCTTCTTCACCGTTCTTTCCTTTGCGTGATGTAACACGCTAGCACGCTCGACCAGACTCCGTGATAGTGTAGACAATGACGTGAACTTGAATTGTAAATCCCCGCTACTGACCACTCTCTCTCTCTTTGCTCTGGGCGAACTAAAGTCGAAAATTATCTCCGAGTAGCATGCTGCTCACGTTTCTTCATGGTATTCTTTTCTACCTACTTTCTGAGGGTGACGGTTTTATTAAATACGGTTCATTGAGATTGCAGTTAGCCGTGAATGATGTTTTTGAGCATAAAACTCATTGCAGAGTAATCGGGCTGCCTAAAACAAACTGAATTCGCTGTGATCTTCAGGTGTGCGGCAAAGAGGGTTCGGAGACTCAGGATGATCGCCTTGGCGCGGCGTACCGCTACGTCGATGAAGAGTGGCTTTCGTATGAAACGGAACATCTGTTGGCCGCGAAGGTACGTCCATCTGTGCAGCAGGCTTTATAGGGTTCCGGGCTTTGCCATTGTTAAAGTTTGCATTTTGTGTTGTTGACTAGATGCTTCTTAATATCCGCAAATCAAATCCACTTAGCAGAAATCTCGATGCTGGCACCATTTCCATGGGCGACGACCGATAGCACTGAGGCCACTACAGGAATAAGAAGCAGTTTAATACAACGCCGATGAAATACGCCATATGTGTGCTGTTTTGTTTCAGATGCGGGCAGCCAGGAGGCTGCACCCATCATTCTGCGTAGCCGTGTTCAATGTTGACTACGACGCGCCTGGAGCGCAATGTTCAAGGAAGCGGGCGATGCCCTTTGTTCACCTGGACGCCATCGCTGAGGGAGCAGGTGCGCGACAGAAGACTTTTCAGTTCATCTAATTTCTCTACAATTCATGAAAACAAATCCGCGAGTACTAGAGTGCTTTTCTTTTGTTGCAAAAGCCCGGGAAGTCATTTCAGTACTTACAAAACTAATATCGTAAGCGTGATATGGTTTACTGGTGCTGTATACCACATATATCAACAAGAAAAAAAGAATCATTAGGTAAGCTGTATAGGGGACGTAGCCGCCTGGGGGTACGTGAAACGTCTTGTGCGTGCTGCTTAACGTGTATGAGCACTCGGGTACAGAAATGGGACGCACCCAAATACACAAGTGTCATTTATTCACGCATTAGAAATGCGTGCATTAGAAAGCTAACATGCTTAACTTATGATACAGCTAGTGGGAGTTCTACGTTCTTATGTTCCAATCGTGCTCGCTCCCTATTAGCAGTGGGCGCGAATGGGCACACCTCTGTTTCTAGTCCATTGTAACTCGGTCTTGCTGCCCGAGTCTCTAGACGCCATTTCTGGACCCTAGATGTCAAAGGCGGAGGCGCCATAGCCGAACAACCGTCAAATGTTTGCTACAAATGGCACACTTGTAAGTCTTACAACTCCTGATGAGCACATGTTTGAGTTTGGTTGATTGTGCCTACTATGACAGTGTGGCCCGTCTCAAACGCGACCATTCCTTCTCGGACAGACAAACGTACTACCGAGCTATGCCTCCCTAAATGCCGAGCTATAAAGGCTAAATTTAGCTCCCATTGCGTCATGCGTCGTGCGACAAGGTGCCACCTGAGCACGCGACACATTCATAATTGAGTAATGGCTTTTTCCCTCTACACAACGATATCAAGGTAAGGTGTGTGGATAGCGCGGTTGCAAATATACATATAAGCGATTATAGTATTACACGGTTTCATTACAAGCGACCGCTTTTCTGACCGAACTTAAAAATGTTCCACATCAAAAAAGGGTTTTTGTTTCTTCGTTATAGTGCGCAGTACTCCCAAATATACTCGTCAGGGAGAATTACTTGCCATTAAGCGGTGTGTTGGCTGTAATCTTTATTGATTTCGCGACGGACCGCTCATTGGTCCTATACGAACAGTTCTCGCTTTGCCAATCCCGGAGCGAAATTTCAGCAGCGGTGTGCTGGTTGTCTGTGTTGGCTGCGCAGGTTACAAGAAAAGTAAAGGCGACGAGAAGAGAGGTGAGTGATTTGGATGGCTGACTAATGTTGAGAAAGAGCCTTACGTGACTGGCTTTTGCAGCACCCGATAGCAAGTACATCGACGTGGACTATGGCAGTAAGTAGAGCAGTAGGCATGTAGCCATATCACTCACCCCATAGTCTTTTATGCTTCTTCAGTACTTGCAAGACCAGAAGAAGGCGCACCTCAGAGAGAGGGTATTATGTGGCGAATAATTTCATTTTCTGTTCTTCGTTCCTTGTCATCTGTTGTGCCCAGTGGTCCATTCCGGTGTCAACAGCGGCACCGAGGCGTCCGAGCTAATGAAAGGGGAAAAAGTGGAAAATTAATTATTCGCCAGCGAGCGCGAACCCGGCTCCATGTACCGCATGTTAGCTTCGATAAAAATTGTCCGAATCGATCCTCAGAAGCATCACGAAATAATGGAACCTAATGCAGAACAGTAGTAAACGTGTACCGGAAACCGATAGTAAACCATTGGTAAGCATACAAACAGTAAATTTATTCAAACGCGGTGAGAAATAGCCACTTCTTGACACAAACTATCACGCCGACATACACGGCTCAAGAACGTTCTCCGTCGTCCTTTTTTGTGGAGGCGTAAGCTACGTGGCTGAACTTTATATTTAAAATACTGCATATGTGAAATTTATTTGCGTCTGTGTATAGTTTTGTGAATAGCTTTGTAACTGAAACAGTGCGTGTAAGTTGGCCTAAATCGGGTTACGAGCCGAGTAGTCTTGCTTTCATGGCTCTTTTTTTTTGCAATTTCAAAAATTGAATTTTGCCGAGAACAGTGCAGTACGCTACGGGGCGACTCTCCTGTGCACCTTTTAAATGCCTCTTGCTAGCAGATGCAAGCGGAACAATTATGCTACCAGTAACTTTCTTCCTGGGACAACGTGACTGTCACGTAATACTGTGTACATTCGTAAGAGGGCAACGGCCTGCCGCATTTTCCACAAACCACGGGAACACGCAGGCGTAATCACGGACACCCTTACCTGGTTCTGTTCTCGCACTGCGACTGCATTCTATATGAGAACAACGTCCTAACCTGTAGAGAACAGCGAATGAAGCGCTGAACACGTTAGGAAAATCACATGGTCGATGAGGGCAAAATGCAATAACGCTGGTGTACTTAGATTTAGGTACATTTTAAAGATTCCCGGATGGTCAAAATTAACCAGGAGTTTCCCACGATGCGGTGTGTATTATAACGCTATTGTACTTTTAGTACGTAAAACAACATAATTTAATTTTTTTAGCCATTGAATATAGTAGGGACCTTTTGGACAGACGCGCGGTATTGGTTGCGCCTGTAGACCTTATGACGAGAATTAACAAGTATTGAGGATGAGTATGGTGCACGAAAATGAATGTCTTAGTTGTCGCAGTGAAGAAAACTTTTTTACTTTTGCATACTGACTGCCCGTACGTCAAGAATGGAGTCAAAGTCAAAGTTTGTGATGCAACCCCAGGAACACAGACAAAAAGGCTTAAAAATTGTCCTAGCGAAGGACTGTGCCCTCTAAGAAGGAAAAAATATGTCCAAGATTGATTAAAAAGCGTTTGCGGCATGCAGTGGCTCAGTGTAATAAGCTAGATTTTCGGTATTCTCTCGTTTATACATTACATTTCTGGCTAATTAACTGTACGGGACTCCTTTTTCTTTCTTGACTCGATTGTTGTTATTATCCTACCCTGCCTGTGTTCATGCAGACGAACCTCCGACGCTGGTCTGCGTCGTATCCGATGACAATACCCATGACGCACCGCACCTACCAGAAGAAGGATGCGACTACTTCGTCTACCAGAGCGTCGTCTACAAGGACGATACATTCGTGCCTCGCTCCAAGAAGAGTAAGTGCGCCAGAGTTCACAGTCGTCACTATCTATTGTTCGTATGGAGTCGAACATTTATGTTCTAATAGGTATGGTGGCAGATTGGTGTAATTGGTATTCCGTTATCTTTCAAGGGTGCATAATAGCGCGTAGTAAGAAACACAGCACATCAGATAGGGACGAGTGCTGTCGCTCGGGTGACAACGTTGGCGTTATTTTACGCATTTTTTTCTTTATTTCTCAGGAAGAGTTAGAAGTGATGTATGAACAAATCTCTGAAAGTCCACCTGAATGAATGAATGAATGCGCAGCGGAGTTCTTCAAGCGCTTCGCGTCTGCGAAGTCGCGGAACGAGGAAGCAAAGTACCTGGTTGCCCTGGACGCCGGGGAGTTCATGCAGCGCTACGCGAGCGGCGTTCAAGGAGACGACTGGTTCGCGCGCTTCGTGGGTCAGCTGGTGCTTTTCCTGGAGGAGCACTCGATGGACGGCGTGGCCGTGGTCGAGCTGCCTCTCACCTTGGCCGAGCTGGATCGAGTGACACCGTCGCTGGCGGCCGTGCGCCGCTACACGGCCCACTTCGGCTACTTGTGTTTGCTGGGCGTGACCCTGCGGGATTCTGGAAACGCCAGCATCCCTGCCGCGCTGCCACGTATCGCCGCACTGTCCAGGTTGGCTGAGGCTGGAGCTACAGTACTACTGCTATACGGAGCATTGGAACTGTTAACATCAAATTATTATTGCGTTGTTACTAGTTCCGAACTCCGGCCGCGTGCTGTCTGATTAACTTCGCTTTCCTGATATGGTGAATATTTTCCGCCTTGATCGAGAGTCAACGGTTTTAGTAAACAGAAGCAGCGTACACGGCTCGCAGCTGTTATCAATGCACTCATGTGCTGTAACATTTCTGAGCTTTGTGGAAACCACGAACGCCAACTAACCGCTTCGGATGCTGGTATCGAAGTGCCCACCTAACGCTTGAGCCTTTTGTCATGCGTATGCAACTGGCGTCCCACTAGCGTGGTAACATAGTGCCGACCGTCAAAAGAAAGAAAAAGTGGTGGCGGCCATCGTCTGAAACCGATGGGATTCGGCCATACTAATCAGAATAGGTCGTGTATGTTTCAGGACAATCTTCCCCATAGGCAAGACGTCTCGAAAATCACCTATCAGAACCATTCTTGCGAAGCTGTAGCTCCTATATTGCACGTACAAACTTGTCCTTCTGTATTTTCTCCCGTGAGAACCACGGGGCGCCGCAAACGCTATATAACTGATGTCCGCCTTGACTTGCCGTATTCAAAACCTTGCGTGCCAGTGGGATTGCCCCTTTGGCAATTACATTGTTAGTTACCCTAATTTGTCACCGCACGACTTTTTTAAACAAACTTGAAACCTTGAGACAACTAAATAGGTGTTTGAATTCCGCTGCTAATTCAATGATGACAGCATCAGATTCCGCAGCACTTCAAGCTTTTATTGATCGCAATGCTGGAAATTCCTGCAAAGTTTCGCAGGCCATTACTGCGACTGTTTAACCGCGAATATTTCGTGTTCGTCAGGTCTCCAGCTTGATTCATCACTCTACTCGTAGGTTGGCCGATGTACTGGTTCTCGAGAGTCACCTGGTCGCAGGAGCGGCATCCGCCGCCCCTCAAGCGAGCGGTGTCAAAAACGGCAGCTGCACCGTCCGCTTTCCCAGTTCAGCGCACGAATCCACACTGGGTGGCGGGCCCGGCATGTCGCTGGACGAGGCTGGTCGCATTCTGCGCCGACTCGAGCGTTATTCTTCCGCTAAGGATGAAGGGGAGCACGGAGAAAGCGAGGCGCTTCTTTGTTTCTCGCTCAGCCTGGCCGCCTTCCGGTTTCGCATGGACAACGACACTAAGGGCCTGCCTGGTCATTCCTGCTCTGGCGTCGACATGTTGCCATTCCGTGAGGTGCGCCAAGGCGCTGGCTGCTGACTTTTAGCAAGTCTCGTCGCTTCAGACGCTTGATACCGTGACAATACCACGCTTACAATACTCTAGCAGTCTATGCCATAATAATTAGTACGAGTGATCAAGCAACACGTTAGAAGTTATCAATCTATAGATATTTATCAGCTCAAGATCTCAATAAGCTCAAGTCAGCAAAATTGTTGTTTTAGGGCCGTATACAAGACAGTGCGCACGCAGCATCGAGACGAACTTTTGTCAGTCATTGCTCTCTCATAACTATGAAATGGTCGACTCGTAATTATTTAATGATCATCAACCGACGAGATGACTTGTCTTTTCACTTTCTTTTTTTCTTTCTTTCTTCAGACCTGTATGTCTCCCAAGAATAAGAACTGGTCCGAAGAAATTGTCTCTCAGACTGCGCGCTCGTCTTATCGTGTGGCTCCAGGCGCAGTTATCACCTTTGACTCGGTCAACGACATCGAACACAAACTGGTTGGTTCCGTTGCAGCCTTGCGAGTTACCTGCCATATTAGGAGCACAATTTTATTACGTTCGGAAGTTCCCGGTGAAATGGTTGTCGACAAGTTTCCCTAATGAACAATGTCTTTTTCCTAAGCCCAGTGTAACCGCTTTTCCGTCTAGCATCTGGTCTGACCATTGTCATTGAGACCAGTGTCCTCTTAGAAAATACGGGTAGCTGAAATCAAGATAAAGAAGTACAGTTGAGCATATCGTGTAACACGCACAACAGCTAAACTGTATTAGCAGAATGGGCGAAAAGGAAAGGGAATCGAGGCCGGAGAGGGCGGCGGACGATTAGGTGAAGTTACTAGGTCGGGACTGCAGGAACGATGATGATTGTTTTAAATGCATTGTATTCGTTCTCTGGCGGCTGCTTGCCAGATTTTAGCGGACGAGACGAGATGATGACTGGTACAAGGGTCGCTGATGAATGGCGGCCAAGAAGGAAGGCTAGCTTCAGGTCGGAGCCAAAGTTTCGGTAAAGGAGTATTTCTTTTCGTCAGGGTCCGGACAAGTGCATGCCTTGTTGAAGTGTTCAATCGTTCAATCAATTTCAATCTTAATCAGTGGTAAAATAAGAGTATACAATACAGGTAAATATGCAGAATGCTTCTTTTGTTTGCTCGTTGTTGTTCACTTCGAGCCTCGTTATTTCTTGTTTGGTATTGAATCGGCGGTCCGTAACACAAAGAGATTCGGAAAAGATGCGGAGAGGCGGGAGCAGTTTGGAACATCTGCGTGGATGCAGTTGTCTTATGAATAGGCACACAAGGCGAACCGGGGCGTCTTGCTTGAGAATCGACGGGAGTACCAGCATGGCTTCGGTGTTTAGGCTTTTCGCGCTACAAGTTCAAATTTTCGACTGATGTCAGTGGTTTAAAAAGCCTATCTAGTTTCGAAAAAAAAGAAAAAAAAAAGGACTTTAGCGGCTTTTTCTTTCTGCGTATGAAGTACGATTTTTGAGTGCCAGGTTGTTCAGAGGACCGGCGTCCGGATTTTTTCTGTCGTGCTTGCCGCTCCCGTTCTCACTGGGCGTCAGAAACTTTTCTGCCGGTTTTGAGCTGCTGCTTTCGACACAGATGCTTTGCCAAGGGACCTCGCTATTTTTTCGCAATTTGCTGCCGCATTCATTTGTCTTCTAGG